>NC_086323.1:83311824-83911824 GCF_036172605.1 Pelobates fuscus
CGGTAATTTGATAATTCTGTCGGGGATTTACCCGGTTTTAGTATTGGAGTAATATGTGCTCTCAAGAAATCAATAGAAGCTTGGCCTTTGTTTGATATTTCGTTGAATGTATCTGTTAGCACTGGAATGATTTGAGATTTAAATTTCTTATAAAATTGGTTAGTGTATCCGTCAGGGCCCGGGGCCTTATTTTTTGCTAAGTTTTTAATTGCCCATTCTAGTTCTTCTGTGGTAAATGGTTTATTTAACTTCCTTTTTTGGTCTATAGTAATTTTTGGCATTTTTATCTTTGCTAGGTATCTTTCCATATCTATTATTGGAGGGTTTAAATGTAGATTGTATAATTTGCTATAGAATTTCTTAAAAGCCTCGGCTATGTCCTCCGGTTTTATAATATTCTCGTCTCCCACTTTTAACTTATAGATTTTTCTTTCTAAGTTTTGTTTTTTTAGTCTATTTGTTAGTATAGAATCTACTTTATTATTTTTGTAATAAAATTTTATTTTCAGTTTTTTAAGATTTCGTTGAATTCTGGCCTCAATTAACTTGTTTATATTTATTTCGCAGGTCTTGATCATTTTTTGTCTTTCTATTGAAAAATTATTTTTATTCAAAGTTACTAAGTTATAATATTCAATGTACATGTCTGATATGTTTGCCTCTCTTTTAGTTTTTTGTTGACTTGCCAACTTAATCCAGTACCCTCTTATTACCGCTTTAAAGGTGCACCAAAGACATTCTTTGGTGGTCTCTACCATTGTATTTTCTTTAACGAAAAATTCCATCATATTACTCATATATTCTATATTTTTCTTTTCTTCCAAGAGACTATCATCTAATCTCCATAGTGGGGGATTTCTTTTTATGTCTTCCGCCACTTCGGCTAATATTAAATCATGATCTGACCAAGTATTACCTAGTATCTTAACTGAGGTCAATAATTTAGAAAAATTTAGGTTTCCAAGTATTAAATCAATTCTTGCGGCTGAGCCATGGGGGGCAGACCTATGGGTATAATTCTTATCGTTGGGATGCATCAATCTCCAGCAATCAATTAAATCAAATTTATTTACTGTTTTGTTCATTTCTTTGGCCTGTTTTACTAAGTTTTGGTTAATTTTTTGATTTCCACTCAGTTGTTTGTCCATAGAGGGGTCAAGTATGCAGTTGAAATCCCCAGCCACTATTACTTTTCCTTTTTTTACCTGTTCCACCAATCTCAAGATCTTAATTAATTTTCTAGTTGGATGTTTATTGGGCAAGTATACATTCACGAGTGTATACATCACCCCATTCAACAAACCAATCAGTATTATAAATCTTCCTTCTGAATCGGCCTTTTGGTATTGGGGCTCAAATATTGTGTCTTTGGAAAAAATTATAGAAACCCCACTTTTTTTTTTCCTTTGTTGGGATGCATTATATAATATAGGAAATTTTTTATAGTGCCATAAGCCTTTATTTTTTGCTAGCCAGTGCGTCTCCTGAATGAATCCCACATTAACTTTCTCTCTAATCAATGTGTCATATAGAAAACCTCTTTTGACATGGGAGTTTAGACCTTGAGCATTTATTGAAATTAGTCTAACCATGGATCCTTTAGAATTTTGGAGCGACCCGAGAGTTTAACCCCTTTTTTTAAGACATATGCTGAATGCATACAAACATTTATTCCATTCAAAACCCCATACTCATTCATCCATCTCTTGGATAACCGTGCGTGATCCAAGGTCTGGGTACTATCCTTCAGTACCCTGTGGGGGGAGACAACTCAACCCGCAGAGAAGAGGAGAGAAAAGTAAGAAAAGATAACAGAGACTGCACTGCCTCTCTCTTGAGTTAATTATTTGCTCTGTGTCTAGCAGGGGGTTGGGGGAAGGAAGTTGCTGGGTGTTATTATTTTCTCTGCTGCTTATCAGTTTTCAACTGTCTAGGTTCCCTATCTTTTAGCCTATATTTTATTGGGAGCAAGAGGGGACTGTGTTTATTTACTACTTCTATCAGTTTTCTATGTTTGTATAGCTTTTTATTGGGTATTTTTCTTCTTTTATTTCCCTAGCTTAGGAATTTAGGGATATCAGCCTTTATAGTGTGGAATTACGAATTTAGCCTCTATATCTTATTATCTGTCTTTTGCGGTGGTCTTTGCTTACTTTGTAGTGATTCCTTTTACACATCTTATTTATCTCATCCTTTTTTTTTTCCCTTTTTTTTTCTTTCCTTTCCCTTCCCTTTCTTCTCTTTCCTTCCTCCTTTTCCTTTGTCCCTAGTCTTTACCTTTCCCTTAAAAAAAAATAAAAAAAATATATATACCTTTAGTTAGTTAATACATACATTTGACAAATACCATGACTTGTTCCCATAGCCATTTCTTCTCTATTGGCCATTGGGCTTCCTTTATACCCGTTTAATTACTTTAAGATTCCAAAATTGTTGTGCATATTCATTACCTATTTTTAACATTTACAATTACCAATACAATTTATGTTGAGAGCCTATGTTATCTGTGTATTTAACCAAACATTATCTGAATATCTTATGTACTTCCTGTGCCTATTCTCTTTCACAGTTCTTGTGTTATTTTAGTGCCTAGTGTTATCACTCGTTATAGCCAATACTGCAATTCCTATATGGTTCTAGGCCACTTTATCCCCATTTTGCCCTTTTTCTTTCTTTTTCTTTTTCTCTTTCCTCTCCTTCCCCATCTACTTCATTATTGATTTAAACTTAACAAATTTTCGTATATACAATTACTTATCATCGTAACTACCACAGGACCTCGTATGTTATTTTGTATATGCATTACTTATACATCTGTTTGTACCAAATGAGGGAGAAGAGAGAGAAAAAAGAAAAAAAAAAAAAAAAAAAAAAAAATTATGATATCTATACCTTTAAATAATTAGTACATGCATTGACATATACCATAACTTATTCCCATAACCAATGCATCCCACTTGTCTGTTTGGGATTCCATTCTATCCATTTAATTATTATAATTTCCCTAAATTATTGTGCAGATTCAGTACATGTTATCAACAATTCCAATTACTAATATTATTTAGGTTGAATGCCTATGTTATCTGTGTGTTCACTAAATTTATCTGCATACCTTGTGTACATCCTGTGCCTATTCACTTTCACAATTCTTGTGTCGATTTAGTGCCTACTGTTATCAAATATTATAGCCAATACTACATTTCCTATTTCATTTTGGGCCTCTATATCCCCTTTTTTTTTCCATTGATTTGAACTTATCAAATTTCCGTGCATACATTTGATTGTCCTCGTGATTACCACAGCTCACGTGCATTATTATATATATATACATAACTTATACAGCTATTCGTGTCTAATGTGAGAAAAAAAAAAGGAGGAAGGAGTCCTTTACAACTCCACATTGTCTCTCTTGCTCCCTTTATCTCTCTCTTCTTTCACCCCTTTTCTCTTTCCTTTTTCTCCTCTCTTCCTTCTCTTCCCCTGCTTTCACAGTTTCTCTTTCTTTCTCCTTTACACCAGGTCATTAGAGCCAAGCCATTCTAGTGCCAATTCCAATGAATTAAATCCTCTCCATTCTTCTTTATATAAAATTGAGAGTTTGGATTGGGGATTCCATTTGAATTTTAGGTGATGTTTTTTCAGAATAGTAAAGATTGGTGTGAAGACAGCTCTTCTAGATCTTGTAATGGCTGACAGATCATTCAGAATTCTTACATTTTTGAGTTTTTCATCTGTAATTGAGGCTTTTTTTGCAGTGTAGAATATCTGTAGTTTGAGATCTTGTGAGTATAAGGCAACTATCACATCTCTTGGATAGTTGTGATCTTGTTTTCTTTGCATTAATCTGTGGATCCTTATAACTTGTAGCTGTTTGTCTCCTCTGTATTCCTATATGTTCCATAAAAGCTTCAACAAATTCTTTTAAGTTGCTATCTGTTACTTCCTCTGGTATGTTTCTAATCCTTAGATTGTATCGTCTTGATCTGTCTTCCATTGTACAGACCTTGTCTTCCATTTCTTTTAAATTTATTATTGATTTTTTGTATAGTTCTTTCAGTTCTTTTATCTGAAAATCTCTTGTTTCTTCTCTGCTCTCTATATTTTGAATTCTTTCATTTAGTGTTGCAATATCTGTTTTTATTTCTGAGAATTTATCATTCAATTCTCTTTTAATGTCCGATACCGCTTCTTCCAGACAAACTTTTAATTCTTGCAGTGAGACAGACTCTTTTTCTTTGGTTGGTTTTGGGGAGGGGGGTAAGGATGAGTGAGAAAGTTCCATTGTTGAAATCTCTGATATTTCTTGAGTTGACTGTGGAGAAAAAAACGTGGAGAGCCTCTTTTCCGATTTTTGCACTTTCTCAGATTTAGCTGACATTTTTTGATCGTGTGTCTTTTTTTTTGCTGCCATTTTTTACTTTTGCGACCTTTCTCCCCCTTTTTTTTTTCTCTTTTTTGGGTTCTCACTTTCCTTCCCTTTTATATTTGTTGATTAATCTTCTTCTTCTTTTGTTTTTTCTATTCTTTTCTGTTTACCCTTTAGGCTCCCTGCTATTAAGCTCTTAATCGTGTTTGTTTTTTTTGGGGAAAAACTAAATGTATTTTCCGTATATACTCGAGTATAAGTCGAGTTTTTCAGCACATGTTTTGTGCTGAAAAACCCCAACTCGACTTATACTCGAGTTAATGTCTGTATTATGGCAACTTACATTGCCATAATACAGACCAGGACCGCCGGGCTCATTACAAGCCCGGCGGTCCTGTTGGGGGCTGGCAGAGAGCAGTAACTTACCTTTCCTGCAGCTCTGTCAGCTCCCTTCTCTCACCTCCGGTCCGGCCAGCTCCTCTGTCAGCTCCCACTGTAAGTCTCGCGAGAGCCGCGAGAGACCGCGAGACTTACAGTGGGAGCTGACAGAGGAGCTGGCCGGACCGGAGGTGAGAGAAGAGAGCTGA
Organism: Pelobates fuscus; assembly: GCF_036172605.1. Taxonomy (NCBI): domain Eukaryota; kingdom Metazoa; phylum Chordata; class Amphibia; order Anura; family Pelobatidae; genus Pelobates; species Pelobates fuscus. The sequence goes on from NC_086323.1 coordinate 83,316,778, forward strand.
CAGGAGCTGCAGGAAAGGTAAGTTACTGCTCTCTGCCAGCCCCCTCCTAAACAGCCATTCCACTGGACCACCAGGGAATGAGAGCCCCCCTCCCTGGCCATGTATCAAGCAGGGACGGGGGCCGAAAATAAAAAAATATTACAATAAAAAAATTACATTAAAATAAAATAAAAATTAAATAATAAAATAAAAAAATACTTAAATAATTTTTTTAAAATAAATATTAAAATAAAAAAATTAAAATATTAAAATAACAAAATTGAAAATAATAAAAATGCCCTCCCCCCACCCAGCTCACACACACAAACACTCAAACACACACTCATACAAACACTCACTCTGCATTATATACACACACACACACACTCTGCATTATATACACACACACACACACACACTCTGCATTATATACACACACACTCATACAAACACACACTGCATTATATACACACACACTCATACAAACACACACTCATACAAACCATCTGCATTATACACACACACTCATACAAACACACACACACACACTCTGCATTATATATACACACACACACTCTGCATTATATACACACAGAGTGTATGTATATAATGCAAAGTGTGTGTTTGTATGAGTGTGTGAATATAATGCAGAGTGTGTGTTTGTATGAGTGTGTGTGTATAATGCAGATTGTTTATATGAGTGTGTGAATATAATGCAGAGTGTGTGTTTGTATGAGTGTGTGTGTATATAATGCAGTGTGTGTGTTTGTATGAGTGTGTGTGTATATAATTATAAAAATCACAGAATTTCATAGCCCCAAGTTTTACCCTCGACTTATCCACGAGGCATAGCATATTTCACAATTGTTGGTCACAAAACTGCACTCGACTTATACATGAAATTGACTTATACACGAGTATATACGGTATATTGATTGATTTACTTTTCCTGCTGGTTCCCTGGACTGGCGCTGGGTAGTGAGAGCTGGAGTGCCGGTGTTCTATCAGATTCACAAGGTATCTGAATCTGATAGAACACCGGGGCTAGAGGAATGGGAGGTGGGCTAAGGGAGTACAGTGGGCGGTGTACTGAGATGTCACTCAGTTCGCCGCTCGTGAACGCGCACACCGCGCACACCGCGCACACCGCGCACATGCGCGGTGTGCATACAATTTCTTCCCATTGAGATTCATTGTAGTCAATGAATCTGAATGAGAAGATTTTCATTGGATGAGCGCTGCGCTGGACGCGCATGCGCTTTTCGCCCGCATTGATTTCCTATGAGAGGAAATTCATTGGCGGACAGCGGAGAAGAGAGTCAGCAGACCCGATGACCGCGTGGGAGGTGTAGACGATCGGTAACGTAGCGCTGCAAAGAAGGTAAGTAAATGGGTATTTAGAATAGGTTTTAAAAGTTAAAAGTGTGGTTCAGAGGGGCACAAAGTAGTCAGCTATAGAATAAGGCTGTTAAATCAGGTAGTTTATGGGGAACTATAGTGGTCCTTTAAAATCCAAATGGAAACATTTTTACTAAAATAACTGAGCTGTGGCTATCGTTGAGATGAATAATTTTTCCAGATCAACTGTTTCTGCCTTGCGTTTGGTCCCATTATTTTTCATTCTGAAACTGTCAGTTGAATGATTCTCAGAAACCATGTTGATGAGTTTTAGAGGAATATTGCTCACAATTAAGTTTTACTAATTCTATTTTTTATTTAGTGTTACACTCTTTCCATTAGCTATAAAATACCTCTACAAAAAACACTATGCACATATGAAAGAAAGTCATCTAAATTTGTGTACAATGCACATCCGAATCTCTTGGTTTGTGAAAACCAGCAGGTGGCGCTTTGTGTCAGAAGATGAAAGGTAATACTCGTGAATGGTACTAAACTTTTAAAAATATACAGAACAATACAAAAACTAATAAAGTGATAAATTGTACATGGTTGTAAAAAAGAATGATATACGTATTAAAATATAAAGTGTCTTCAACTGATGGTGATATATATAGAAATAATATGTGATTGTTATATTGAAGAAGAGTATCACATAAAGTGTAGCTTTATGCAATGTCACAGATGGCAATAAAGCACAGAGAATAGATTAGTATAGTGATAGAACAGACTCCACTATATTTCACCATTAGAAAGATATTACTAAGCAATGTCTCCATTTTCAAAGAAACATTACAGATACAGATCTATTTAGCCTGACAATGTTCTGTGTAGGACATTCACACAGTCTAGGGGAGGATGCAATAACATAGCCATATTTCCTCAGTGGTAAACATTACATATTACAAATTCCACGTTATAGGCAGATATACTGCTCCATTGTAATGTCCACTAATGCTGTTCACATTCATTTTCTACCAATAATGTCAGAAAGAAGGCGGGTTATCACATCCATGGGTACTGCCTCCAAATATAATTCACAGAGCCTCTATCTAAAGATGATCATTTAAAAAAATAAAATCTAAATTGTACAAAAAGAATATTTAGCATTGCTGCCTTGGTAGGGAATTTGAGGGATGCTTGGGATCATAGTCCTGTTGAATGATGCCCAAGCTTCCCCTTCCTCACAGACGGCATTGCATTTTCTCCTTGTATCTCCTGATACTTCAATTAATCCATCTTGCCTTCCACATGCTGCAGGTTTCCAGTGCCAGAGGAGGCAGAGCAGCCCCAGAACATGACAGAGCCACCACTATGATTAACTGTAGGCAGAGTGTTCTTTTCAGCATATGCTTCATTCCTCCAGACATACTGCTGATCCATTGGGCCGAAAAGTTCTATTTTTCACAACCTGCCTTCTCTAAATTCTGTTTGCAGCCATTGATAGCCTCCATTTCCATCCCTGTCTAGGTAGTGCAACCCACGTTCCTTCAACTTTGAACTTGCTTCCAAATTTGTCTCTTATATCATTCATTGCCTTCAATATCTTTTTGTATCCTGTTCCTTGTTTATGAAGGGCGATGATCTTTACTCTTAACTTTATGGACCATTTTTTTAACTTAGCCATATTTCTAACATGCATTAAAACATGACACTCAACAACCCCTAGCCAGTTCAGGTATTTCAAGAGTCCCAGCTCAAGCACACCTGGTGCAACTAATGAAGCCCTTGATTAGCTGTATCTGGTGTGCTTGAGACAACACCCGTTTTGCATATTTGTGCTGTTGTTAGGGATTCTATTCAAGGTCTGAATAATTTTGAGACTGGAGAAGCCATTATAAGTTGCATTTTTATTAAATTTGGGGAAACCACTCGAAGCATTCTTTGTGTTGAGCTATTTCACTTAATTTTGTTTGACTAATTCATTGCAAACAGCTGAGTCTGTAAATTTTGACAATAAACCTGATCTTCAATAGGATTGAATAATTTTGATTAGAACTGCATATTGTACAAGTTCTTATAGTATTGTATTGAGAATTATGAGATCTTCAATGGAAGATGCTGGACCTTGTGGGCTGCCTCTCTAATTTTTGGGATTTATTGCCGTTTATTGCCGTGTTCATAAAGCAGATTTTTATATTGTTGAAAGGATCTTTTAACCCCTTAAGAACGAGTGACGGACGAGGTCCGTCACTCAGGGGATTGCCTTAACGCCGAGTGACAGACCTCGTCCGTCACACGGTAAAATTAACCCCAGAACGCCGCAATCGCGGCGATCGCGGTGTTAATGGTGCTCCAGTCTGCCTCTGTATTAGAGGCGGACCGGGAGCACCGGATCGGGCTGTCCCAGTACATGTGCCCGCTCTGACAGCATGTCAGAGCGGGCACATGTGCTCAGTATACTCACCTCCGCCTCCCTGCACTTCCGGGTTCAGTGTGAATTGCAGGGAGACGGATCAGTGCTGATCCTGCCCCTTGGTGAAAAAAAATAAAGTTTATTTAAAATCCCACCCCCCTTTACCATTTTAATAAAAAATTAACCCCTTCCCTGCCAATTGATCACTGACTACAGTGATCAATTGGCAGGGATTACATTTTACTATGATCTGATTTTTTTTTTTTAACCCCTGAGGGTTAATTCTTTTTTTTTAACCCTCAGGGGTTAAATTTATTTTATTAATTAATTTTAAGTATTTTAAAATTATATATTTAGCTAGCTGGGGAGGGTGAAAGTTAGTGGGGAATTGGGGGATTTGGTGTTAGGCTAACTAGGGGTTAACGTTAAAAAAAGTTTTAAAATAAGCTTTAAAAAGTTAAAAATTAAGTTATAAAAAGTTTTAATAACGTTTAAGTAAAAAGAAAAACACCCCCCTTTACCCAGTCCAAATAAAAATTAACCCCTTCCCTGCCAGTCGATCACTGCATACAGTGATCAAAACATAGATCACAGTATTATACTGTGATCTAATTTTTTTAAAACCCCTGACGATTAACTTTTATTTATTTTTTAATCCTCAGGGGTTCAATTTATTGAATTAACTAATTTAAATATTGTATAATTAAATATTTTTTTCTAGGTGGGGTGGGTAGGAGTTATGGGAAAATGGGGAATTTACGGTTAGTGCTGCTTACTGCTATTTAGGGGTTAACGGTAAAAAAAAGCTTAGAAAAATGTTAAATCTGTAAAAAAAAAAGTTTTAAGAAAGTTTAGGAAAGTTTAAAAAAATTAATAAGCAAAACAAAAGTTTAAAAAATAGTTTTAAAAAGTTAAAAAAGTTAAAAAAATACATTTAAAAACGCTCATTACCACTACACCTAGAACAAACTAGAGAAAAAATGATCCCACGCTAAGGTTCAAAATATGCCTTTTGAAATACCCTGGGATGTCTTCTTTAAGAAATGGTATGCCTTTGTGGGGTAGTTTGAATTATATAGCCTGGTAAAATACTCTAAAATTGGACATGGGCACAGCGTAAAAATTTAAAGTTTGAAAAAAACTGGAATGACTATGTCCCAAATGTGCCCCTCCGATGTCCACATATACCTGGCAAAGGTACATACGGGGGTATTTTTATACTCAGCTGACCTAGCTGAGCAACATATGAAGTATTATACAGTCGTAGCACACATAAAGTTTGCAAAATATACTGTGCAAACTCACTTTGTGTGTCAAAAAGGCAGAAAAAATGCTTAGTACCACTACACTTTGTCCAAGCTAGCGGAAAAATGATCCCACGCTAAGGTTCAAAATATGCCTTTTGAAATACCCTGGGATGTCTTCTTTAAGAAATGGTATGGCTTTTGGGGTATTTGGATCATATAGCCTGGTAAAGTACTCTAAAATGGGACATGGGCACAGCGTAAAAATTTAAAGTTTGAAAAAAAACTGGAATGACTGTGTCCCAAATGTGCCCCTCCGATGTCCACATATACCCGGCAAAGGTACATACGGGGGTATTTTTGTACTCAGCCGACATAGCTGAGCAACATATAAAGTATTATAGAGTGGTGGTACACATAAGGTTTGCAAAATATACTGTGCAAACTCACTTTGTGTGTCAAAAAGGCAGAAAAAACGCTTATTACCACTACACCTGGTACAAGCTAGCGGAAAAATGATCCCACGCTAAGGTTCAAAATATGCCTTTTGAAATAACCTGGGATGTCTTCTTTAAGAAATGGTATGCCTTTGTGGGGTAGTTTTAATTATATAGCCTGGTAAAATACTCTAAAATGGGACATGGGCACAGCGTAAAAATTTAAAGTTTGAAAAAAACTGGAATGACTATGTCCCAAATGTGCCCCTCCGATGTCCACATATACCTGGTAAAGGTACATATGGGGGTATTTTTGTACTCAGCTGACCTAGATGAGCAACATATGAAGTATTATACAGTCGTAGCACACATAAGGTTTGCAAAATATACTGTGCAAACTCACTTTGTGTGTCAAAAAGGCAGAAAAAAACGCTTATTACCACTACACCTGGTACAAGCTAGCGGAAAAATTATCCCATGCTAAGGTTCAAAATATGCCTTTTGAAATACCCTGGGGTGTCTCCTTTAAGAAATGGTAGGCCTTTGTGGGGTAGTTTGAATTTAAAACCTGCGAAGATGCTTGGAAATTGCACATAGGCCCAGCGTCAAAATTCAAAGTTCTGTAAAAACTGATATGGCTTGGTCTCCAATATGGCACTGTGGCTTCACAAAATAGTGCCAAAGACATTCATTGGGGATGTCTTTTTTACTCAGAAGACTTAGCTGAGCATAATTTGGTGGTTTTGAACTTAGTGGCACATATGAAATATACAAAATGCTCAGCAAAATGCTCATGCAATCCGTATGTAAAAAAATGCCCCAAATAATTTTTTACCACATACTTTGGCATATATTGGTGAAAAAATGGGGGCATGCTAAGGCACAATATGCACCTTATGATATACCCTGGAGTGTCTACTTTTACAAATGGTAGGCCTTTGTGGGGGGTTTTGAACAGTCAAACTGTTATAATACCCCAAATGGAAGCATAGGCTCATTAAATCCGTCTCTCAAAATTCTACTGTGAATACTGAAAAGGACAGGTCTCCTATATGGCACTGTAGCTTCACGAAATAGTGCCATAGACATACAATGGGGGTGTCCTTTTACTCAGAAGACTTAGCTGAGCATAATTTGGGGGGTTTGAACTTAGTGGCACATATGAAATATACAAAATGCCCAGCAAAAATGCAATTCGTATGTAAAAAATGCACAAAATTATTTTTTACCACATACTTTGGCATGTAATGGTAAAAAAAATGGGGGCATGTTAAGGCACAATATGCACCTTATGAGATACCCTGGAGTGTCTACTTTTACAAATGGTAGGCCTTTGTGGGTTTTTTTTGAACAGTCAAACTGTTATAATACCCCAAATGGAAGCATAGGCTCATTAAATCCGTCTCTCAAAATTCTACTGTGAATACTGAAAAGGACAGGTCTCCTATATGGCACTGTAGCTTCCCGAAATAGTGCCAAAGACATACAATGGGGGTACCGTTGTACTCAGCATAAGTAACTGAACACATAATAAAACTTTGTACAGGAATAGCACACACCAACTTTACAAAATACACATGAGAAGTTCTTTGTTATAAGTTTGTGTGCGAAAACCCCCCAAAAACACAATTTTACTCCAATATTTAACAGAGGTTGGCGGTAAAATGGCTACGTAGAAAGTGTCAAAACAACCTTAGGTAAATAGCCTGTGTTGTCTACTTTATATAAATATATACTTTTGTGGGGCAATTTTGTTTTCTTTTATGGCTATTAAGCTTACAAGACAAACATACCAAATTCTAAAATCGCTCCACATTAAAGGAACACTATAGTTACCTAAATTACTTTAGCTAAATAAAGCCGTTTTAGTGTATAGATCATTCCCCTGCAATTTCACTGCTCAATTCACTGTCATTTAGGAGTTAAATCACTTTGTTTCTGTTTATGCAGCCCTAGCCACACCTCCCCTGGCAATGATTGACAGAGCCTGCATGAACAAAAAAAACTGGTTTCACTTTCAAACAGATGTAATTTCCCTTAAATAATTGTATCTCAATCTCTAAATTGAACTTTAATCACATACAGGAGGCTCTTGCAGGGTATAGCAAGCTATTAACATAGCAGGGGATAAGAAAATCTTAATTAAACAGAACTTGCAATAAAGAAAGCCTAAATAGGGCTCTCTTTACAGGAAGTATTTATGGAAGGCTGTGCAAGTCACATGCAGGGAGGTGTGACTAGGGTTCATAAACAAAGGGATTTAACTCCTAAATGGCAAAGGATTGAGCAGTGAGGCTGCAGGGGCATGTTCTATACACCAAAACTGCTTCATTAAGCTAAAGTTGTTCAGGTGACTATAGTGTCCCTTTAAAAGTTTATTTTACTCCTTGTGCTTTGTGACCTGTAACTACCAAAAAAAAAACTTAAAATCCCAGACACATTATATATTCTGTAAATCAGAACAACTAAATTAATTTATTTTTAATTACTTTCCTTAACCTGCACTAATTGTGCACACATTATTATTGCAAAAACTGTAAAAAAAACACATTTTTATTTTTTTTTGCATTTTCTGTATTTTTTTATAATAAATATGCATGTATATATATATATATATATATATATATATATATATATATATGTTACATCAAATTAAAGCCCTTTCTGTATATAATATGCGTCGGTGCAATAAATTAGTCAAATGCAAATTGCAGTTAACGCAAACAGCAAAAAATGCAAAAAAATGCTGTTGTCATTAAGTGAAAGACAAGCTTCCGAAGCTCTGTCCTTAAGGGGTTAACGGGTGTGTTGATGATAGAGGTAAGTTGATTCCTTTTGACCAAAGGGTTCCCGTGTGTCGCAGTGTCCCATGTCTGCTTGCAGTGTCTTTAAAGGTTGGTAATCTCTTGAGTGAGATCCACAATGTGTTGTTTCTTACAGGTCGAGCAGAGAGTGATGAATTGACGACAAAGAACTGTTTTACGTGCCTCTCAGCTTGTCATTTTGGAAACATCGGGTGTTAAGTTAGTATAAAGAAAACCTGAATAACCGTTCTAGTGCCATTGCCCACCAAGGGTTCAGAGAGTACTGACTTGTTCAAGCGCAATGAGCGTTGTCGTGGGCAATATAATGGAGAGTATATTTGAAGGGCAGTGATCTGGTCACATCATGAATCCATGGATGGCAGTTATCAGCAACAAAAGACTCAGGTCTTTCCATAGAATCAACACATTTTTATTATTTTAAGCAACACAACAGATTTCTTACATTTCAAAATGATACAGTCTTTATTTATACTTTCTAGAAATAAAGGTAGCCTTTATTGCAGGTTGTTTTAATTAAATTGTCCTGTTATGCAAGGGTTATGCAAGGGTTATGCAAGGGTTTAAGATAACAGAAATTATGTAAGTAGAAAGTAAAAATTCTGAAATACATCATATCAAATTGAAAAAAAAAATACTTTTATCACCTCTTTCCGTTTTAAGCATAAACACATTGGCCTCAATTTAATATTGTTGGATCAGTTTTATAAATGATTTCATATTTTTGGATAAACTTTTAAAATATATATATTTTTAAAAAAAAATTTAAATATCAAAAATATATAGAAACATGAATGTGACGGCAGATAAGAACCATTCGGCCCATCTAGTCTGCCCAATTTTCTAAATACTTTCATTAGTCCCTGGCCTTATCTTATAGTTAGGATAGCCTTATGCCTATCCCATGCATGCTTAAACTCCTTTACTGTGTTAACCTCTACCACTTTAGCTGGAAGGCTATTCCATGCATCCACTACCCTCTCAGTAAAGTAATACTTCCTGATATTATTTTTAAACCTTTGCCCCTCTAATTTAAGACTATGTCCTCTTGTTGTGGTAGTTTTTCTTCTTTTAAATATAGTCTCCTCCTTTACTGTGTTGATTCCCTTTATGTATTTAAATGTTTCTATCATATCCCCCCTGTCTCGTCTATCCACCAAGCTATACATGTTAAGATCCTTTAACCTTTCCTGGTAAATTTTATCCTGCAATCCATGAATAGTGATGTACCAAACTATAGTAGTTCCCGGCGAACTTAGCGTGTTCGCGTTCGCCACGGCGGGCGAACATATGCAATGTTCGGTCCGCCCCCTATTAATTTACTAATACTAAGTAAAAATTACTTAGTATTAGTAAATTGTGCCCCTACTCGCAATACCGCGAGTAGAGGCATGTCTATTAAACAGTGAGCAGCCTGTGGCTGCTCACTGTTAAAAAAAAAAAAAAAAAGGGGTGGGGGACCTAAAAATCACAGGCGGGTGGGGGCCCTAAAATAAACAATAAGGGGGGGACCTATTGTCCCCCGGCCCCCACCCCTAAACAGCGGGTGGGGGCCCTAAAATGAACAATAAGGAGGGGACCTATTGTCCCCCCCGGCCCCCACCCCTGAGCGGCGGGTGGGGGCCCTACAAATAACAATTAGGGGGGGACCTATTGTCCCCCCCTGGCCCCCACCCCTGAGCGGTGGGTGGGGGCCCTAAAAATAACAATTAGGGGGATCTATTGTCCCCCCCCGGCCCCCACCCCTGAGCGGCGGGTGGGGGCCCTAAAATTAACAATAAGGGGGGGACCTATTGTCCCCCCCGGCCCCCACCCCTGAGCGGCGGGTGGGGGCCCTACAAATAACAATTAGGGGGGGACCTATTGTCCCCCCCCGGCCCCCACCCCTGAGCGGCGGGTGGGGCCCCTAAAAATAACAATTAGGGGGGACCTATTGTCCCCCCCCAGCCCCCACCCCTGAGCGGTGGGTGGGGGCCCTAAAATTAACAATAAGGGGGGGGGACCTATTGTCCCCCCCCGGCCCCCACCCCTGAGCGGTGGGTGGGGGCCCTAAAATTAACAATAAGGGGGGGACCTATTGTCCCCCCCCGGCCCCCACCCCTGAGCGGTGGGTGGGGGCCCTAAAATTAACAATAAGGGGGGGACCTATTGTCCCACCCCCGGCCCCCACCCCTGAGTGGCGGGTGGGGGCCCTACAAATAACAATTAGGGGGGACCTATTGTCCCCCCCCAGCCCCCACCCCTGAGCGGTGGGTGGGGGCCCTAAAATTAACAATAAGGGGGGGGACCTATTGTCCCCCCCGGCCCCCACCCCTGAGCGGTGGGTGGGGGCCCTAAAATTAACAATAAGGGGGGGGACCTATTGTCCCCCCCCAGCCCCCACCCCTGAGCGGTGGTGGGGGCCCTAAATACAAGGGGGGGGTGCCCTTGTTAACCCTTCCCCCCCAAAAAAAAATGATCTACCTACCCCCCTCATCCTAAAAATAATGAGGGGGGGACCTTTAACTAAAACCCTGTAAAAAAAAATAGATAAAAACAACTTACCATTTGATGTTTTCTTTCTTCTACAATCTTCTTTTTTCAGCCCCAAAAAAGGGCAAATAAAAAACCATAATAACCGACGCAATTAAAAAAAAAAAAAAAAATAACAAAAACCGACCGCACAAAAAAATAATCCATCTTCACCCATGGAGGGCTCCGCGCAGACTGAGCTCTGCAGGGCGGGGCAAGGCTTATAAAGCCTTGCCACGCCCTGCAATTAGGCTAAGAACACTCTGATTGGCTGGTTTAAGCCAATCAGAGTGCTCTTTGTCATTTTACACAGCGTGGGAAAACTCCAAAGAACTTTCCCACGCGTGTAAAATGACACAGAGCACTGTGATTGGATGGCTTGAAATCCATCCAATCACAGTGCTCTGTGTCATTTTACACAGCGTGGGAAAGATCAATTTTCCCACGCTGTGTAAAATGACACAGAGCACTGTGATTGGATGGATTTCAAGCCATCCAATCACAGTGCTCTGTGTCATTTTACACAGCGTGGGAAAGATCAATTTTCCCACACTGTGTAAAATTACACAGAGCACTGTGATTGGATGGATTTCAAGCCATCCAATAACAGTGCTCTGTGTCATTTTACACGCGTGGGAAAGTTCTTTGGAATTTTCCCACACTGTGTAAAATGACAAAGAGCACTCTGATTGGCTTAAACCAGCCAATCAGAGTGTTCTTAGCCTAATTGCAGGGCGTGGCAAGGCTTTATAAGCAGTATACAAATAAGATAAAATGGCGCAAGATTCAACCTAATAGACAAAAAAAATATATATTAAAATATTATATATGATATTATATACCAATACAATAAAATAAGCAGCACCAGCAATGTACCCTGGTAAGGAGGTACCACGTAATACAGAAAAGAGAAAAGTGCTAGTGCGCTGAGAAATTTATATAGAGACACCTATAAAATCATCCAGTGACTCTCCAAATGTAAAATAGTGTTTAAAACAGAGACCCAAAAGACAAATATGTGCACCCAAATCACTGACACACATATACCTATAGCCTTATAGCCTGTCAATGTTGGTGGCTGGGTACTGTAATGAGGGAGACAAAAAACAGGGAGGGGGGACAATAGGAGGTACTCCTAGTGCATTAAAGTAAAAATATACAATATAAAACACATATATATAAAATCCCTATAAGTAAAAAACTCACAAAAGTAGAGTGGTATAAGCCCCACTCACGGCTATCATGCCCAGGGAGGATCAGCCCCTTGGGTACGTGGGATCCGCAGAAAAAGCTCTTAGTGACCACTGTTATAGACGCAAAAATTTATTGGTATAATAGTGAATTCCAAGTAATAAAACATAAAAATGGGTTAGTCCAGCCACAAGCTCACCACACCAAATCGATCAGAAACAGGGATAGATGTTAAAAACGTGAGTCTCTGCTCCTGTTCACTCCTGTTTCGAGGTGCCTCTTGCCGGTAGATGTTTCCCAGTCACTTCCGTGTGCGTCAGATGCCGTGGTCACGTGACGCGTTTCGCCCCGCCTCTTGGGGCTTTCTCAAACGAGCAATATTTATAAGCCTTCCCCCGCCCTGCAGAGCTCAGTCTGCGCGAAGCCCTCCATGGGTGAAGATGGATTATTTTTTTGTGCGGTGGTTTTTTTTTTTTTTAAATTGCGTCGGTTATAATGGGTTTTTTTTTGGCCTTTTTTGGGGCTGAAAAAAGAAGATTGTAGAAGAAAGAAAAAACATCAAATGGTAAGTTGTTTTTATCTATTTTTTTTACAGGGTTTTAGTTAAAGGTCCCCCCCCTCATTATTTTTAGGGTGAGGGGGTAGGTAGGTAGATCATTAATTTTTTTGGGGGGGGAGGGTTAACAAGGGCACCCCCCGCTCCCTTTGTATTTAGGGCCCCCACCCACCGCTTAGGGGTGGGGGCCGGCCCCTTATTGTTAATTTTAGGGCCCCCACCCACCGCTCAGGGGTGGGGGCCGGGGGGGGACAATAGGTCCCCCCCCTTATTGTTAATTTTAGGGCCCCCACCCACCGCTCAGGGGTGGGGGCCGGGGGGGGGGACAATAGGTCCCCCCCCTTATTGTTAATTTTAGGGCCCCCACCCACCACTCAGGGGTGGGGGACGGGGGGGGACAATAGGTCCCCCCCTTATTGTTAATTTTAGGGCCCCCACCCACCGCTCAGGGGTGGGGGCCGGCCCCTTATTGTTAATTTTAGGGCCCCCACCCACCGCTCAGGGGTGGGGGCCGGGGAGGGGACAATAGGTCCCCCCCCTTATTGTTAATTTTAGGGCCCCCACCCACCGCTCAGGGGTGGGGGCCGGGGGGGGGACAATAGGTCCCCCCCTTATTGTTAATTTTAGGGCCCCCACCCACCGCTCAGGGGTGGGGGCCGGGGGGGGGACAATAGGTCCCCCCCTTATTGTTAATTTTAGGGCCCCCACCCACCGCTCAGGGGTGGGGGACGGGGGGGGACAATAGGTCCCCCCCTTATTGTTAATTTTAGGGCCCCCACCCACCGCTCAGGGGTGGGGGCCGGCCCCTTATTGTTAATTTTAGGGCCCCCACCCACCGCTCAGGGGTGGGGGCTGGGGAGGGGACAATAGGTCCCCCCCCTTATTGTTAATTTTAGGGCCCCCACCCACCGCTCAGGGGTGGGGGCCGGGGGGGACAATAGGTCCCCCCCTTATTGTTAATTTTAGGGCCCCCACCCACCGCTCAGGGGTGGGGGACGGGGGGGGACAATAGGTCCCCCCCTTATTGTTAATTTTAGGGCCCCCACCCACCGCTCAGGGGTGGGGGCCGGGGGGGGGACAATAGGTCCCCCCTTATTGTTAATTTTAGGGCCCCCACCCACCGCTCAGGGGTGGGGGCCGGGGGGGGGACAATAGGTCCCCCCCTTATTGTTAATTTTAGGGCCCCCACCCACCGCTCAGGGGTGGGGGCCAGAGAGGGGGAGGACAGTAGGTCCCCCCCCTCATTATCTTTATGGCCCCCACCCGCCGCCCAGGGGTGGGGGCCGGGGGGGACAGTAGGCCCCCCCATTATCATTATGGCCCCCACCCGCCGCCCAGGGGTGGGGGCCGGAGAGGGGGAGGACAGTAGGTCCCCCCCTCATTATCTTTAAGGCCCCCACCCGCCGCCCAGGGGTGGGGGCTGGGGGGGGGACAGTAGCCCCCCCCTCATTATCATTATGGCCCCCACCCGAACCCAGGGGTGGGGGCCGGGGGGGGAAGGAGAGTAGGTCTCCTCCCCCCCCCCTTCAACCACTATTGTGGGTTTGAAAATTCGCCTGCCTATTGAAGGCTATGGCGGTTCGCACGGTTCGCCGGTTCGCGAACATTTGCGGACGTTCGCGTCCGCCGTTCACGAACTGAAAATGTTATGTTCGCGACATCACTATCCATGAACCAGTTTAGTAGCCCTTCTCTGAACTCTCTCTAAAGTATCAATATCCTTCTGAAGATACAGTCTCCAGTACTGCGTACAATACTCCAAGTGAGGTCTCACCAGTGTTCTGTACAATGGCATGAGCTCTTTCCTCTTTCTACTGCTAATACCTCTCCCTATACAACCAAGCATTCTGATAGCGTTTCCTGCTGCTCTATTACACTGTCTGCCTACCTTTAAGTCATCAGAAATGATCACCCCTAAATCCCTTTCCTCAGATGTTGAGGTTAGGACTCGATCAAATATTCTGTACTCTGCCCTTGGGTTTTTAACGTCCAAGATGCATTATCTTACACTTATCCACATTGGTTGTCAGTTGCCACAACTCTGACCATTTTTCTAGTTTACCTTAATCATTTGCCATTTGGCTTATCCCTCCTGGAACATCAACCCTGTTACATATCTTAGTATCATCAGCAAAAAGACATACCTTACCATCAAGACCTTCTGCAATATCACTAACAAAAACATTAAAGAGAATGGGTCCAAGAACAGATCCCTGAGGTACCCCACTGGTGACTAGCTGTAACGAGAATATACCCCAACACGCAGGATTCAGCTAAACAGAAGATAACACAAAGGGGCTATATGTCTACCGGACCTTAGAGTGGCCGGACTTGACGTATATAGGAGAAGTACAGAGTCAGGAAGGATCCGAGGTCAAGGGCACAAAGAGACAGCGTAAACTAGGACTAGCCGGGGTCTGGTACACAGTAAACAGCAAGCCGGCAAACAGAACAGATAAAGATAAAGAGATAACGTAGTCAGAAAACAAAGCCAAGGTCAAGTACGAAGGAACAGAACTGAATACAACAAGCGCTAAAGGGAACTGAAACAGAAACCATGATAGGGCAAGGAACCAAGGGAAAAAGGTGAGTATAAATAACTAAACATCTATTTTGATTGGTTCCTGTCATCTCCACGCCCCCAAAAGGTAAGTGTATGGGGAGTGTGGCATGACAGGGACCAATGGGAGGCCTTTTCCAATTTAGGCTCCCACTGTCCCTTTAAGAGCGCGCCCGAGACCCGTGGCGCGCTCTTAGAGTCAGGCGGGACACGTGACCGCTTCTCGCGGTCACTGCCCGCCTTCCTGTTCCTGCCTTCGGATGAGCCGCGCGCGGCTCATGCAGCAGCAGGACCGCGCGCAGCTCGAACAGAGGACCCCGGCTGGCCCCTGGAAAGGGTAAGTAACGCTACACTAGCCCAAGCTTTGAATATACTCCATTGACTACAACCCTCTGTTGCCTGTCACTTAGCCACTGCCTTACCCATTCAACAATATTGGAATCCAAAAGATTGCAATTTATTGATAAGCCTTCTATGTGCAACACTGTCAAAAGCCTTACTGAAATCTAGGTAAGCAATGTCTACTGCACCACCCTGATCTTTTATTTTAGTTACCCAATCAAAAAAATCTATAAGATTAGTTTGGCATGATCTCTGTGAAGTAAACCCATGTAAACCCATATCTTGAAATCCATGTGTTTTTAGATGTTCAACTATCCTATCCTTTAACATGGTTTCCATCACTTTCCCCACTATTGTGTATAAAAATATATAAAACTATTACATTAAATTTTTTTCATAATATAAACATAATTTTAAAAGATTGTCCAAAAGTATTAAAGTACTAACTGAAGTGCCAGGCGCGCTCTACTTGAGCGTGCCTGCTCCCCCTCAGATTAGAATGCTAATCGTAAGCCTGTGCACATGAGCCGGCTCGGGTAAGTACTTTAGATGCTTCTCTTTGAGAAAAAATAGATGGCTTGCAAAGGCTGCAGTTCATTAGCACTGCAGCTTTTGCAAACTGTTTTCAAGGGACACCATAGTAACCAAAAGAACTTTAGCTTAATAATGTTTTAGTGAATAGATCACAGTTCAGTTCTCTGCCATTTAGGAGTTAAACCACTTTTGTTTCTGTTTATGAAGTCCTAGCCACACCTCCCCTGCCTATGACTCACACAGCCTGCATGAAAACAAAATGGTTTCATTTTCAATCAGATGTAATTTACTTTAAATGTTTTTATCCCCTGCTCTGTAAATTGAACTTTAATCACACAGACAAGGCTCTTGTAGGATTTAGCAAGCTATTACTAGAACAGTATATAAGAAATTCTAAATTAACATAGCTTGCAATAAAAGAAGTGTAAACATTAGCTGACTCTTTACAGGAAGTGTTTAGGAAGGCTGTGTTAGTCACATGCAGGGAGGTGTGACTAGGACTGCATAAACAAAGTGATTTAACTTCTAAATGTCAGAGAATTGAGCACTGAAAATGCAGAAGCATTACCTATATACTAAAGCTGCTTCAAAAGCTAAAGTTGTTTTTGTGACTATAGTGCCCCTTTAAGATATACCCCCGATGCATGCATGTATTCATTGGGGGGTGTATCTACTAAATAGTGATTTATATTTTTCCCAGTTTGGCAATGAAGTATTCCTTTAAATCATCTGAAAAATGTATTCAACAATATTAAATAGAGGTCATTATGTTGATTATGGAGAATACATGCAATGAATATAGAATGGTTAAACAGAATTGACAACCTAACCAACAGGGAGGGAAAGAACATGGAAAATGGGTTTAGCATTGGTAGCACTCCAAAGGGGGTTGGAATTTGGCTAAAGATAAAGAACCATTGTAAACCAGAAACTGGAGAGATCTCCCTGATCTGACAAACTTGACAACCATGTTGCCATGTACCTTTGATGGTTGTTTGTAGACAAGAGAATCAGTTTTTTAAAGACTTGATCTTCAATATATAGCAAATCCAATCCTCGGGGATTGAGTCACATGCTGATCCCAGAAAGCATAAATCAGACTCTTGACTGCAGTGATGAGATGCATGGGGCATACTTTTTGGGGTTCTTTAATGGGAATCCCAGATAAAAGTGTCATGTGTAACATTTTTAGACAATATAATATGTATATATATATATATATATATATATACTCTCTCTGTATAACTTGATTAGCATTGTTTTGAAGTTAACCCTTAGCACTATTTGATCCAAGATATAGTACCTTGTAAAAGCCACTATAAGTTCTTTGAACTGCATGTCAAGCAATGGGTACAGAAACACAATAATCTTTACAGAATGGTTTTTTTTTCTTTTTCTTTTTCTTTTTTTCATTCGACTACTCTGTCAGTTTAGGTGGCAGAGAGTGAAGCATTTATTTGCCCAGTTACATGTCTGATTGGTGGATGGCAGATTTTGTTCAGTAAGTAGTTTGAATCTGACAAAGTAAAATATTCTCCTATTGCAATTGTTATATTGTTATACATATTATGATCATATATTAGAAAGTAACAAACTTCTATACCACCAATGTCCTTCTCCTGAGTATGGTTGACAAAGTGTAAACAAGTCAGTCAAAATTCTCATAATTACTGTACAATTAAAGCAGGGATGGAGAATAGATAATTAATAGGTGAACACTATACTTGTTCTTCTGAATTGACACGGGTCTGATTTTTGAAATTTTGTTAATTTAAAGGATTTGAGTTGGAAAATTTTCGGTTTGATCCCAAAAACATTTTGAATCAAAGATCCATAGGAGGTCAAAGACCAAAGATCAGGTGCCAGGAGGAGTGTGTTGTAATTGTTGAGATTTTATGTCAGGTGAAAGGGGTCCATCCCAGGTACTCTAACTAAGCAATGGGCATTTAAAGCATTTAAATCAGACAAATCAGATGCATCTTATAAAAGATATAAGAAAGCAAATAATGCGTGCAAAAAGGCAATTAAACTTGCTAAACTTCAAAATGAAAAAATGATAGCTAAAGAGAGCAAAACCAACCCCAAAGCATTTTTTAAGTACATAAATTCCAAAAAACCCAAAAATGAAAGTATAGGTACACTTAAAACTGAAACGGGGGTGTTAGTTAATGAAGACCAAGAAAAGGCAGGAATTCTAAATAACTATTTCTCCTCCGTATATATTAAAGAAGAACCCATGGCAATAGATGTGCAAATGATTGCTACTAAAAACTTGCAGAATAATTGTAATTGGTTAACTCAAGACAATGTGCTGCAGCAACTAAAGAAAGTTAATATAAACAAAGCTCCAGGGCCTGACGGTATCCATCCACGTGTACTTAAGGAACTAAGTGTAGAAATAAGTGAACCTCTGTTTTTAATCTTTCAAGATTCTTTTCTTTCAGGAAGTGTTCCGGAGGATTGGAGGAAGGCAGATGTGGTTCCTATATTCAAAAAGGGTTCAAAATCCTTGCCTGGAAATTATAGACCTGTGAGCTTAACTTCTGTGGCTGGTAAAATATTTGAAAGGTTATTAAGGGATAATATTCAAGAATTCCTTGAGAAGAATATGGTTATCAGCAAAAATCAGCACGGTTTTATGAAGCACAGGTCATGTCAAACTAACTTGATTGCGTTCTACGAAGAAGTAAGTAGAAGTATAGATCAGGGTGTTGCAGTGGATGTGATCTATTTGGATTTTGCCAAGGCATTTGATACAGTTCCACACAAAAGATTAGTGTTCAAACTCAAGGAAATCGGTCTCGATGAAAATGCTTGTTCTTGGGTAGAACATTGGCTTAAAAACAGAATACAAAGAGTTGTCGTTAATGGTAAATTTTCAAGCTGGACAGAGGTGGCAAGTGGTGTCCCTCAGGGGTCTGTTCTGGGACCCCTTCTATTTAACATTTTTATAAATGATCTTGAAGACAGCATTGAAAGTCATGTTTCAGTGTTTGCAGATGACACAAAACTTTGTAAAATAATACAATGTGAGCAAGATATTACTTTGCTGCAGAAGGATTTAGATAGACTGGAGGACTGGGCACTCAAATGGCAGATGAAATTTAATGTTGAAAAATGCAAAGTTATGCACTTCGGCGTAAAGAATACACAAGCAACGTATACCCTTAATGGAAGCGAATTAGGGATAACAACACACGAAAAGGACTTGGGAATTGTTATAGACAACAAACTATGCAACAATGTGCAATGTCAATCAGCAGTGGCCAAGGCCAGTAAGGTATTGTCATGCATGAAAAAGGGCATTCATTCTCGGGACGAGAATATCATTTTGCCTCTCTATAAATCACTGGTAAGACCACATATTGAATATGCTGTGCAATTTTGGGCACCTGTTCTAAAGAAGGATATCATGGCACTAGAAAAAGTGCAGAGGCGGGCTACAAAATTAATAAAAGGAATGGAGCATATCAGCTATGAAGAAAGGTTAACAAATTTAAACCTATTTAGTTTAGAAAAACGTCGCCTGAGAGGGGATATGATAACATTATACAAATATATTCGGGGCCAATACAAACCATTGTGTGGAAATCTATTCACAAACCGGACTTTACATAGGACACGAGGCCATGCGTTTAGACTGGAAGAAAGAAGATTTCGTCTAAGGCAAAGGAAAGGTTTTTTTACTGTAAGAACAATCAGGATGTGGAATTCTCTGCCTGAAGAAGTGGTTTTATCAGAGTCCATACAGATGTTCAAACAGCTACTAGATGCATACTTGCAAAGACAGAATATTCAAGGATATAATCTTTCAATGTAGGGTAATAACTGCTTGATTCAAGGATAAATCTGACTGCCATTCTGGGGTCAATAAGGAATTTTTTGTCCTAGCTTGTTGCAAAATTGTGCTTCAAACTGGGGTTTTTTTTTTTTTTTTTTTTTTTTTTTTGGATCAACAGCAAAAAACAGGTGTGAGGAAGGCTGAACTTGATGGACGCAAGTCTCTTTTCAGCTATCTAACTATGTAACTATGTAACTATGTAACTATGTAATGTAAGACAATCATATGCAGAGATGGAAGAGAACAGATTGATACTGATGAATTGACTGGTGTGTGTAGTTAATTTCTTTCCTATCTTCCCTCACTCAGTGTAGCTCAGAGAGGTATATAGATATATAAACTGCATCCTGTGAAGATAGTATAGGGAAGCCAAATTTTATCACATGACAGGAGGCTTCATATTTTGCTTTACTCTCTTTACTAAAACTCCATAGCAGTAAAGAAAGTGAATAAACGTTTTAACCAATCAAAATGCAAATAGGGAGTATATTATTTCAGTCAACAGGCTCCTCCCCCTCTTTCTTTACTGCTCCATCGCAGACAGGTCAGAGTTTTTGGCTCTTCCCTATTTTACCTCATGTGAATGTTTTATTTACCTTTTTTACCTCATATATACTATTTTATTATCTAACTTTTTCATTATCTATATAGTTCTGCTATTTTCTGTAGTCTCTAAATCGTTTTTATCCTACTATCTATCCTATGTTTAGTACCACCGGGGTTACTTCACCCTAGTGGTAGTTTACCTCTCTCCTTTCTGCTTGGGTTTTTCCCTGCATCCTTCTTTTTTCCCCACCTTGCCGCCGCTCGGAGGCTCTTTTCTGCCGCGTTTTCCGCGGCCCTATTTCAGCCGCGGCTTCCTTCTCGCGGCGGCCATTTTTAATCCCGCGTCTCGCGAGATTACGGCCGCCATTTTAGGACCGCAGCAAATTGCCGCGAAACCTCAGAACGGCAAGTTCAACGGACACTGCAAGCCTTCTACAGTCTGCTACAAGAGGTCAGTCACACAAGCTGTTTAAAGGCACATCAGGTATTAACCTGTGCCTGACTGGGGTGCTGCCCTATATATTGTGCTGCTAAGGAGGTCGCTTTGTGGCCACCTCTGTCATACTGGGTGAGGCCCAGAATACATTTAAAATCCCAACAAGTGGTCTATTTGCCCTGCTGGGGCCTAGTGGTTACACACCTGTTACTAGCCCATTGGACATTATACACCCTGCTGGGGTGATTATATAAATCGGATTACTATCCTGCTGGAGCTTAATCTCCAACATACCACTACTCATACCCTGCTGGGGTATCATTTTATTACAACCCTGCTGGGGTTATCTGGCTTACATCTGACCAGTTACTATACCGTCTAGACCCTGCTGGGGTACTCGGTTTTATTATTATTATTATTTATTCTAATAACCCTGCTGGGGTCCCGATTGTACTACTATACAAAAATGTACGTTATTGCACCCTGCTGGGGTATTGCATAGCGATATTACTACAGTCTATATCGACTAAAATACAGCAGACTGACCTCTACCACGCCCTGTGCCAATCATATACCCAGACACCATGGAGACCTCTCAAACCACAGATCTCCAAAATATGGTGAACGAGGCCGTTTCTGCCTCAATGGAGAAAGTCCTCTCCAAGATGATGGCCTCTGGCTCCGACAAGAGGAAACCATCTAAAGCCCACCCATCCCGCCATGACTCCGATTCTGATGCACAAGAATCTCACAAAAGCCCTGAAACTCTCACGGGCAAACGCCAGTGGAAAGGCGAAAAAGACCACTCACACAAAAGTAAAAACCCCGCTAAACGCGCTAAACCCATTTCTGCCACCATCACGAATCCTCAACACGACTACTCTTCGGATGAAGAACAGTCCCAAACTAAACCCATGGCCATTTTAGATGAATGGCAAGCGGACGACTCAGACTCCAATGAAGGTGGTTGGGGTTCAGACTCCGGATCCCAATCATTTTTTCCGCAACACACATTCATGGGAGAACCCCAAGACCAAGATAATGCGGAAAACCCGCAAGAGGATGAAGACACCATCCTTGACCCACTGGGACAAAAACTTTTTGACCCAAGAAAAATTAGACACCCTCGCTCAAGCGATTGGACACCACCTGACCACCTAGCGAGGTTTATGCACCTCTGGCTACGAAAGCCCATGGACAAAACGGTCCGCAACCGTTTGAGGTCAGAATGCCCAAGGCCTTTTCTACCCGACCACGTGGCGGACACGCCAGAATTTGACCAAGTGATGACAACTTTTATGTCACGAGGTGGCCGTGACCCACGAAAAGGTGTGGAAAAAGGGTTTAGAGGGGTTCAAGATAAACTTCTGGACTCGGTGGGACCACTATCCAGAATTATGTACTTGGCTGATGATGCTCTAGCCAAAGCCGATCAATTTGACCCTACTATGGTGCGCGAATGGGCGCATGACGTGCGGGAATGGGCACAAAGGTGCTTTTGTTTTGTGGGTAATGCCAATGTCGCCTTATCATCTGAGCGACGCAAAGCAGCACTTCTCCGCATTGACGGAAAATTGGTGGAGTTGGGCACCAAGGAGTTAGGTCCTATGGCACAGGGCAAGCTTTTCGGAGAACAATTTCTTAAAGAATTAAGCAGACATGTTAACGTCTACACATCCCTGAACAAGGCTCAATCATAAATGAGAAGAGTGTTTAGACAAAACCCCTCTAGGGGCCGTGCTGCCAGCCGCTTCTGGCCCTCAGGCCCCAGAGCTACAAGACCACAGCCTTTTTACCCAGAGATGGGATACCGACCATCTTCCTACACACGAGGCGCAGACAGAGGTCGCGGACCACGCACTCGAGGCAGAGCACGTTTCTCCTCAGGTAAGCAACCAATTCACTCATGTTTCCCTTCCAATGCATACAGCAGGTCGCATATCTCTTTTCTTCCAGGAATGGACCTCAATATCCGCGGACGCATGGATCCTACAGACAGTACGAGGCTACGTCATAGACTTTGTAGACCAACCCCGACAGACGGAAATACCACGTCCCATCAACTGCTCAAGAACAGACAAATCTCTCATCAACGAAGAACTACAAACCCTATACTCAAAAGGCGCGATAGAACCCGCATCCGAACCTCGAGGTTTCTTCAGCAACATCTTCTTAGTCAAGAAGAAAACGGGCGATCTACGACCAGTCATAAACCTACGACAACTCAACCAATACGTCACTTACAACCATTTCAAGATGGAAGGCATACATCTTTTAAGAGACCTCCTACAAGACAAGGATTGGTTCACGAGACTGGATCTCAAGGACGCGTATCTATCAGTACCCGTCCATCAATCCTGCAGACAATACCTTAGTTTCCATTGGCAAGGCCGTCCCTGGCAATTCACGTGCCTCCCCTTCGGCCTCAGTTCGGCCCCATGGTGTTTCACCAAACTGCTGAAACCTGTGGTCGCACATCTTCGAGCTCAAGGCATTCGTTGCATTATATACCTGGACGACCTCCTTCTGTTCTGCTCAGACAGACTCAGACTGATACAACACACACGCTACACCACGGATCTCCTATCATCCCTGGGCTTCACAGTGAACTTTCAAAAATCAGCTATCTCCCCATCACAAACAGTTCAATTTTTGGGATTCGAGATAGATTCCACCTCCAGCACTCTACGGCTACCGACGGCAAAAAAATCTCAGCCATTCGCAAGGAATTACGCAGGGCCATCCGCTCCCACACCATTCCACTCCGCACCCTCGCACGCATCGTAGGGCTTCTCTCGGCCTCCATTCAAGCTATATTTCCAGGTCCACTTCACTACAGGGCAATGCAACACCTCAAAGCTTCCTTTCTCAGGGAAAACCCCTCATACGATCAGCCGGTCCCGATGACAGAGGAAGTCAGAGACGAACTCAGATGGTGGCTGGACAGCATGGAAGCATGGAACGGCCGAGCCATCTTCGGGAAAGCTCCCGACATGATATTAGAATCAGACGCCAGCCTCTGGGGATGGGGAGCGACGAGCGAAAATGTATCGACAGGAGGTGCTTGGACATCCCAAGACCTCAACTTACATATAAACTCCTAGCCGGGTCTTTCGCGATCCGAAGCCTAGCAAAGGACAAGTCGGACTGTTGCATCCTACTCCGGATGGACAACATTTCCGCAGTCCGTTACATCAACCGCCTAGGAGGAGCCCGCTCACGTCTCCTATCAGAAATAACAAAAGAAATTTTCGACTTTTGCCTACCCCGCAACATCTCCCTCACGGCGGAATACCTCCCAGGAGAGACAAACCTCACAGCGGATTGGTTCTCACGCCACTGGCGGGACACCAGCGACTGGAAACTAGATCCACAAATCTTCAACTGCATTGCGGAACGCCTAGGTCCACTCCACTTGGACCTGTTTGCGTCCCGCAACAACAGACAAACAAAATTATACTTCAGCTGGCTCCCGGACCCGGAGAGTGCAGCAGTGGATGCATTCCTACAACCTTGGCCGATCACAGGAGCCTACGCCTTCCCTCCCTTCGCCATGATAGCGAGGACCATACACTATCTGAAGAATCAGCAAACCTCACTAGTACTCATCACTCCACTATGGAGGGGACAACCATGGTTCCCAGATCTCCTAGCTCTATCATGCCACGATCCCCTTCTACTACCTCATCATCAACACATTCTAACAGATCCAAAAGGCAACCCTCATCCACTAATCCTAGACAACCATCTCCATCTGGTGGTTTGGACGCTTTCAGGGGCTCCTGGCAAGTCGGCGAACTATCGCAGGCTGCTAAAGAACTGCTATGGGACTCATGGGCCCCCGGAACCAGAAGATGCTATCTATCCGCCTGGAATTCCTGGTCCACTTGGTGTCTGGAACGGAACTTCGATCCATTTACGGCCCCTGTTTCAGCCATTTTGAACTTCCTATCTCACCTTTTCTCATTAGGACGTTCTTACAGATCACTTAATGTAATTCGCTCAGCTATTTCAGCGGCCCACGTCCCCATACAAGGGATTCCAGTTGGCAAAGAACCACTTGTATGCCGACTCCTGAGAGGCATTCGATTACAACGTCCCCCAGGGCCCAAATACTCTCAATTCTGGGACGTCGACGTAATCCTCCGATTCCTGAAAGACTGGCCAACTAACGACAGACTCTCCCTCCGTCAATTATCAGCAAAACTCACAGTCTTGCTCTGCCTGGTCTCCTTCCGCAGAGTGTCAGACATTCGAGCACTGGACATAGACGCTTTCTCAATCTCTCCAGAAGGAGTTACATTCCGGATATCTCGCCGCACTAAGACGGACTCCACATCTGTGTTTTATCCTTTCTTCCCCACAGAACCGCAACTCTGCGTTGTCTCCACACTACAACAATACGTGGAAACCACCCTACCTCTTCGGTCTACACCATCAGGTCAACTCCTAGTATCATACGTCAGACCACATGTCCCCATCACTTCCACCACCCTAGCAAGATGGGTTCGATGGTTACTATCGCTAGCCGGTGTGGACACTACATTCGGAGCCCACTCAGTACGTGGAGCAGCAGCATCCTCAGCCTTCATGGCGGGTGCCTCCTTAACGGATATCCTACGCTCCGCTGATTGGTCTAGGGAATCTACATTCCGCACCTTCTATTTCCGTCCGAATTCCAGTGCTGCCATGTCTCTGATTCTACAGCGTTAAAAATGCAAAATATGAAGCCTCCTGTCATGTGATAAAATTGAAGATTATGCTAGCGCTAGTGTACTTATAATCTTAATTTTAATAATGACAGGAGGCGAGTATTTTCCCACCCTTCCCACCCGGGAGGAGGGGAACTACTCTATTCATACTCTAATCATACTTCTCTACATTTCTTCATTCTTCTGTTTTTCTTCATAACTCCTTGAATCTTATGTTCATAAGGTAGTCACTGTTGTCATTAGCCTATTTAACTACTAGTAGTCTATACACTGAATATACAAATTAAATTATTGCAATGTAATCCGATGGATCACTGTCATGACTACAAACAGTTTCAAGACCGGTGCCTAACCTTTCTCATATTCTCTTTTCAGTTTAAGTGTGAAAGAATTTGGAACATCTACGGCATGACCATAACGATATTTCTCATCATATAAAGACCAAGCATCGGAAGTTCTCCGGTTGGTGCCTGCTTTTTCTTCCTACTCAACCCAAGAAGTTCATCATTCCCGTTGGATTCCATTACGGATGTTCGTTACAGACTTTATCACTATTTTCTTCCCTGTTCCGATGTTCGCTTCCGAAAGAGGGGGAGGAGCCTGTTGACTGAAATAATATACTCCCTATTTGCATTTTGATTGGTTAAAACGTTTATTCACTTTCTTTACTGCTATGGAGTTTTAGTAAAGAGAGTAAAGCAAAATACTCGCCTCCTGTCATTATTAAAATTAAGATTATAAGTACACTAGCGCTAGCATAATCTTCAATTAGACACTACAGGTTGATAGTAAGGAGGTCGTAGAATAGTCTTTTAAAACGAAAAGCTGAGCAGTAATATTCATCGCCACAAAAAAAAAATGATTACTGTTAAAACAAACCTTGTTCCTAATCACCTCTGCTCCTCAATGGTTACTCAAATGCAGATTTCATTGGTTCTTTGTCCACTGTTTGCATGTTTTATGTACTATGTGCCCACTCTCCTTTTTGGAGAAGTGAGGACGGACTGGAGGTGGGTGTAATACAAGTGTTCTTCCACCTCTGTAAGGACATGCGGCGTGGGAGTAGAGAGTCAGACAAGTAATGGCAGGTCTTATTTAAATTTGCATTATATCCCAAGGACATTGAGCAGTAACACAGCTCAATCAAAATCAGAGAGATCCAGCTAAGCATCATTCTGTTGGAGTTAAAATTATGTTCTCTAAACGGGAACATTTGCAACGTGACGTTCAAATAATTTAGGAAATGACATTTTCTTAGTGGAGTTCTTGAAATTCATCACTTTTCCTTTACTTTATGCTCTTATTACTGATGTCACTGAAATGCCAATTACACCTCGCAGCTCACATGTTGTCCTCACATACCCTGTTTGATTATTATCTCGTAATAATCCCATCTCTTTTATTGCATCTTTTCTGAATTTAATAACACCCAGCAGCTAGGTTGGAAAATGGTTTCAGTGTATACTATGTTGCCTTTCTCTGCATTCAAAACATGTTGGGATCCATTAAGATGTGCATGAAATAATAATGATTCATAGTGTTATGCCCTTTGGGAAGCATCACGCAGTAAGTGGCTCTATAGAATGATTTGTTCATAAACTATCCGGTATTCTCAAATTTCGCATTAAATATATATGAATTGCCATTGCCTTCATCTTACAATTTGGCTGGTATTTATTTCTGTTTAAACTGCTTTACTTTAGCATTTGGAATAATTATCTTCTAAAAATGGCAAGTGTTGTATAGATGCTCAAATAGGCGTAGACTCATGCATTTTTTATTATGTAGTTATACGTGATATGTAGGGAATATGCAAAATGTTTTCCTTTAGAGATCCATATAAGTATCTATCAATGTTACTGTCAGCCCTGGAACTTTATGGCTCATACTCATCAAAATTAATTATTATAAATTTTCAATTAGAAACCTAATTTCAACCCTCTAATTAAAGGATCCTATTGAAAGCTATTTTCCCTTCCTTGGTCGGACTCCAAAGTTTGCTATTTAGGTCTACAACTTTCGTGGACTTTTCTTGTTTACATAAAGATAACTTTTTTAGCCTCTTCATGGTGCTCTTAAAGGATTTGCATAATTGAAGCTGCCTACATTTCTCTTGGATTAACAGGGTGAACATCCTGAACATTTATAGACTGCCGTGT
This sequence comes from Pelobates fuscus, assembly GCF_036172605.1. Taxonomy (NCBI): domain Eukaryota; kingdom Metazoa; phylum Chordata; class Amphibia; order Anura; family Pelobatidae; genus Pelobates; species Pelobates fuscus. Next base: position 83,344,402 of record NC_086323.1, read on the forward strand.
CTTACTTGTAAAAAAAATTGAAGATTATGTTGGCTTTAGTGTACTAATAAACTTAATTTTAATAATGACAGGAGGCAAATATTTTACTTATCTTTCTTTTCTAACCCCATATAGCAACAAACAAAAGTAATACGAAAACTAAGAGCCAATCAAACACAAGTAATGGATATAAGAGGCGTGCATAACTGAAGCATTTCCTCTTCAACTGTAACAGTCCATGAGTCCACTTTAACTGTTGAAATACAATATGTTCCAAACCAGATAACGAACACAAGGGTCAACATCCTACGAGCCGGACTGTCCAAAGTTAACTGCAGTGTCCAGTTACGCTGAAAGAGAGTATAAAATGTTTTAGTCCACATAATGGGTTGCATGAAGCATACAATTAAGATAGGAAAGGTTCCAATTGTAAAATTGAAAAATTGTAAAACCAACTCAATGATCGCATTGGAAGAACTAGTGATGAGAGAGAGGATAAAAAGAGTTGAAAAATATAAAACAAATTTAATAGTGAGGAAATATAGACCTTGAGAGAATTAAAACAGGTAGAAGTCATCGTAATACAACCCACAGACAAGAATGGGGGGGATTGCAGTTATGGATAGGGAATACTATATTGAGGAATCCCTTAGGCAGTTAACAGATGGAGTAACTTATGAAGCCCTTAAAGGAGACCCCCCAAATTAGATTAAAACAATCTTTACAAAATATTTAGGAAAAGGTTTAAACTCTGGAGTCATCACTAGAGGGGAATATGAATATTTACTGGTCCTACATCTGAGGATACCGGTATATTACTTATTACCAAAAATTCACAAACATGAACAAGCCCCCAGGAAGACTGATCATTTCAGGAATTGGTTCTATATCTGCACCTGTGTCTGTCTGTGTGTCTATTTAGCAGTCTGTATGCGTGTATTCAGCAGTCGGTGTGTGTATGTATTCAGCAGTCGGTGTGTAAATGTATTGTATGTATGTATTGCATTTGTTGAAGGTACTAATAAATCTAAGCTAAATTAAATCTACAATTTACGTTTTTATTTCTGTGAGCTGTGTAGGCAGGGCCCCAGTGCACTTAGTAAGTGTGTGTGTAAGTGTATGTGTCTATTAATGTGTTTGTCTGCCAGTGTGTGAGTGTGAGTGTCAGCGAGTGTGTCTGTCAAGCAGGGCCGGACTGGGAAGAAAATTCGTCCCGGGCATTTTTTAATTACAGCGGCCACTAAAAAGGGGGCGGGGCCAGATAGGGGGTGTTTTGTCATCACTAATGACAAGCACGCCCCATCACAAAGTGAGCATGTTGGTTCAATGCTCTTCCAGGGTAGACCATGTGCAGAGCTCTGCTAAAGAGCTCTGGCATGAGAAAAATAACCTGTATTTGTTCTGCTCAGCGCAAGCAAATTTAATAACAAGCTTGCACTGTGTTTGCTTGAAATTTGTTTCTAGTGTCTCCATAGTTGGGATACCAGGAGACAAAAATGCTAGGAATGCATATTGTGCAGTGTGTGTGTGTGTGTGTGTGTGTGAGTGATGGGTGCTGTTTGCGTGAGGGTGCTATGTGGGTAAGGGTGCTTTGTGTGTGATGGGTGCAGTATGTGTGTGCTCTGTGTGAGTGGGTGCTGTGTTTGCGTGAGGTTGCTATGTGCGTGTGAGGAAGCTGTGAGTGTCAGGGGTGCAGTGTGTGTGTGAGGGTACTGTGAGTTTCAGGGGTGCAGTGTGTGTGAGGATGCTGTGAGTGTCAGGGGTGCAGTGTGTGTGAGTGAGGGTGCTGTGAGTGTCAGAGGTGCAGTGTGTGTGTGTGTGCTGTGAGTATCAGGGGTGCAGTGTGTGTGCTGTGAGTTTCAGGGGTGCAGTGTGTGCTGTGGGTGTCAGTGGTACAGTGTGTGTGTGTGCTGAGAGTGTCAGGGGTGCAGTATGTGAGTGAGGGTGCTGTGAGTGTCAGAGGTGCAGTGTGTGTGTGTGTGCTGGGAGTGTCATGGGTGCAGTGTGTGTGTGTGTGCTGTGAGTGTCAGGGGTGCAGTGTGTGCTGTGGGTGTCAGGGGTACAGTGTGTGTGTGTCAGGGGTACAGTATGTGCGTGTGCTGAGAGTGTCAGGGGTGCAGTGTGTGTGTGTGTGTGCTGTGAGTGTCAGGGGTGCACTGTGTGTGTGTGTGTGTGTGTGCTGTGCATTTCAGGGGTGCAGTGTGTGTGTGCTGTGAGTGTCAGGGGTGCAGTGTGTGTGTGTGTGTGTGTGTGTGTGCTGTGAGTGTCAGGGGTGCACTGTGTGTGTGTGTGCTGTGCATTTCAGGGGTGCAGTGTGTGTGTGCTGTGAGTGTCAGGGGTGCAGTGTGTGTGTGTGTGTGCTGTGAGTGTCAGGGGTGCAGTGTGTGTGTGTGTGCTGTGAGTGTCAGGGGTGCAGTGTGTGTGTGTGTGCTGTGAGTGTCAGGGGTGCAGTGTGTGTGTGTGTGCTGTGAGTGTCAAGGGTGCAGTGTGTAGTGTGGGTGTCAGGGGTACAGTGTGTGTGTGTGCTGTGAGTGTCAGGGGTGCAGTGTGTGCTGTGGGTGTCAGGGGTGCAGTGTGTGTGTGTGTGCTGTGAGTGTCAGGGGTGCAGTGTGTGTGTGTGTGTGTGTATGCTGTGAGTGTCAGGGGTGCAGTGTGTGCTGTGGGTGTCAGGGGTGCAGTGTGTGCTGTGAGTGTCAGTGGTGCAGTGTGTCTGTGAGAAAGTGAGGCTGCTGTGATATGGGTGATTATATGCCCCCTCCCTGCTTACCTTTAGCCTGGGAGGGGGGATCCTGCTGCTGTGGGGCTAGAGTTCACTCTCGCAAGAGGAACCCGGGTTCCACTCCTGGCTGTCTCCCTCCCTTTCTCCCCGCCGGCTGCAGTATACTATATGTGGGCCGGTGAGGGAGATCTTTGATGTTCCCACCAGCCCGCCGTGGACTACTGCAGGGGCGGCGCTTGGATAGCGCTGGCCCTGCTGGGGCTGGCAGGGGAGATCTTGTGCTCTGACAGCATTGAAAGTCGGAGCCACGAAGGAGTGGGTATGGCAAAGAGCTACTGATTAGCAGAACATCAATATCCATTATAAAACCAGGAAAGGTGGGCATGGATGGTGAGCTGATTCGGTGGTGCAATGGGCCCCTTGACTGGATTTGCCCCCCCAGGCCTGAGGCTGCCAGCCATCCCCTGAGGGCATGGCTGGGTGCGGAATCTAGTCGCCTTTCGCCATTACATCGAGGATTTGTTTTGGATCTGGAGGGGATCTAGAGAAGATCTGTTTATCTCCCATCTTAATTCCAACTCTTGGGATATCAATCTTGCGGTGGACCATCGTGACACTAAAGTTCATTTTTTGGATCTCAATATATATATATTGTGTAAGGAAAGATCCACACTAATACTTGTGACAGATCCCCCTATCTCTGGATTGTTCCCCTTTTTATTTCTGTTTACTTGCTTGATTTCATTTTTTGTTTTTTCATGTTTTTCTACTATTTTTTCAGGACTGTCATTGAACAAAAAAATTGTTTTCTTGCAGCATTTAATGCATTTTGTCTTTTTCTAGAGACTCTGCTACCATTTTATGCAGGACCATCTATATTCTTCATATATAGTACGTGGTATTGTAGGATGTATCTCAAGCATATTTCACTAAGCTTTGATATATGATGTGCCCAGGATCAGGACTTATGAACTTTTTACTAATTAAAAACATTTTTTAATGATTTTTTTCTGAATTTTGTATGTTTTTTTCTTGATCAGGTTTTTCTGATGAATTAATATTGTTTTTTTTTTATTTATGTATATGATGTACAGAATATGAATTCAATTTGTACTGTAATAGTGTACATAATATGAAATCAGGTTTTTACGACTATTGAAATATTTGTGTATATAGATGGATTTTCATGTGAAGTGATGCACTAATTTATTACCTTTATAAGTTATAGTAAATCCCTTGTATTGGGACTTGCATATAAGGCCAGTTGTGGCTGCCAATAAATCAGTTCCTGTTTACCCTCAACATACAGTCTCATCTCATGCTATACCAGCTATACCGTGACTTGGATTATCCTGATTGGGATTATTGTAGCATCACTCTGAATAGGGGGAAAGAACACCGCTGGCTGCGAAACCCCTCTTGCTCTCAGGGTGGCCGCCACAATACTTTTTTTAGGCTGTGGATGTTAACCCCTTAACCCCTTAAGGACACATGACATGTGTGACATGTCATGATTCCCTTTTATTCCAGAAGTTTGGTCCTTAAGGGGTTAAGGACAGAGCTTCAGAAGCTTGTCTTTCACTTAATGACAACGGCATTTTTTGCATTTTTTGCTATTTGCGTTCAACTGCAATTTGCATTTTACTAATTTATTGCACCGACACATATTATATACCGTTTTTTAAAGGACAGAAAGGGCTTTAATTTGATGTAACACATATATATATATATAAATGCTTATTTATTATAAAAAAAATACAGAAATATGCAAAAAAATGAATTTTTGTGTGTTTTTTTTACAGTTTTTGCAATAATAATGTGTACATAATTAGTGCAGGTTAAGGAAAGTAATTAAAAATAAATTCATTTAGTTGTTCTGATTTACAGAATATATAATGTGTCTGGGATTTTACATTTTTTTTGGTAGTTACAGGTCACAAAGCACAAGGAGTAAAATAAACTTTTTATGTGGAGCGATTTTAGAATTTGGTATGTTTGTCTTGTAAGCCTAATAGCCATAAAAGAAAACAAAATTGCCACACAAAAGTATATATTTATATAAAGTAGACACCACAGGCTATTTACCTAAGGTTGTTTTGACACTTTCATCGTAGCCATTTTACCGCCAACCTCTGCTAAATATTGGAGTAAAATTGTGTTTTTTTGGGGTTTTCGCACACAAACTTATAACAAAGAACTTCTCGTGTGTATTTTGTAAAGTTGGTGTGTGCTATTCCTGTACAAAGTTGTATTATGTGTTCAGTTACTTCTGCTGAGTACAACGGTACCCCCATTGTATGTCTTTGGCACTATTTCGTGAAGCTACAGTGCCATATAGGAGACCTGTCCTTTTCAGTATTCACAGTAGAATTTTGAGAGACGGATTTAATGAGCCTATGCTTCCATTTGGGGTATTATAACAGTTTGACTGTTCAAAAAAAAACACAAAGGCCTACCATTTGTAAAAGTAGACACTCCAGGGTATCTCATAAGGTGCATATTGTGCCTTAACATGCCCCATTTTTTCACCAATAGTTGCCAAAGTATGTGGTATAAAATAATTTTGTGCATTTTTTACATATGGATGGCATTTTTACTGGGCATTTTGCATATTTCACATGTGCCACTAAGTTCAAACCCCCCAAATTATGTTCAGCTAAGTCTTCTGAGTAAAATGACACCCCCATTGTATGTCTTTGGCACTAGTTTGTGAAGCTACAGTGCCATATAGGAGACCTGTCCTTTTCAGTATTCACAGTAGAATTTTGAGAGACGGATTTAATGAGCCTATGCTTCCATTTGGGGTATTATAACAGTTTGACTGTTCAAAAAACCCCCACAAAGGCCTACCATTTGTAAAAGTAGACACTCCAGGGTATCTCATAAGGTGCATATTGTGCCTTAACATGCCCCCATTTTTTCACCAATAGTTGCCAAAGTATGTGGTATAAAATAATTTTGTGCATTTTTTACATATGGATTGCATTTGTGCTGGGCATTTTGTATATTTCACATGTGCCACTAAGTTCAAATCCCCCAAATTATGTTCAGCTAAGTCTTCTGAGTAAAATGACACCCCCATTGTATGTCTTTGGCACTAGTTCGTGAAGCTACAGTGCCATATAGGAGACCTGTCCTTTTCAGTACTCTCAGTCGAATTTTGAGAGACGGATTTAATGAGCCTATGCTTCCATTTGGGGTATTATAACAGTTTGACTGTTCAAAAAAAAAACCATAAAGGCCTACCATTTGTAAAAGTAGACACTCCAGGGTATCTCATAAGGTGCATATTGTGCCTTAACATGCCCCCCATTTTTTCACCAATAGATGCCAAAGTATGTGGTAAAAAATAATGTTGTGCGTTTTTTACATATGGATTGCATTTGTGCTGGGCATTTTGTATATTTCAAATGTGCCACTAAGTTCAAACCCCCCAAATTATGTTCTGCTAAGTCTTCTGAGTAAAATGACAACCCCATTGTATGTCTTTGGCACTAGTTCGTGAAGCTACAGTGCCATATAGGAGACCTGTCCTTTTCAGTACTCACAGTAGAATTTTGAGAGACGGATTTAATTAGCCTATGCTTCCATTTGGGGTATTATAACAGTTTGACTGTTCAAAAAAAACCCACAAAGGCCTACCATTTGTAAAAGTAGACACTCCAGGGTATCTCATAAGGTGCATATTGTGCCTTAACATGCCCCCATTTTTTAACCATTACATGCCAAAGTATGTGGTATAAAATAATTTTGTGCATTTTTTACCTACGGATTGCATTTTTGCTGGGCATTTTGTATATTTCACATGTGCCACTAAGTTCATACCCCCCAAATTATGTTCAGCTAAGTCTTCTGAGTAAAATGACACCCCCATTGTATGTCTTTGGCACTATTTTGTGAAGCTACAGTGCCATATAGGAGACCAAGCCATATCAGTTTTTACCGAACTTTGAATTTTGACGCTGGGCCTATGTGCAATTTCCAAGCATCTTAGCAGGTATTAAATTCAAACTACCCCACAAAGGCCTACCATTTCTTAAAGTAGACACCCCAGGGTATTTCAAAAGGTATATTCTAAACCTTAGTGTAGGATCATTTTTTTGTTAGTTTGTACCAAGTCTCGTTGCAATTAGCATTTTTGTCTGCCTTTTTGACACACACTTGGAGATGTTACTGTATATTTTGCTATCCTTATGTGTGCTGTGGCATTATAACACCTAATATCTTGCTCAGCTATGTCATCTTAGTGCAACAATACCCACATGTGTACCTTTTTCATGGTTATGTGGATGTTGAAGGGGCACATTGGAGACCATGTCATATGAGTTTTTACCAAACTTTGAATTTTGACGCTGGGCCTATGTGCAATTTCCAAGCATCTTAGCAGGTATTAAATTCAAACTACCCCACAAAGGCCTACCATTTCTTAAAGTAGACACCCCAGGGTATTTCAAAAGGTATATTCTAAACCTTAGTGTAGGATCATTTTTTTGTTAGTTTGTACCAAGTCTCGTTGCAATTAGCATTTTTGTCTGCCTTTTTGACACACACTTGGAGATGTTACTGTATATTTTGCTATCCTTATGTGTGCTATGGCAGTATAACACCTAATATGTTGCTCAGCTATGTCATCTTAGTGCAATGATACCCCCATATACAGAATAGTTGGGGTAAACTTATCCGGGGGTAGTACACAGTCATCTGCGTCCCGGGCAAAGCTGTCATGGATTCCGAAACCAAAACACAGACAGACCACAAAGAGAGAGAACACAGAGAGAGAAACTTGTAATACCGGACCTTAGAATGGCCGGGCTATACAAGCAGAGAATTGTCAAGGTACAAGCCGAGGTCAAAGGAGTAAAGAGAAACGGAACAACGATAGGACAAGCCGAGGTCAAGGATCAGAGAAGACAGGATAAACGGTAGACAAAGCCAAGATTCGGTAACCAATCAGACATATGACTAAAAATCACACCCCAAAACTGGTCTACTTATTCGGCCTGGGTGTGAAAATTTTGAAAACAATGGCCAATACATAGGCCAGGCTGAGAGGGGCAATCAGGGCAGTAATAGCTAGTCTCAACTCTTACGCCCCTCTTGTAACACACCCTGCACCTTTTCTGGGGGTTTTGTTTTTTAGGGGTTGGTGGAATCTTAAAGCAGAAGTGACCTGCCTCCATTCTTCTGCTAGGCTCCACTGATGGTCTCCTTGTGTGGCATTCTAGCAGCTTAGAAATTAGCTCAAACTGGAAAGAAAGAAAAGTGCTTTTCAGCCCAGCATTTGCCTTTTTAAAAATGACAAAGGCATTGTGGATTGCCATCTGCATCAGGTATATGCCCACTTTTTTATACCATGCCCTGGTCTTTCTCATGATCAAATATGGCTGCATCAGTTGATCGGACAGGTCAACGCCCCCCATATGCCGATTATATTGCCGTATGCAGACTGGCACCCGTTTATATTCGTCTCTGCCACGAACTGCGACCCTCCGAGTGTTTTCACCATGGATGGTGGTTAAGATGAAAACATCCTTTTTATCCCTGTACTTGAGTGCCAGCAGTTCATTCTGGCAGAGAGCTGCTGTTTTCCCCCTTTTCATTTTTTTGTTTGCTAGAGCCTTTGGGAAACCTGTGCGACTCTTCCAAATAGTGCCACAGGCCACGGTCTTGAAGCAATACAACATTTGTAACAGTGGGATGCTATTATAAAAGTTATCGATGTATAGATGATAACCTTTATTAAGTAGTGGCATTATTAAGTCCCAGACAATATTCCCACTTGTCCCTACTGTATCTGGGCAACCTGGGGGATCAAGGTGGCTATCCCTTCCTTCGTATACACGGAAGGTGTATACGTAGCCACTGCCACTTTCACATAGTTTATAAAATTTGATCCCATATCGGGATCTTTTGGATGGGATATATTGTCTAAACCCCAGTCTTCCCTTAAACTTCATTAGGGACTCGTCAATGGAAATGTTTTTATTGGGGGTATATATAGTGGCAAATTTACTGTTAAAGTGGGCAATTAAAGGGCGTAGTTTGTAAAGAAGATCATACTGCGGATCACCTTTTGGGGGGCACTTGTTGTTATCACTAAAGTGCATAAATCTTAGTATGTCTTCATATCTTTCCCTTGTCATTGTCTTGGCAAAAATGGGAGTATTGCAAATAGGATGTTTAGCCCAATACATCCTAATTGTGGGCTTTTTAATTAGCCCCATTAACATGGTCAGTGCCCAGAATTGTTTCAATTCTGGCACACTGGTTGGGTACCATCTCTCTTTCCTAGAGATAAGAGAGTCTGGATTGCGTGCCAGATATTGCTCCGCATAGAGATTAGTCTGGGTGACTATCTCCCCAAAAATCTCATCCCCCAAGAACAGCTGCATAACATCCAGCGCACTATAGGCAGACAGGTCCACCTGTATGCCAGGATTGGCTGTAAACACTGGGATGTCTGGGGAAAAATTATTAGGGGTACCCAGTCATCTGCGCCATGTTCAGCATTAGGGGAATCGTCGATTTCCCCTGATGGTCCTGCAGTATCTGGCACATAGTCCCTGTCCCCTGCATCCCCTGCGTCACTCCCTGCTTCACTCTCTGAGGCAGTGTCAGTCGCCTCTGAGTCGGCCGCTAACAGGGCATAAGCCTCCTCCGCGCTATACTTTCTAAACATTGTTAATACACCTAACACAGCTAACAAAACTCTAACAAAAAATATTTTTATTTTTTATTTTTATTTTTTATTCCCTAATTCCCACTAAATTCCACCCACCAAAATAACTAAATCACAAATTAATAAAATCAAATAATAAAATTTAACCCCTTAGGGTTACAAAAAAACTAAAAATTAACCCTTGAAAGTAAAAAAAAAATAGATCACAGTAGAGTACTGTGACCTGTATATTGATCACTGCTAGCAGTGATCAAGCAGCAGGGAAAGGGTTAATTTTTTTTTTACTCCAGAAAAATGAATTTTATACTTAAGTATAACTTTGCAATAAATCAGGGACACAATGTAGCACCGATCCGTCTCTCTCCACTTCACAAACCCACACGAGGTGGAGGGAGGCGGATCAGATATCCCAGCAGCATTGTGACCGCTGTGACTGGCTGTCACAGCGATCACATGGGCTGGGATATCCGGATTTGCTGCTGTTGGTCTGCCCCTGACTCGGAGGGACCCAGCAACAGCATTAACCCCGCGATCGCCGGCACTGCGCGATCGCGGCGTTAATTTTAACGCGTGACGGACGAGGTCCATCACTCGTCATTAACGCATTCCCCCGAGTGACGGACCTCGTCCGTCACTCGTCGTTAAGGGGTTAAAGAAAAGGACTACCCTATGAAAGTAATTAAGAAAGCATTCAGGGAAGTACATAATATAGATAGAGCAGATCTGCTGAAAGAAAAGAAGAAAATCGAGACATATAGAGAAATGAAGAAGAATAGATAGATAGATAGATAAACTAATTATACAAATTCAGAGGGAGTTACATTAGTTTTTAACTATTCTGGAAATGAGAAAGTTTTAAAAAGTATTATTAAAAACCATTAGAATATTTTATCACAGGATCCAATGCTACAGAATATTGTCCAAGAGACTCCAAAAATAACGTATAGAGGAGTCCCAAATATTAAGTACCATGTAATGAAAAGAAGTTTTAAAATAAAGGGGAATATTAAAAGGAACTTTATAAATAATGATTTATGATTTTTCAAAAGTGGGTACTGTTTAGTGCGCAGGAATACATTAGCACGCAGGGGTGTGATTTAAGAGTTTTTGAGTAGATCATCAAATAAAAAATATAAAATTAAACAATTGATTAAATGTCACACTAACAACTGTATATATGTTTTAACATGTCCCTGTAAATTGCAATATGTAGGGAAGACAACGACACAGGTGCATATTCGCATTGAAGAGCATGTTAGAAATATCAGAAAAGGTTTTAAAGAACACCCATTATCATCTCACTTTACTAAGTTTCACCAGGGAGACCCCAACATATTGGAGTTCGTGGGTTTTGAAACAGTGGATAGAGATTGGAAAGGGGGTTATTTTGACACAAAACTGAAGTAACTATTCTCTAGGGGTCTAAATAGTGACTTTGAACTATGCCATTTTTTATGAATGTATTTTTAGGTGATCTACATGCACTTTTTTTTTCATTCAAGGTTTATTTGCGTAATTTTTACATACATCAATGAAGGCAAATATGTGCATCAAGGATAATATGTAGCTTTACAGTTTCAGGGTATAGCATATTATTTAACTACATAACAGAAAATAACATAAGCCTACAGCACACAGTTTAGTCTAAGTATGTCTCCATGTATGTCAGTCTCAAAACGTTATATTACTTTAAGTCTGAATATCACAACAGTGTCAAGGCATTACACTGATTTGATAGCCATTTATGTCAGGTGGTTCTGGTTGTGAGGAAGTTATGAGTTCCGTCGCACTCTGTCACTTTAGGTCAAAGTTTAATTATGGTGCGTTTGCTAGGCGATAATGGTTTATAATGATAAGACAGTACATTTAGGCCTTGAAACAGAAAGCCTATTTCTGCATAAGGTGCCTATCTAGCATATCTAGCCTACCTAGTCTAGGCCAACGTCCAAACATTTAACCTAAGTCAGTATAAACGTCAGTTTAATATTGAAGCATTATATAAGCTATAGTAGCCATTAATGGCACAATTTTCCTGTGTTTATTTGGGCCGTGCAGTCCATCACTACCTGTATACTGGTTCAAAGCATAATTAAGCATATTTGGCAAAACAGTAAACAGTGCAAAGCATAGTATCGGTCACGTCATGTTATAAAACAAAATTGTTCCCGCCTTCTGAGAAGGGGAGAAATAAAAAGGGGAAGAAAGGGCCTACGTGAAGTCCCCATTTAAGCACCAGTGAGAGTGTATCCCAGCGGTCAAAAAGGGGCCTTGTGCCGTGCACGCGCGGCTGGGCATAATAAGACACCCTGAGGTAAAATATTAAAAGGAAGAAAGTAAGAGAATGGTAATACAGGTATTGAACAGGTTCCCCCCCCCCCATCCACCACAGTCAGACCGGCAGTCCATGACAATCGGATGTAAGCAAGCAATTCTTAATAGCCGTCCGAGAAGGGCCACCCATGGGTCAGCTCCATTACCTCCCTCGGGTTGCCGAGCCCCCATCTGTCCTCTCCAGGCCATGCCCAGCTCACCTGTTGGGCCTCTCATGGCGCCGTGGGCACTCAGGAGCAGAATCTTCCACTGGACCCCCCCACCTAGAGTCTGCGGGCTGTTCGCCCCCTGCACCTCCCCGGCCTCACTTAAGTCCCTGCGAAGTGTGCGCCCACATGTCTCTCCTGGTGCACATACTTGGGGCTGGTGCACATCCCCCACGGCCACCGGTCCGCCGGAGGGACCACGCAAGCCCGCCCCACAGGGCTCACAACACCAGTGACAAGGCCCTCAGGGGACCCCTCAGACACACAGGCCAGGGCACTCACTTCTTTGGTTGGCGGGCAAACAGTGTGGAGGATCCGTCCGGCGCTCAGCAGTAAACATGCCCTTTTTGATCTTTCTCAATGTGACAAACCTTCTTTGCCTCTGGATTTTATACTTCTCACTTTATGCCTGGATTTTATATTTCCCATTTTATGTTCGTTAATTTGTTCGGTGAACTTAACTATACCCAGTAAGATTATGTTCAAACAACCAAACTAATTGCCAAACGACCGACCACCCTGCAAGTGAAGTGTGCTGCTCGTTAACCTCCCAGAAGCTGTGGTTAACCGCAGCTTAATTGATGAATGGCTGGGTGGTCGTCGTTCGTATGAACGAACATGTGGCGGCGGCCATCTTAAACTGTCGAACGGCCAGCGGTGTTTTGTCATCGAACGCATGGAACTGTTTTCGGACACTAGTTACACGAACACCGCTGGGACTTTCAGACTTCCAGCAATTCGTTTTCTTTTCATACAAACACAACGGCGTTTGGTACATTGAAACACACGAAGAAGAGATACTGGAGAATCAGATAGACGAACAGTCATTTCGTTATTTTAATGTGTTTCCCTGCCCCTGAAATAGACCAACCCAGCTGAACTTATGAAACTATTCTGGGCAGTAGCCTCGTGGGCGGCCGGGCAGAAATGTGACCTCCAGCTAACTTTTGAACCCCTGAACTGATCTTGGTGATTTTTGAGTATGCTGTTCCCCCAGATCAGGGCTATCAGGAGATGTATGTTTTCTGGGGGTTTCTTATGTTTTTGGGGTATTTCTAAAAATGTGTAAAATAGTTGTATTTTTCGTTTGAAGATAATTGAGTTGATACAGTAATGAACTCAATTATCTCCTAAGCAGAGGGGAGGGATTGTGTATACTGTATGGAAGTGTCTGAATGTAAAATATTGTTTTGATTGGCTTGTTGATCCTGTGTCCCTGTGCCCCACAAGGTCCACCTGGGTGGTAAGCTTGTGGGGAAAACTGTATAAAAGGCCAGTGTGCCACATTAAACCTTCAGTTCCTGATTTACCCTCAACACAGAGCCTTGTCTCGTGCTTGTAGGGAAAAGCTATACCTGCTGCAATCCCTGCTCCTGGAATACTATAATCACTAGCTCTTCTAAGAGCTGTTCCTGCTCTACTCTACAGCCTCCCTCTCACAACAGGGGCGAAAGGACATCTCTGGGTAGCGAAAACCCCTTACTCTCTCTGGGTGCCGCTACACTCAATTTTTAGATTTTTTTAATAAGGGATATTTAGATTCTGATTCTGATCCACTCCACTCATTGCCCCAATGCTCAAGATAATGGAGAATTTGTTAAAAGATCACAGATTTCTTGTTATTATTATTATTATTATTATTATTTTATTATTTATATAGCGCTATCACATTCCGTAGCGCTGTACATTGGGTGGACTAACAGACATGTAATTTTATGTCAATCTTTCTTTTATTTAAGGCATATAAGATGGGGTACAGAAGAAGAAGTATGGGAAATGTACGAGTGAGTAACATCAAGGGGTTGATACATCGGTATTGTTAGTGCAGTAAATTTTCAGGATATTGATGCCTCTTTTTACATTTTTTATGTTAAACACAAGCTAAACCATTGCTTATAAGTAGTATGTAAGCTGAGTTATGCTTTTCTGAGCTTTAGTCTTATGTGTCAGGGAAGGTTACAAATGCAGATGTAAATACAGATTGGTTTACTGACATATGATAAAATAATAAGGTAACATGCTTAACTGAATCAAATGTTTAAGTAAAGTAGTACATGTCTGCGTGCAAGATCAAGTAGGAGATTTACTAACAGTATATGAGGTACCCTCTCTAGGTGCAGGTGTTTATGGATAAGTACGGGTAAGGATGCGGCAAAGAGGGAGATTGATTAATCCACTGAGGCTAACGAAACGGTGTGGCGTCAGCATCTGCATGCTATAAGCTCCATCTGGGAGCTCAGTCAGGCATATGTCAAATAGGCAAAATATCTTAAGGTTGCATAAAAGAAAAGAAAATAGACAACAGGCCTAACTAAAACATAATGAGAATAGTGAACATCTCAGGTGATGACTAAAGATATCGCTCAAGTTCAGTTGCTCAACTCAGCTTCCAGCAGGAGTAGCCTGGCTATCAGCCGATCCCTGTGTGTGGCAGTCCCCTCTGGCTTTGTGGTAGTCTGCACCACGTTTGGTAGGGCGCTCTTGTGTTCCTCAAATCCGTCTGCATACCGGGTCTGTGGGGTCTTGTGCTATCTCTCGTCGGCTGGATAAGGGTGTGCGAGGTCTCCGTCTTCCATGTCTTCGGCCCAAGGCCTTTGTGGGAGCCCGTGCCTGGTGTCCATTAATCCCTTCATCAGGATCGTGGGCCCATGAGTTCTCCGGGTGTCGGATGACCCCATGGGTATATGGACGGCAGTGGGGGGGGATACCTCTATTTGAGCCCCCGGCTCGGAAGAAGAGCAGGCATGGAGGCCCTCAGCATCCCTCATCCGCATCACAGGAGGTGTAGGTACAAGCGAGCTGTGTCCCTTCATAATCTCCAGTTTGGGTGAGAGGTATGCTTCCACCGAGTTGTTGTGGGATCGTTGTTTTGCATGAGAGGGTTGCCTCTGAGCTCGGTCGTGGATCCGGCTCCAGAATTTCTGGCAGATGTTGTCAAATCTCTGATTGAATGCGGTGAGCCAGTCCTGTGTCATCAGCTGGTGATGGTTGCGGAGCCACTGGGATGGCGGCCATGTTGAGTGCGCCGCGTGGGTCCCAAATTGGCCCCTTGCTTGATGCTGAATAGCGAGAGTCCTTCAGTGGGGACTGGGATATCCCCCCCGGTCCAGACGGGGGGAGGAGGTGTAAACGAGGAGAGTGGTAGACCTCATTTGTTGCAACTTCGTGTGGGGTAGGTGATCGCCCGTTTCACCTGCACGGCAGCGGTGGTAGGCTGCAGTGTGGTCTCCACGGGAGAGTCAAGCAGGTAAGTCTGCTAGGTCGCAGGGACTTCCCCTGGGTTCACATATGGCTGTATGCATCTTTTAGGGTAACGGCAACTGGCTGGGAGTCCGATATCAGGCAGATTGTGCGATTCGAAACAGGAGCTCAGACGATGTGCAGCCAGTCGCCATGATGCCCAGGCCCCGCCCCCACAGACATGTAATTTTAACCAGACAATTGGACATACAGGAACAGAGAGGTGGAGGGCCCTACTCAATGCTGCTTACATTCTAGAGGGAGTGGGTTGTAGTGACACAAAGGGTAAAAGTAGGGGTACGAAGTAGGTTGTTAGAAAAGTATTCATTGAGTGCTTAGTAGGTCATTTTTGACAGTTGCAGGAGAGGAGTCATGGGGGTGGAGGATAAAAACCTGCTTACAGTTTAACTGATATGCGTTCTTGAAGTGAGTTTTCAATGATTTTAACTTGCCTAGATCTAACCTGTCACAAACACACCCTACTTCAAGAGTGTGCGTGATGTAGTTGTGGTGGTGAAAGAATTAAAGTTGACTATTTGTCTGCACTAGACCGGAAATAATGACAAATCTCCCTTAACACCACCCACCCTTAAACATAATAATACAACTATTACTATTTTAATGCTGCCACCACCAAGCCAATTTATAAATGGGGTGCCTTGGTCCCCCAGGTAAATCAATAATAAAAAACCCACCAATTACAACTTAGCACAATGTTTAAGGAATTGCAAAAATACTAATTGATGGTCTCATAGAGATGCGCATAAGTATGTGCATTTACCTCCCAATGCTTTCCTATAGGAGCTTCATGGAGGACATCAGTGCTGTGTGGAAGAAAAGTAAACCTGCCTTTTAACCCTGGCATCGCTGGCCTGATCACCTAAATGATGACTAGGACACTATAGAATTAGGTATATATATTTGTATTCCTAATGCTACAATGTTCCTTTAATTCTCTTCGAATTCCAGTAATTCACAGTTCTAAATCTGTGAGTGTTCTTTTATTCTTCAAGGGTACTTGTTGTCTCGGTGTGTCCTCGCCCCCCTTTGTTTTTTGCAGATTGTTGTCCCTGTTAATTAATTCTAGAACTGCTGTGCAAGCTCAGAAATGTGTGATAAGATCAGAGGGGAAGCAGCAGATATCATACTTGGGTACTGTAGGAAGTGGGCAGGAAGGGGCTGTGAACCATAGTAATGAAAGATTGATCCTATTGTTTATGAGCAGTAAACAAAATGACATGGTTTATAGAAATACTGAGCAAGTGGCACATCTTTGCATTGTCTTGATGTTGGCTTTTAACATACCCCCTCCCTTTCCTCTTTCAATCCCAAATGTACCAAGGTCTTTGATTTATCATATAAATCATACAGAACACTCTCTACATGTATTACACAGATCGTTAGTTTTAAATGGGCACAAATGAAAACTAGCAAAACACTTTGAAGTAATGTATTCATCTCAGCAGGAGAAATAGTATGATATTATTGATACAAAATGGAAGTCTGTGATACATACTTTTTCAAACTCTCATTATTCCCGAATGTATTTTATTTTATCACACTAAGTGGATCGTCATATGACTGTGAAAATGTCAAATGATCACTCGTTATTGATCATTGCAATTATTATGGTTCAGAAAATACTTTGTCTTTGTCTACCTTTCCAGATTGTCTTATGACTGCAGAGGCACGTTCTAAACCTAAACAGAGTCGTGTCCAAGAGTGCCTACTAAGTTTCTTACCCATATGCGGTTGGTATGTGAGGGGTTACATAATTTAGCAGTGTGCTGCCTTCCCTTATAATCTAGGCTGTGGGATGGGGGCCCTTACGTAAATGATATACCTACTAATGGTCTCTCCTATGGCCCTTATAAATGTTCACTGGGTGAGGTACTAAAAACTGGAAAAGAAGAGCGCTGTCCACTCTCTCCCACCCTTATCCTCTGGTCTATAGGCACGTAGTTAAAAGAAGGGCATACTAAGGTCTTTCTGATACTCTACATTAATATGTAGTGGGTGAGAGTTTAAAAGCCAACTCATACTAATTTCAACTTCTCACCCACCTTTAAATGAGATAGTTAATGCAAGGATTGTCTAAAGGTCCCCATACGCAGTTAGTGAATGGAGAAATTGGAATATGTTGGCAGTGAGATGAAGCAAAAAGAGTGGACCAGTGTGCTTCATACATGTAGGGTTGGGGATGGGAAAAAGAGGGTGTGTATCTACTGTTATTCCCTAGGATGTATCAGTTAAAGAGGCCATCTGCTTAATAGTCCCTCCTATGCAACTTACTCAAGTGTGCTGGATGAGTGGTTAAATGTTGGTGCGGCTTCCTTACAGCCCTATATATCCCTCTTTGCCATAAAACAGCAGATCTTGTGTCAAATACATCTGCAGAGCTTTATCAATCTACCTAGGTAGAAGATTTTTTGTCTTTTGTTTTCAATCACCAGAGAACTTTTACGTTGCTCCTGAATATTTTGTATATATATATATATATATATATATATATCACAAAGCTAACAAGGCATATGCCTTGGGTGGCACTTTCCAGGGGGGCGGCAGAAAACTCCATGCCTAATTGCCCTGGCAGATGCACTGTTAGCCTCTTTCATGGAGACCCAGAATCTGGCTGGATGGCCACCTTAGAGCCCTGTCGTCTGAGCTCTTCTTGCTCTGCTCCTTTGCGTGCCTTCCTGTGATGCCGGGAGCCAGAATATGATAAAACTTCGGCTCCCATCATCACTAAGTAGCGCAAGGGAGCAGAGAAGGAAGATTACAACTCCATCTCTGACTTCTTTGTGCACCTGCCTGCTGCCTGTCCAGCAGCAATGCCAGCAGCTTGGTCACTAGTCAGCCCAGCAAGCAATAAGCCCAGTAGCAGCCAGCGCAGCAGCCCCACTGGACACCAGGAACATTGCCCCACTGGACCCCAGGGAATGAATCCACTAAAGCTCTCCCACAGGTAGGGAGACTGGGTGGATTTAAATAAAAAAAATAAAAAATTGTGAGTGTATGAGAAAATGTGTGTGAATGTGTCATTATCAGTGTGTCTCTGTCAAGGAGTGTGCCTCTGTCAGTGAGTGTGTCTGAGTGATTGTGTGTGTGTCTGTGAGTGTTTTTCTATCAGTGAATGTGTGTGTGACTGTCAGTGAGTGTGTGCCTGAGTGAATGCGTTTGTCAGTGAATGTGTGTGTCTGTCTGTAAATGTGTGCGTCTGTCTGAGTTTTATGTGTCTGCAAGTGAGTGTGTTTGTCAATGAATGCGTGTGTGTTTTTCAGTGAATGCGTGTGTGTCTATCAATGAATCTGTGTGTGTCTGTCAGTGAATCTGTGTCTCTCTGTGAGAATGTGTGTTTTCCAGTAAATGTTTGTATCTGTCTCTGTGTATCTGAGTAATTGTGTATGTCTGAGTAATTGTGTATGTCATATATACACACACACATATTATATTGCTCCTATTATCATATGTGAACAAGTGCTACTGTTCTTCATTACTAAAACTCTGCTTCTACCCTTATCCATTTTGTAGACTGCCTGAACTCTCCAGCAGTGGCGGATGCAGATCCGGGAGGGGCACTGCTGACTTTTGTGATAAATTCTTAAGGGTGGACACATACATCCACACAAATACAGATGCACAAATTTAAATATATGCATTCAGTGAAAAAGACCTACATAGATTTAGGCTTGCAGATTGTGTTATGACCAGGGCCGGCCTGGCGATACCGGGGAATTTCCTGGTGGGCCGCTGCACTTGGGGCCGGGAGTGCAGCACCTGACACATTTATTTTTTCCTCCTCTGAGTTTTTGTTTGGGGGCTGGGGCAGACAATTACCTAGGTGTCTGTTAGAGGCTGGTACACAGACAGAGGTGGCAGCCACCTGCAGCAGGGAGGAGTGAGAGTTGCTCACACATTTCCAGCTCCTCAGCATGGCCAGCAGGGCTCGAGTCCTGCAGGAACGCGTGGGAACGGTGTTCCTGCACTTTTTCCACAGCAGGAACGCCGTTCCCATTACTAATCCTGCAGGATCCAGGGCTGACACAAGCGGCTGCCAGAGCAGGGGGAGCACAAATCCGAATCCCCTGCCTCTGACTGGGGACTCGGATTTTTAAACTCACCTCTCCCCCTGCAGTCAGTGGAGTCGTCCGGCCTCTCCTAATGATGTCAGTAGGAGGGGGCGTGGCTTCCTCTGCTCTTCTCACAGGACCGCTGGGGAGCAGAGGAAGTCACGCCCCCTACTCCTGACATCATCAGGAGAGGCCGGCTTACTCTGCAGGCTGCAGGTTCCAGATCCTGTCCCACCCCTCCTGGCCCAAGGTAAGCCTCAGGGAGGGGGGAAGGCACTTTAGGTTTTTTTTTTTTTTAATCCCTTTCCTCAGTCCCTGCCCCCCCTCCCCAGTCCCTGCCTCCCTCCTCAGTCCCTGTCCTCCCTCCTCAGTCCCTGTCCTCCCTCCTCAGTCCCTGTCTCCCTCCTCAGTCCCTGTCTCCCTCCTCAGTCCCTGTCTCCCTATTTAAGGCCCTGTCCCCCTCCTCAGTCCCTGTCTCCCTCCTCAGTTCCTGCCCCCCTCCTCAGTTTCTGCCCCCCTCCTTAGTCCCTTTCCCCAGTCCCTGTCCCCCTCCTCAGTCCCTGTCCCCATCCTCAGTCCCTGTCCCCCTCCTCAGGCCTGTCCCCCTATTTAAGGCCCTGTCCCCCTTCCTCAGGCCTGTCCCTGTCCCCCTCCTCAGTCCCTGTCCCCTTATTTAAGGCCCTGTCCCCCCTCCTCAGTCCCTGTCCCCTTATTTAAGGCCCTGTCCCCCCTCCTCAGTCCCTGTCCCCATATTTAAGGCCCTGCCCCCCCTCCTCATTCCCTGTCCCCCCATCTCAGTCCCTGCCCCCCTCCTAAGTCCCTTTCTCGAGTCCCTGTCCCCCTATTTAAGGCCCTGTCTCCCTCCTCAGTCCCTGTCTCCCTCCTCAGTCCCTGTCTCCCTCCTCAGTCCCTGTCTCCCTCCTCAGTCCCTGTCCCTTTCCTCAGTCCATGCCCCCCTCCTCAAGTCATGTCCCCTTACTCAGTGCCTGCCCCCCTCCTCAGTCCCTGCCCCCCTCCTCAGTCCCTGCCCCCCTCCTCAAGCCCTGCCCCCCTCCTCAGTCCCTGCCCCCCTCCTCAAGCCCTGTCCCCTTACTCAGTCCCTGTCTCCCTCCTCAGTCCCTGCCCCCCTCCTCAAGCCCTGTCTCCCTCCTCAGTCCTTGCCCCCCTCCTCAGTCCCTGTTCCTTTCCTCAGTCTCTGTCCCCCTCCTCAAGCCCTGTCTTCTTACTCAGCCCCTGCTCCCTTCATCAGCCCCTGCGCCCCTCCTCAGCCTCTGTCCCCCTCCTCAGCCTCTGTCCCCCTCCTCAGTCCATGGCCCCTTCCTCAGCCCATGCCCCCCTCCTCCTAAGCTCCTGTCCCTCTTCCTCAGCCCTGCCACCTTACTCAGCCCATGGCCCCTTCCTCAACCCATGCCCCCCCCCTCCTCCTAAGCTCCTGTCCCTTTTCCACAGCACTGTCACCTTACTTAGCCCCTGTCCCCCTCCTTAGCCCCTGTCCCCCTCCTCAGCCCCTGTCCACCTTACTCAGCCCCTGTCCACCTTACTCAGCCCCTGTCCACCTTACTCAGCCCAGTGCTCTTACTCAGCCCCTGCATACGAGCATCAGCCCCGTCCCCCTCCTCAGCCCCTGTCCCCCTCCTCAGCCCCTGCCCCCCTCCTCAGCCCCTGCCCCCCTCCTCAGCCCCTGTCCCTCTTCCTCAGCCCCTGTCCCTTTTCCTCAGCCCCTGTCCCTTTTCCTCAGCCCCTGTCCCTTTTCCTCAGCCCCTGTCCCTTTTCCTCAGCCCCTGTCCCCCTTCCTCAGCCCCTGTCCCCCTTCTCAGCCCCTGCCCCCCTCCTCAGCCCCTGCCCCCTTCGTCAGCCCCTGTCCCCCTCCTCAGCCCCTCAGTTCCTGTCCCTTTCCTCAGCCCCTCAGTTCCTGTCCCTTTCCTCAGCCCCTCAGTTCCTGTCCCTTTCCTCAGCCCCTCAGTTCCTGTCCCTTTCCTCAGCCCCTCAGGTCCTGTCCCTTTCCTCAGCCCCCATCCCTTACCTCAGCCCCCATCCCTTACCTCAGCCCATGTCCCCTTCCTCAGCCCATGCCCCCCACCCCTCCTAAGCTCCTGTCCCTCTGCCTCAGCTCCTGTCCCCCACCTCAGCCCCGTGCCTTTACTCAGCCCCTGCATACAAGCGTATCATTTTTTTGTGGTGTGAGGGGGGGGGGGGCGGGGGGAAGGGGGCGGGGAGTGGGTCTTGGGTGAGTTCCTGCACTTTTTTACCCAGGACTTGACCCCTGATGGCCAGTATGGTAGGATCCAACCTCGCACTGGAGCTCTGCCCCTCAGCCTCAGCCTGGTGACCTTTCACACAGGAAGAGGAAGCACCTCATGAAGGAACCTCACACTGAACTTAGAATCCACACTGCCAGTGACAGGTAATTGTATGATTAATACTGAAAGAGAGAGAGCGAGAGAGTGTGTGTGTGCGTGTGTGAGAGAGAGTGAGCTTGTAGTGTGCATGTGTGTTTGTCAGTGAGCCTGTAGTATGCTTGTGTGTTTTAGTGAACTAGTTCTGTGCTTGTGTGTGTGTCAGTGAGCTTGTAATGAGCTTGTGTGTGTCAGTGAGCTTGTAGTGTGCTTGTGTGTTTCAGTGAGCTTGTAATGAGCTTGTGCGTGTCTCCTAAATGGCAGATAACTAAGCAGTGAGAGGGCATTATCTATACTAAAACTAAGGTAAAGTGGTTTTGGTGCTTATAATGTCCTTTTAATGATATTGTTCACTTGACACCTCTAGAGTATAAATTTTGTTTTATTTTTTGTCACAGTTGCATAACTTTACATTTAGATATATAGAGAATCTCTCTTGCCTTTGCCTGTCCTGTCACTCTTCAGAGAACCACCAACCTGTTCAAACGTAACTAATTTTGTAATATGCAAACACTGGCTCAATGCATGATTGTTGGTAAACATGCTAAAATGAATTGGACATAGGACAGAACAACGATGCCACATGTCATGCTATCTTTATACTAGATTCCAATCTACATATAAGCATATGTCACCAAAGTGTAACAATACATAGTAGTAAAGTAATATTTGCTATTGGTATTTATATAGCGCCAACTTGTTTCACAGCACTGTACAATATTATGAAGGTGCAATTTAACAATTAATGAGACGTTACAAAATGTTACAGGAACAATAGGTTGATGAGGACCCTGCACAAATGAACTTACAATCTTTTCTGAAGAGATGGGTTTTGAGGGACTTCTTAAATAATTGAAGACTAGGGGGAGTCAGGCAGGTTGTTCCAACGGAAAGGAGCTTCCTGTAAGAAGTCCTGCAAGTGCGAGGGAGCACTAAGGGTATTAGCAACAGGAAAGATGACCAGTTGAAGACTTATATAGCAAGCACATGGTGTATATGTACTAATACAAGTGAATATGTCTAGATGTATTTCTTTCATTCAAGTCATCTCATTAAGTAAACATCTGTCATGGTCCATGTGTTCTCTGACAGTGGTCCCCCACCTAGGCAACCCACAACGTATATTTACGGTCTATGCAGTTTCTGGATTTCTGGAATTACAATGCAGAGAAGGGATAGAAACACTATTTTATAATAGCAGTAATGTCTACCTTTATTTTTTGCACATTATTGTAGTAACCCTCGCTACCATTTTGTGGCTTTGCCAACATCTAAAATAATTTGTGAGAGTTTTTGTATGTGTTGGTGAGAGCACTGGGAAAAGTGCATGATTATATCAGAGAGGATCCATGAGAGCACTTCCTTTAATATAACTCTGTTTTTTGGGGATAATAAATAAAAGGAGAAGCAAACAAACAAATAACATGAGAACGATATCCGAACACCAAAAGTACGTCAATTGAAGGGAAGTGGGGAAAGAAAGGGGGGGGGGGGGAGGGGGGGAAGGGGATAGGGGGAGATGGAGAAAAAAGGGATATTGGATGAGAATCAGTGTTTCACATGAAAAATGACATTATCAATACTTATACAGAAAGGAGGTATAAGTAAATCAAATATCCATAGAGCACATCATCCATGCCACTGTGAAGCAACACATCAACAAATTTAGGAATAATTAAAATATAGATAAATGTAGATAAACATAAGCAGCATCTCCATTACGTGCCACAGTGACCAAAAATCCCACAAATAATTGTTTTAGTGCTTAGGTCTAGTGACTGGAATCATCAATACAGTATCAAAACAGCCAGCTAACTTATAAGTGCAGGTATAAATCTATTAAACAAAAAAGCCCAAATTGCTGGTCCAAATTAGGTGTACAGGTTATATCTGAAAACCCAGGGATGGTAGAAGATAAAATTCATTACTACTCTTGTGGTAGCCATCAAGATAACTGCTACCTTCCAATATATGGTCTTTGCAACAGTGTTGTACCTTAAATAAAACAGATGGAAACTACACAGTGTAATACTGGTAATTTAATTAAATAAAATTATTTCACTAAAATAAAACCCGTTACACTAAAGGGTGGTGGATTGCTGACCTCGCTCCGTTCTCTTTGAGCCCTCTGTGCTGTCAGGCATTTCTAAGCCTAGATATAGTGAGCTCTTTACAGTAGGACACCAAGCCAGCAGACTGCAGGATTTCTCCTTCAGACTGTGTATTTGTGAGCATAGGGTTCAAGTCTGGATTCCCCTTTTTGCTTAGGAGATCCCTAGGAAATTGCATCGCAAGAAAAACAGAGAATATCGGATCTCAGAGAACGGACAAAAGCTTAGAGAAACTCAGTAGTTTGCCCTTCGGTTAATCTCCGCTCAGGATACACTACATAAATGTGAATGTCTCACCCTCCACTTTCAATACTTCACTCTAGTCTTTCCTTGCCTTACAACATTCCCTTATACTCTAATGTAAGCATCGAATGGAAGGAGGTCTCTCCCTGCTTCAACTTTTCACAACCCATTGTTCCCGAGGGATTGTCACCCATAGCCTTCACGCATGGTAGGTGAGAATATCATTAAGTAAGGTATTTAATAGTTAGAGGGAAACCAGAGACAATTGACTATCTGGAAGACAAAAACATTTTGCCAGGATTGAAAAGTTTACAGTCATGCAATTCTTTCACTTTGTACAATGCAATATTATATAATACCCAGTGGGTGCTACCAGAGTCTTAGAAATCACCCACAGAGTACTCTATATGCATGCTGGATTGATATGCCTACTATACTGCAAGCACCATGGACACTTAATTTGTTTGAAGTGGCCATGGTGCATGTAGTCTGTGTGTGTCCCTGGTTGTCCTATTACACCCCTGGCAAGGAGGAGTGACATCAGGCAAGGAGGGTCGTGGTGCTGGAAGAACTTGATTGACTCGGCAAAATGTTTAGATCAGGCAGACTTGACAGATAATTTTGACAATACAACACATTGCCTCATGCATGATAATTAAAGGGAATTGTTACGAAGTTTTGGCTTGATAGTAATTCACCCTTCCAGGATGACATAAGTCAATTCCGGCATGTTGTACCTTTGCTACCAAAGATGCAGAGAGGAAGGCATCTATTTTCATTTATAGCAGACATACCCTTTTGTTAATCCTCTGTGGGGCACGATATTTAAGAAGCTAGGAAGATGTTTCCATGTGCGCCTATGCCCAGATCCATGGGTTGCATTTCTTAATTCAGTTTATGAAGAGACTACAACTACAAAGATACAGAAACAAACTAATAATTTTTAGAGTCTGTGAAGTATGAGCTTAGCTAAATGTTGAAAATCATCTCCCCCACCGATGCCTACAGTGAAGCAAAAATCTGGCACATGCTAAAAATTTTAAAAGATTATGACAATGATAAATGAGATCTCTGAATAGTTCCTGAAAATCTGATACCCGTGGATGGAAGCTCTTTCTGCACCAGGATCACAGATACATTTGTAACCATTTTAATTTTGTTAGAATTCTGTTTGCCATATTTTTTTTATTTTCTCTTTCCGACTCCCTCACAACCTACCTTCTGCCAACATATTTTGTACTTTTTTTTCCTACAGAGAAAAAAATTCCATACAGGATAAAGAATAAATGTTATCATCCTGTATACCTCTTGTGGATAGCGACCTGTTCACACTCCTGAATGTTTATGTATTTTCTATTTTTCATGCATTTTAATTTTTTTTTTTTATTGAGTTCCCTTTAAGTTGCCAATATAGCAGATGAAATATTTACAAGAAATATGCTATTTCAAGTTAAATGTGTATCTCAAAATTACACAACTGATGGAGAAAGCAATGTGAGAGATGAGCTTCCCTGAGCTTGGGCATTTACAGCAAATTATGCACAGCAGAATATCCCAAAATAGCGCAGGTTGGTTTATTCACTCCTGACACCTTACTATGACCACCTGTACAGTAAAAAAAACAAAAATGAAGACTCATGGACTTTAAGTAGTAGTGCTTCCCCCTTTGACTACAAAAAACCCAAGATGGTACCGTCAGACCAGGCAACCCTCTCCTGCCTCCTGCTCCGGACTTAGAGACGAAACCACCATAACAAGGGGAAATACGGTCCCTGCAACTGACCACCCTAATTGAGAATTTTCATAATATTGCTGCCAGTATAAGAAAATATATATAAGCCATTGTTGAAAGAACAGCCCACTTGGAAGAAAAAGCAGAATAAATCATAGTTGCCCATCATGCACAAGCTGATGCATTCACAGTTATTGAAGCAAAGATGGCACATCTGGAACTTAAGATAGGAGCAGACGTATTAATAGCCATCTTCCAAACCCTACTATATTTGGTCTTTAGCTTCTTCAAATGAACCGATTCTTGACAGAAACCACCACTTGGTAAAACCAAGACCTGTCACTGCATCTATACCCTGCAATCTTTTGGATTTGACTGATGGACTTCTAGAAAATGCTTAGACACACTGTGGTTGAGGAAACCTTTTTTTATATTCCTAATGAGTGAACATATTAGGAATATAAAAAAAGGTTTCCTCAACCACAGTGTGTCTAAGCATTTTCTAGAAGTCCATCAGTCAAATCCAAAAGATTTAGAATTTATGGCCATTCAAAAAGTCTCAAATAACTAGAGAGGAGGGAATAGTGCTTTAAACCTTAGTAAAAAGGAAAGCTCCTGGATTTTTGACATGCAAACTTTACATCCTAGGGCAGAGGTAGGCAACCTACGGCACTAGTGCCGTGCACGGCACTCGAGGTGTCTTTGCACGGCACTCAAGGCTGCTAGAGCCAAACAGGCTCTGGCCTATCAGGAGTCCCAGTAAAACTTCAAATATCTGCTAATACGAAAAGATGATGAAGGACAATCCTCAATTTAAGCATTGCAGCACATAGAGGAAATGATCTCAGATCACATCCTCCAAGCACTTGTGAATGGGATTCCACAACGTAGTTGAGCAGCCTGCAGCTGCTGTTGCAGCTCCTGTCTTTGACCTGTACCAGGCTGGTCCCCACTGGAACCCAGGGAAGCCAACCATACTGCTAGATATACACAGCTATTGTGGATCAAACCAAGTGTTTATCTGAGTATCTGCTCCTTTCCAAATTGTTAAAATAAATGTGTGCACGTTTTGAAGTAAATTACACTGAGACACAGGTATCAGGTTAATAAAAAACTTCGGAATGTTTACTCAGGGGGCGGCAAGCCCCTTATAAAGGCAAAAATACATCATATGCAAAAATGTAGATAACAGAGAGAATACATCTCTAATTGGTTAGGTGTTAAGTGTCTTAATGCATACGAGGCGTCATGTCACCATCATCCCGGGATTTTACTCTGGATGTAGGCGCCATCTTGTTACACGAGGTAGTTAGTCGGTGGGAGCGGGTGCTCTAGCAGCCATTTTGAGTAGATATTGAATACAGGTATACACAGTAAATAGACATTTTTACTATCACTAATTTACATTCATAACACATAAATGAAGAATAACCCTCCCCTTATACAAATAATACGAACAGCCCACACACAAACATACACACAATCTGCACAAACGTAACTCGCTAACAATCCACATACATGCACACAAAGCCCACATGCAGCCTTTCACATGCAATACCCCAAACAGCCCACACACACACTACCAAACACACAATGTGACATATCCATCCACACACAATTCCACAAGCAGCCCTCATACACAGCCCACATTCATATGTATCATACACAATACCATAAACTACTAATGAACATATACAATATAATAGCTCATATACGCACAAATACAATGATGCTAAGCAACTGCAGTAAAAATAACACAAACAGAATACGGCAGCATACACAACTAAATTTAAAAAAATAGGACCGGCACGCTACGGGACATCACAATCCTATATCGGCACAGTGCTGCTAAAAGGTTGCCTACCCCTGTCCTAGGGGCTTAAATTTAGATTTTGATATTGGTCCTATTTTATGAAGCTGTTGTACAAACTTTTTATAACCTTTTATGACCATTTTTTTCATTGCTATTTTTTACAGACATAATTTCTTAGCATATGTTCTTAATATTATTTATGGTTTTATAGGTATTATTCCTTATTAAAATACCCTTATCTTGTCCTCTCTTCTACAACCTTTCTCTCCCCCTATCGCCAATTTTTATCGAGCTGAAACTCGGATTTATACATATTTGGGACTTTTAAAAGAGACTATCATTTGATTCTCCCCACTTCCCTATGAGTCCGAACGGAACGGAAGTGACGCCGGATGCGCGTCATTCTGAAAACGCTGTATGCTAAAGGACAAGGAAATCTTTATGCTGAGAGGAGCAGACGAGAATGACGTATCGGCAGAAGAACCGGAAGTCACGTGTGCGCATGGTAGTATTTGGAATGCACGGCCATGATGAGGAGGTCGTTCCTCACAGCGTGGAGAATAAAATACACCATTTTGGGAGGGCAAGTGCACCGGAATTACCATATATGGACATAGAGGGTGGGGTTTCGTGATTTTATGTATATGTTTCCTAATTAATTAATTTTCTAACGAAAGATGCAGTATATAAACAGAAACTGTCTGATGTATTATCATTGCACCTGAGGAAGACCAAGAGAGTGGTCGAAACGCGTTGTGCTAGTTGTTTTTTTTATCTTTTATTGTGAATAAAGTATTTTACTTTCAACTTATCCTGGTTCCTGATTATATCCAGAAGAAATCTGATGGTGGGACCAATCTGCACAAGAGCACTTTACTGGGAATACTCTATGTGTCTTCAAAGTAGAGAGCTGACTTGTATGGCTCTCTAAAGTGTGAGTGCTTCATATTACTCTTTTTATGATTATTGGGATTTTATATATTGCCCTATGAAATTTGTTTATCTTTCAGAACACACTATACGTCCATTGTGTGCGCAAAACCTCCTTTCTTTTTATCCAATTATGTTTCTATGATGCACATATTGTGGTGCTATACAAAACTCTGGTCACTAGTATTTAATGTTATTCGCCACTTTTGCTTCTTGGAGACTTCCCTGTGGCTACACATAGATTAAACAGTCCCCCTGCAGGATAGAGCATTAGTGACTCATATTATTTTGGCAGCTAGGCATTTAATTAGCTCTAATTGGAAGAGGAATAAGAGCCCCACTATTAGAGAGATACTAGAAAAATAAACATAAATGTTATTTATGAAGATATTTATGAAGATATGGCAGTACCCTCAGGCAATGCAGCCTGTAAAATCGAGTATGGGCTCCTTGGTGGTCCTTTTTACTCAAAAACACAAGATCTTACACAACTGAAGGAACTTCAAGGAGTACTTCAAACATGGCTTGGCAGCCTCTTAGCAATCCTATGAATTGGTCTCTCCAACCTGATGTGTGAGTTCTAGAACCCATTAGACATATACTTGTATAAATGGAAGGCTTTTCCAAGCATCCCCTACCCTCTCAGTAAAGTAATACTTCTTGATATTATTTTAAAATCGTCATCTCTCTAATTTAAGAGTATGTTCTCTTGTTGTGGTAGTTTTACGTCTTTTAAATATAGTCTCCTCCTTTACTGTGTTGATTCCCTTTATGTAATAAAATGTTACGATCATATCCTGTCCCTCCTCTTCTCCCCCCGTCTCATCTTTCCTCCAAGCTATACATGTTAAGATCCTTTAACATATCCTGGTAAATTTTACCCTGCAATCCATGAACCAGTTGTGTAAACCTTCTCTGAACTCTCTACAAAGTATTAATATCCTTCTGGAGATACGGTCTCCAGTACTGAGTACAATACTCCAATTGAGGACTCAATTACATAATGTTCTATGTATAATATGGGAGCATTGGCAAAATAAAATCTAGTTTTGCACCCCTTCCCTGTCACAGGTGCTTCATTGCAGGCCTTATTTAAACCTTGAACTGCAGGCAGCCTCTGAGGATGGATGTCCCAGATACGTGGGTAAAGAGTCATCATTATTTTGGCATAGAGTAGGAGCTGTCAAAATGGGGTGCATTGGCATTGTGGTAGGTTTATGAAATCTATGTACATATATTGCAACTAAACCCTCATTATTATTTACCTAACTTATGCGTTTTTAAACACAACTTTTGCTTTCATCTTCTTTTTCTGTAAAATATTTCTGTGCATGACTATTCTACTAACAAATGTTGTTTCAACTATGTGTGATCTATACATGTCCATTGTGACCTCTATTTGCTGCAGCTACCTCCTTGTACATTTGTTTTTGTATTTCCGTAAGTATGAGGGATGCTTGTTTTTTTTTTTTTACCTGTCAGCACCTTTTGGATTCTTGCTTTTGGTATTATTTAGTAATTAATGGCTACTATTTAAACACATCTTGCCCTCTATGTTTTATTCATCCTTTTTCTTTTTGTCTCTCCTTAGGATCCATACAAA
Source organism: Pelobates fuscus (assembly GCF_036172605.1). Classification (NCBI taxonomy): domain Eukaryota; kingdom Metazoa; phylum Chordata; class Amphibia; order Anura; family Pelobatidae; genus Pelobates; species Pelobates fuscus. Next base: position 83,374,454 of record NC_086323.1, read on the forward strand.
ACTATTTTTTGAATTGTATTGCTTTTACATGAAAATGACTCCTCACAACTTGAGCATTGTCACTTTCAGAAGGCAACTTAGTATTTGGAACTCACTGTCTTCTATATGGAAAAAAACTCTCACGGATTAAGCACTGTCACTTTAAGCAAGTACTTATTTTACATTGCTCTTTATTTGTATTGCACTTTTGCACTTTATATTTACCATTTAAGTGGCCTTTCCCCCTGACGGCTGATCGCTTAAGCCATGCCTCTCTCCTTTATTCTACATCCCCACTTTAAACAAGATGGATAGGAGGTAGGTTTTCACCCCCTGGGCATGACGACACCTGGGGGTGGTGCCACTCTGGACTGAAACCACCCACAGAACCAGACCATTTTTCTAAGGAGGACTTGTATTATAACCACTGATCCACCAATGTAACTGAGGCTGTGTTTTAAGTTGATGGAGTCCTGAGTTTTCCCAGGACACCCCAAGTTTGTTTTACTGGCTTATTATGTAGTCGCGGTCCGTGACGTCATCCTGCATGTGCGGGTGACGTCATAGACTTGCAACATCAGATAATATGTTTTCCATATTACAATCTCCCACACCTGGAGGAATACTGTGAATTGTATATTATGTTTGTTTTAAAACATGTGAATTGTTATTGCTGATTACATAGCATTATCTGTTTACTTGACTAATGGAAATGGGCAGTTATATGGGTTCATTGCACTTATGACTTTAGACTTGACAAAGGCTCAGAGGGGCTGAAATGTTGTTGTAGTTTATTCTGCACTCCAAATAAAGACTGCCTTCAAAAAAAACTTCAGTTGTGCCCAGACGACTATTTTAATACTATTCTTACATAAAGTAAGTCTCAGATATGCTTTTGGTGGCAAACCAAATCACGGGTACTTGTAGGATGTTGGATTCAATCTTGGTACGTAGTATATATCATTTTGTATCTTTTACTTGATAATCTCAGTTTCCTTTTGCATAACTAGGGACAGCCATGTAAACTGTATGCCATACTGTCTTTATTTTTGTAAAACTACTGGCGAAGAGTTAGAAACAAGGTAGTGATCGATTATTAGGCTTGATACTTTTTAGACAACAATGTGCTGTGAAACATTCTCAATGATTCGTTATTCTTTTTTTTTTTTAATTCTTTATTTTTGTAGTGCAGGTGATTACATACAGCTTGTCATGCCACAATAGCTTTTAACAAGAAAGTCAGGATACATAGCTTACATGGCATATGGCATTAAGTTAGTCTTGCACTAATTTTTATAATGGTATAATAACAGGTGCTTAAACAATGTTGTTATATATGAGAATAAACAAGCTTAGAACATACGTTTGGTGGTGAGTCACCAGGGTGACACACAGCCCCATCAGCATGCATAACATGGTGTATTAACTACGATGTAACTTAGAGTGGTGTGTAAGTAGTATTCACGTTGTAACATGGAGTCATCAGTAGATGATAGTGAGTAGAAAACATGCAGCTTGGATAACCCCCTATTGTTAGGACATTTAGATATTCTGGACATGCGTGTAAGTTAGCAGTGTAGCATGGTCTGGCCTAGCAGCCGCTTCTAAACGGCAGGTACACACATAATGAAAATGCATTGGGCATTCCTGATATGGAAACTCTTATATAAGGAGTAAGCAGGGCATCAGCTAAAGAATGCGCTATGTTCCCCCTGAGCCTGGCACCCCCTGCCCCACATAAATCATAAAATTAGCCAAAATGTAACCAACTAATAAACACATTTGTAAAGGAATAAACAGGCATAAAACATGTTACGTCATAGGCGATACTTAAAACGATATACTAATTGAGTTGGCTGACAATAATGACCGTAATTTTGGTGTATTATGCAGGCTAGTACATCACTTGGTATGCTAGAGTGGCATATACGCTCATGACCATTAAGGCTGCGGTAAGCAAGGGGTTAAAGTTGAGCCCTCAGTGTACTGAGCGCATAGTGTCCCTGTCTGGCAGCTCTGAGGTCTAGTTTTAAGTCCAACATCAGGATCAGCCAATCCATGTCAGCGGTGGTGGTGGTGCCTGGTTAGGTAAGGTCTGAGCCGCTGTCTTCGTTCTCCGTGGACCGGATATGTTGAGGTGAGGGTGGGTATGCGTTCCATTCGGCTGGTGGTATGCCGACCCATATGTGTGACTCTGCGGTCGGTGCGTTTGCCGTTTGTTACGTAGCGGGTATGGGTGATCTGCCGCAGCTGTTAGTGAAGGACCCGTGGTGCGCCGCTTTCTCATTTTTGCTCTGTTGGTTACGCCGGTCTCGGGTCTATGCTGGAGCACCATTTGTAGGCGAGGCGGTTTAAGGCACCTTGCTGTGGGTGACACTTTAGCTTTACTTGCTTTGTGTAGGCAGCGCCCGTTCGCATGGTTGTGCCAGGCCCCATCCGTCGAAGCGGGTATTTTTATGTGTCTGCTCGGCCTCGGGTAGGCGTGCCTTGGGTTTGCTGCACCTGGCTCTGGGTCTTCCCGTGGTTTGCACTGTGGTGTATTTCCTTGAGGGGGTTCTTGCTCTGTGGGCCAAGTGAGGGCCTCTATCTTTTCCCAGAAGGAGTTAAATATGAGGTTGAGTCGGAGCTCTGTGAACTCCCATGCTGTGGCCGGAGATGCAGTGTGAGTGCTATCCGCCATTTTGTTTTCTACCATGCTTCTCTCTGAGCCCGGTAGGCTAATTGCTTGTCTGTCTTTCATAGTGGGGATCGTGTGGGGGTGGCCCGGGATAACCCCCACCGGACCAGAGGGGGGGGAACGTGGCTTGTGGGGCGAGGTGTCATCCATGCCTGGCGGCAGGAGAGCAGCCGCCTCTCCCGCTCCCGCCATGCTGGCAGGCCCCTCCCGGGTGATTGGTACGCACCGGAGCAATTGTCGCTTGGTGGGCATCGATGTGTGCCCCGGTTCCCCCTTTCACCAGGATGCCAATTGGCACTATTTCACCGCTTGTTAGAGTATTTTCTTTGCTTTTAGCGCCCCGATGTGCCGGAGCCGTCGTGGCGAGCGTCCTCTCGGCTCAGCGGTCAGGCCACGCCCCCCCATGATTCGTTATTCTAAAGTACGTGTTTCCAAAAAGAAGACAACCCTCATCGTACTTCAGGTTGCATTTTGTCAGTTGTACTTTAAACATCAGTACTCTTTTGGGAAGTGTGTGTAACACATTGGACAATCTTGGCCAATCCCAGAGAGAAAAGGAAGGATATACCCTGTGGGCGAATTCTGGCATATCTCATGTGCATAAAACAAAATGTCCAAACATTGTATCTCAGACAGCAGAATATAAATAGATACAATTAAGTGGGACTTGCAGCTGGAACTGTTACTGCCTTGACATTCAGTTCAGCCAATATCAATATGGAAACCCCCTGTGGACTTTATAGGATGAGAGTGAGAACCCTACTTTCGTACAGATGTTCCAAATTATTACTTGAGTTTAATCAGTATTGATGTAATGTATGGCTGTCCTCAGAAAATCATTAAAAACCCAATGTTTAGTTAGTGCTCTACGTGCATAACATATCAATCTGTAATTCCAGTGTCCGTCTTAATTATGCCCACAATCAATAATAACCAAAATAAATATATTTCAATCTTTCAACTGTCATCAGTGCATTTTCAAACTGCCAAGAGCAAGCATTTCTGTTGATCCTTAAATAAATGTAACAAATGTAGCCATATCTGGAACTAATTAGTGCTGTTCATGTTTGCTAAATAAGAGCTGCCTAGAGAAACCAGGAAATCCATGTTTTTCACCATACTGCCTTGCAGAACAGTGAAAAAAAAGAGTTTCACTTAATATTGAATTGTGCTGAATTAACTAGGGAACTGCAAATTGAAGTTCACGAATGCAGAGTTGGGCTAATAGATAATAGATATTGAATTAATTCTCTTTCAGCTATTTGAGCTTACAATTTGCATCAGTGTTCTACGGTTAGTAAATACAACTCCCGGTCTACTTCAATCACTAAGGCAATTTTAATTAACTAGTCTAAGTGGAAACATTGACATATATATACATCACCTGTTCCAATAGTAACATCACAAACAGAGATGTCCTGAAAGAACAGCAACGCAAGAGTAAAGGCAAATAAACAAACAATGCCTCTGAGGCATTCCTGTAACACTGGAATTATTTGTTGGTAACACATCTAATAGAAGGCATTGTTTTCTGTTTTATGAATTCATGAGCCTCACAACTAATTCTCAAGCGTACATTCAGTCATGTAGCTTCACAGATGAAAGCAATTTTCACATGTAGATATGTCAAACAAGGTCACCCTTTTTGTTAAGTTAGGGAGTCACTGTCTATAGGCCAAGCACCTTGAAAGGACTATATCTTGTAAATAGGGTACAGTTACTAATAATTTTAATTTCTAAAAATGAAAAGAATTGTGTTTAACTAAAAATATAATAATATTATAATTAAATTATAGTTGAAAATTAAGCAAAGGTTAACAATTTAACATGAAAGATTATAAGGTGGGAACTTTTTAGAGAACAAAAGGTATCCAATCCGTTAATATTATTTTCTTTTTTATTATATAGATGTTTGAATACCTTTGAGCTGTTAGTGTGCCCAAAGTTTAATCCAGTTCACACTGATGTTATGAAATCTGTTAAACAACATCCACAACATTAAAACCACTTGATTAATATCATGTAGGTCCCCCGCCAAAACAGCTTTAATGTGTCTAGGCATTGACTCAGTGGTGTAGTTTGAATTTGTGCTGCCGTAGGCATGATGAAACTCGGGCAACCCCACCAATCTAAATTTGCTCCGCCCTTTCCTGTCCAGGCAGCATCTTTTCCTGGTTAAGACCAACACGCAGTTTGACTAACAGACACATACTGACATACAATCACTGACAGACACACACATTCACTCACTAACTGATGCACACTGACAGTCACACACACATTCACTCACAGACACACAATCATACACTGACAGACATACACTGATTAACAGATACACACATTCATTGACAGACACACTAATTTACTAATAGACGCACTCTCACAGACATACACTGACAGACACATACACTCACTAACAGATACACATTTACTGACAGACACACACATACACACATTTACTCACAGACACACAAACACATTCACTCACAGAGACACACTGACAGATACACACACACTTTCACTGACAGACAGAAAGACACACACACGCACACACACTCACACATTCTCTGACAGGCACACACACATTCACTGACAGATACTGACAAACTCACATACATTGTCTAACATACAATTTATATGTAAAATTAATTTTCATTTACATTCACCGGCCAGCCAGCTCTTGGGTCCCCCACGAAAGAGGCTAACAGGGCACTTGGAGGCAGTGTTTTTTGCGGCCCCCCCTGAAAGTGCCACTCAAGGCAAATGCCTTGTTAGCTTCGTTGAAGATACAGAACTGCATGGACTCGCTGGACGTTGGAAGGCGGGGCCTCTATGGATTGGATTTGTTGTTCCAGCACAACCCACAGATGCTCAATCAGATTGAAATAAGGGGAGTTTGGGGGCAACACCGTGGACTCTTTGTCATGTTTCCCAAACCATTCCTAAATAATTTTTGCAATGTGACAGGGTGCATTATCCTGCTGAAAAAAAGCCACTACCATCAGGGAACTGAATTGCCATGAAAGGTGTATGTGGTCTGTAACAATCTCTAGGTAGGTGGTACGTATCAAAGTAACATCCACATGAATGCCAGGACCCAAGGTTTTCCATCAGAACATTGCCCAGAGCTTAACACTGCCTATGCCGTCCTGCCTTTTTCCCATAGTGGATCCTACTGCAATCTATTTTCCAGGTAAACAACTCACACACACCCAGATATCAGATCTGATCTAAAAGAACATGATTCATCAGACCAGATAATCTTCTTCCATTGCTCCATGGTTCAGTTCTGATGCTCATGTCCCCATTGATTGAGCTTTCAGCGGTGGACAGTTATGCAGCCTCATATCCAGCAAACTGTGATGCACTGTGTGTTCTGACACTGTGTGAGCTCCTGTTCTCCAACTGAGTTCCTCCACCAGGTCAGTTTCCTAGCTATTATCAGGGACCCTGGAATGCTTCAGCACCAGTTGCCGAAGCTTGACTGGGGTCGATGAGGACTCCTTCCACCCTGCACCAGGCTACAGCTTTCTCCTTCTGGGCACATATCATCCACTCTGTCTTTGCCTCTTCAGCTGCTGTCTTTATAAAGGCACTTGTGGTTCTCAGGCCTAACTCTTTTCAACTTGGAATCAGGAACCAAAGCAGTTAGCCAACAGGTTAAAAGACTTATTTCTGAATAAACCTACCAGTACACACAGGTCTTAGTGGAACTAACACACTACTTTTTTTTTTTGGACAAGGAGTAGACTATGGAGACTTGTCCTTAAACGACCTGCCTGCTCCATATCTTAAGCGCAATCAGCATTGTTCCATGCATGTCTAGCTTAGCCTGTTAAAACATGAAAGCGATGTTAAATAGTTTGATTCTCTCATTTATTATAAAAAATGTGCTGTCTAAACTGTCACGATGTGAAATGTTAAGGAAACGCGTGTGGATGCTGTCGTGGCGCTACACGTATATTGTCAATCTATGCACAAAACAAAATAAAGAATTAAAAAAAAAAAAAAAAACGTAGTGAAATCCATATAACTATAAACAAACATACATGACTTAAATAACAAGCAACATAATAATGCCTCAAATATATAACATAATCACAATTTTTCAAATTATGGAAAAACACAATGCACTTTTCAGTTTTATCAACAGAGGGCATTGGAGAGTCATCACAGACACCTATCCATCATTACCACCATTATGTGTTTCAGCAATTTGAGCTACAGTAGCTCTTCTGTGTGATCAGACCAGATGGGCTAGTTTTCTCTCCCCACATGTACCAATGAGGGCGCAATGAGGCATGACCCTGGCGCCAGTGACCAGTTGTCCTTCCCTGCACGACTTTTGGTAGATTCTAACTGCATATCAGGAACACCCCACGAGACTTGCCATTTTGGAAATGCTCTGACCCAGTTGTTATCTGAGGAAGATTAATAAAGAAACAGATAATGCAAAAAAAAATAAAAAATGTAGTAATATATGAAAAGAACATAGCAAGAACCAAAAAGATTGATGCATTCACATCTGCATTGTAATTTTAATACAAATGTGAATGGAAATCATACTATCATCTATTTTGTGTTTCCATATTACCCATGGTAAGTCAATTAACATGTCACAACATATATTTATTAAACTGCTACACAATGTGAGAAGATAAAATTAAGCATAATGTTCTAAAAGCTGAAAGGGCATGCTTCATGTGAACCATCTGAGTACGTTTTTAATTTCTTATGCTTTGCGGTAAACAAATGCAATGTGTCTTAAAAAGGCATATAAATAGAATAGCTTCCAACTATTCCTTTAGGGATTTGTAAGACAGACATAATTAAAAGGAAATTCAAATATAAACTGATTTGGCCACTATTCTAAACTCACCAGCTGTGCAAACAATATTAGGAATGAGAGGTATCTGACCTCTTCTTGATTGTCATTGATGGCTTTATTTTGATCACTTTATGGATTTTTATTTACATCTATCTTCCAACATTTCTCACTTACAGTATTGCTTGGTCTAGCTTTTTAAATCTGTCTCAATCTTCTACCAGATGAAAAACTTTTAATCTTTCCACACATTATTCTTGGAATATTATTATGTACATGTACTATACACACCAAGTCTTCTCTATGTTCTATAATGATTGGATCTTCCAATGCATTCCAGATACCAGATAAATTTAAGGCCGGAATCCTTGACATTCTTTGTCTTGCCACGTAATACAGTCTTCTACATTTATGTAAAGTCTGCGCTATACTGTCTATTACGTACTTGAATGCATAATTTCCTATCTTTTTTTATTTTAACACCGAGTTATACACATAGGGATATTGTAAACCAAGCAACATTTGCCTATGTATTCTTTGAACTCTCCTTTATAATTCAATCCTTCTGTTGATAAATTAGCTAGAGGCACACAATATCTTAAGAAATATAAGATTGTGTTACCCCTCCAGATGGTATGAATATTTTTTGTTAATTCCTCATTCTCCGGTCCTCTACCAATGTCCCGGGAGTCTGAGGGTTCTGCGCAGTATCTTATCTGTACGTAGAAATGCACACTTCTGAACAGAAATCTCAGATGTCCCACTTAAAATCTGCTGAAGTCACTCCCGTAACTTGGGGGTCACAGCCCAAGTGCTCCTATCACAACTGGGACTACTATTGCCTCTACTTTCTAAATCCTTTGTAGCTCCAGTCATTGGTATTTTTAAAATTTATCACATTTCTTCTTCTTGATGTTCTGATCACATCCACCACTGCAGTCTTCCGTTCCTTGTCTACCACCACCCTATTAGGTTGGTTGGCCACTACTTTCTTGTCTGTCTGGAATTGAAAGTCCCACAGGATCCTAGCCCTGTCATCTAACCTTTATGGTATCTCCCATCTGGACTTCGGCATGTCCAGCCCATTCAGTGCAGATATTTCAGTACCCAATCTCAGCAACTTGGTTGTGCCTCTCATTGAATGCTGTCCCTGCTAACATCTTGCACCTGGCCACTATTATTTGATTGTTAAGAGGCCTCTTTGCACAGTCTGCATCTTAGACCTTGGGTCTGGTGTGGTAGACCTTCCTTCCAGCTGGTGTTCAGTCTCTGGGTGCTGGTGCACAGTTTCCGGGTGCTTGATTTTGGGTGGAGATCTCCATTCATAGTGAGTAGTTTGCAGGTCTTGACATCCATGATGACTAGTTCTTGTTCTTGAGCTGGGACTTCAAGATATGTCTGACCCTATGGAGGTGCTTGGATGTTGCTATCCTCCTTGTCTCTTCCTCATGGTTGCCATGTATTTGTGGTAACCCCAGGTGCCTTGAGCTGTTCTCTACATCTCCTATTTAGCCTTCTGATACTTGAACTCTTTCTGTCCTGATATCTTTTTGATATCATCCACCCATACTTTTCTAGTCCAAATGACATTCCGATGTCCTTGCTGTGTATGCTAGTTAGGTGAACCAGTGCATCAATGTAATGATCAGTCTTGGTATACAACTTGATGTCATCCATGTAGAGTAGGTGGCTAATGGTAGCTCCACTCTTGAAACTGTATATGTTTCAACTATTAATGGTGGTCTGGCAAAGGGGGTTGATGCCTATGCAGAACAGCATTGGGAATAGTGCATCATGTTGGTATATGCCACATTTGATGTTCACATGCGTTATTGTCCTGGATTTGGCTTCTAGAGTTATTTTTCAGTTGGTGTTCATGCAACATTAATAACTATGAAGCTCCACATGGATTTTTCCTCTCCTGTGTGCTGTAGGATGACTCTTTGTGAGTCCAATATAACTGTGATTTAAGTTATTTTAATTCCTATTTATGTAATTGCATAGACTTAATTTTGGCCCTGTTTATATATTTGTCAGGATTCGTCAGGAAAACAACCACTAGCGTTGGATTTATCCCTGCAAAGTAAATTGACAGTTTTTTCAACTGACCTGAGAAGGTACACTTCCCAAAGTCAAATGATTTCTAAATATAATTATAAGTGGTGTACTCCAACTAAACTACTCTTGTTGTTGTATATAGAGTAACTGCTGATTTGCTCAGCTGGCTTACACTAATAAAACATTTCTTCTTTCTGCATGTAACATCCTTTGTGTTTCCCCTTCCTTACTGCTTAACATAGCAGACTAGTCTCTTATTTCATTAGACACAGGCACTGGTATCTGCTATTGGGAATATACTATGGATGCAGGTAAAACTTCTAAGAGTTATGGAGAAATGGCAGTGCTGAAAGTAATTATCAGGTTTTAAGTTCCAAGAAGATATATACTTAAAATAGTCCCCATATTATTAAAATATAATACTATTGCATTTTTTCCTGGAAGCTCATGTTAGGTTTAATCCACTTTTGGCAATTTATAATTCGTAAGTGGATGTACTATTATTGGGTCAGAAAAGAAAAACACTGCAAGATACGACGTGTACCAAAGTCATATAGTATTCAAACTGGGCTTGGTCCCTGAGTCTTACTGCTGTTACACTGAGATATACTCATTTTCACCCACAACTGATATTGAAGATCTTAACCAGATTTGTTATATCAGATGCGGTTTGCTGCCAGTTTGTCTTTCAGGGCCAGACAGAGACAAATAACTGTAAATAACTTGCAAAGTACACTCTGTTTTATAGAAAATCCCAAGTCATACTTAAAATAACTTTAGCTTTCCTGAAAAAAAGGAAAATATATTTTTAAAGCTTAGAGACTATGTTACTTACTGTCAAGATTCTGACACTCAAATATACTTGAACAGTGGCACGTGGAAGAAAAATCTCGCTTATCTGAATGATCTATGTGATGGTGATTTGTTTTTCTGTTTCTGGCAGTCCAACATTTATTGGAGGATCAATTATTTTTGTACAAATGTCAATAAAGAAATTTATTTTGTAAATTAAATACAAAAGGGAGATGTGAATAATTATATACTTATAAATATATATAATTACTTACCATAATTTTCTTTTTCTGGTCGTAGGCCATGGCAGCGCAACAATGGGTAGCTCCTCCATATTCCTAATTAGACGGGAAACATTAAAAGAACATTTATAAATACCCCCCTCCTGATACTGCCAGCCTCAGTCTTGTTCCCATCAATATCCCAGGGTGGAATCTTTCTGCTGCCATGGCCTATGATCAGGTAAAGAAAATGACGGTAAGTATGAATAAATTTTCTCTTTTCCTGGCGTTATCCACGGCAGCACAAAAATGGGTTGTTGTGAATAATAGAATAAGCAATCTATTTACTGATGCAAGCTTTAGAGGCTTGAATACCTTTCCAAGCCCCATTAGGGGTAACAAATAGGCTTTGTGACTTACTCCAGTTAGAAGATCTATCAATGTAAATCCATAAACATCTCACCAAGTCAAGTATTTAGCCTCCCATATCTTCATTCTCCTCTTGCCGTATAGGATGCATGGTTGTAAGTACAATTTCCTCGTTAATATGAAAAGTAGAGGAAACCTTGGGACGAATGGATTTAACTGGTGGATTGATTTTGTAGAGTACAGTAAGAAATCTGGTCATGTCCATATCAAAATCCCAAAAGAGCCAAAAGCTGGACCCTTAGAGTACTGTAACTCAAACCTTTGTCCAGACCAGGAACTCCAGAATGTCCTTAGTAGAGGAATTCTGAATATTCACTTGTATCTGGTCATCATGCACCCATGTCCAATTTGGGATATTTTTGAAGCCGGGCAATGTAATTTACCCCCATCAAATCATATATTTTTAAAAAGGAGACACCCTAAGGTATTTCAAATGATGGTATTTTAACACTTTCCATGCACTACCACCAGTTCTACCACCAGTCTTTGTCAACCTTTTGTGTCGGACCATCCACGGTTGTTAAGGAAATATATATAGAATTAAATTATAAATATATATATATATATATATATATATATATATATATATGTGTGTATTTTGATATTAATATATATACATATATGTATATATATATATATATATATATATATATATATTAATATCAAAATACAGTTAGAATAAAATTATTATTATTAGAATAATTATTTTGACAGTTTTTTTTATTTATTTTTAATTAATTATTAATAATTAAGTATTTCATTTTTACAATAATAATAATAAAAGATTATATATATATATATATATATATATATATATATATATATCTTATATATACACATCTATTGCGGTCAAATGGCCCCTGGGGGTCCTACAGTGCAGAGGGGGGACTGCCCAGGGCTCAGCCCAGACAGCACCCCTCAGAAGAAGACCAATCACCAGTGGGGTAACGGCGGCGATCGGCAAGTACATCTGGAGGGAGAGGGATAATTTTTTTAAATGTAATGTTTTTTTTTATTTCTTTTTTTTTTTTTTTTTTACCCTCGAGGCACTTAGTACAAGCAGAGGTTCGGAAGCCTGCCAGAAAGCTTCCAGTGCTCTGCTCTACACTGCCGAGCGCCACGTGCGACAACCTGGAAGTGATCAGTGTGTGTGGGTATTACACGATGCCTCGATATTGAAATATAGAGCAGTGGTCGTTAACGACCGTTTTGGGCTGACATACCCTGTACGTCCGCGGTACCTCATGCTTTTAATTTGAGGGAAAGTGGGTCTGGATGAAGCACTAGACCCTGGTGGAGAAGGGATGGAATACTTGGGAGATCAAATGGAGGTTCCTTGCATAAGCTCAGAAGAAGGGGAAACCATGATCTGCAAGGCCAGTATGGAGCTATCAGGATGATGGATACTGGTTCCTGCCGTAACCATCTCAGAAGGGGAAACAGGAGAGGAGTGGATGGAAATGTGTATCTTAGGTTGAAATGCCACCTGCATGATAGAGCGTCCCTTCCTAGAGTCTGGGGATTGAAACATCTGGAGAAGAACATGTTCACATTCTTGTTTTTGCAAGTTGCTATTAAATCCACTTGAGGGATGCTCCATTTCTCCACTATCATCTGGAAGACTTTGTCCGATAGGCACCATTCTCCTGGATCTATCTCCACTTGACTGAGAATATCTGCCAGCAAATACTGAGGTCCTGGGAGATGAATAGCTACAATCCCAAGAAGATAAATTTATACCCAGCACATCATAAGCTTCATAAGGGACATCATTCGGTCACTTTGAGTTCACCCTTGATGGTTGATATATGCCACAATGGTGGCATTGTCCACTCAAACTTTCACCCACTTGTGGACCAGAAGATGCTGAAAATGCTTGAGGACTTTGAAGACAGCAAGTAGTTCTAGAAGATTGGAAGGGAGATCCTTGCTGAGAATATTCATTTCACTTTTACTAAATTTTCCTGTAGATATGCTTACCAACCCCAGTAGCTTGTTTCTGTGGTGACAATATTCTATGGGAAATGCCTCAAGGGGAAACCTGGCACAAGATCCTCTTCTGTAACCAACACATCAAGGATTGGTGAATGGTGGATGAAATAGACTGCTGGAGATTGCCTGTTGTAAATTTAAGGAAAAATTGTGCCCATCTTATCAATCCTTTGGTGGAGGACATAGAACCCAGTAGGCTAATAGCTTTTTCTGCTGATGTTACATTGACAAGCAATATCCCTCTGACTTTTCTGATAAGCCTTTCTCCCCTTCCTTGAGATAGATGCACTGCACATAGTTTTGTATTACCCACCAGATATAGCATGGACTGGGAGTGGGAGAGATGACTTTTGTTGACCTTTATCGTCCATCCATGCTGCTGAAGGAAATAAATGCAAAGTTGTCCATGTTCTGTCAAAATGCTTTTACTGTCTGCTAAGATAAAAATGTTGTCCAGATAGTGGTAAATTGGAATGCCCTTTTTTTCTTAGCTCTAATATTAGGAGCACCAAAACTTTGGAGAATGTCCATGGTACAGTAAGGATGTGGGAGGTCTAGTAGATGAAGTACCACTGGACTTTCCACCTTTGGTTGAAGATTGTCTGCCTCTCCAGGGCTGGTTTCTTCCATATTCTCTCCCTGGTCTATAAGATCTGTTATCCTTAAAGGAAGAGTATTCAGAAAATCTTTTGGTTTGAAATGGTCCCCTGGGCTTACAATTTTGAGGGAGAAAAGCTTTTCTCCCTTCTGCTGCTCTTTTGATGCACTTGCCCAGGTTCTTGCTGAAAAGCATATCCCCATGAAAAGGAAGATCGAAGCCTCCTAGGGGAAATGGAGAGAGACATATTCTTGAGTTTAACCAGACCAACCGAAGTCTACTGCAACTTAATGTAATGTCTTGTAAGCAGTCGATAATGAAATATTTACTTCTATTATCTCTAACAGGGGTTAGGGCTACAGCAGGATGAAAGCATGTGCCCGCTGCCACATAGGCTTTAGAAAGGTTCAAGTCCATTCTCTTGTCCATAGAGCCTATAAGAGAACCTGCATTGTTCACAGCTAAGGTGGTGCATTTTAGCCAGCCTTACCACAGTGGTATCTACTCTAGGAGCAAAGTCCCAAGAGCAAGCATTAGTATTTTCAAAGTGGTGAAGGTGAGACATTCTACCTTATGCATTAAGCTTTTGCTCTTTCTTAGACCATTCCTTATGAATAAGGTTCTTAATAGTGCAATGCACAGGGAAACCCCACTCTTTTCTTCCTCAGACATGAAAAATAGCGGCTTGAAGTAGAATGCTCTTTTTTTTTTTTTTTAAAGAATATTCTCTCATGGAATCAGGAGCAGGTTGAATGTCTTGCTCTGAAGAAGAGGTAATTTCTCTGAATCTATAGATTAGTCTGATGACTCCACTTGTGAATATGTACATGAATCAGGATATCTTGATCTTTTGCATGCTTTACCTTGATGGCTTGAGAAACCACCTTCTTGATATAATCCCTAATATCTGGAGCAGGGGTAGAGGGGCCTGCTGCTGCTTTCCAAAAGTCTGTGCAAATTTGCTTCATCTCTGGTGCCCTCTCATCACATGCTTCGCATAGAATCCTTCTGGGGGCTTTCTTTTACATAATCCTAAATCTTTATTTTACATAGATCTATCATGATAGGGAATAATAATATCATGCTCTCTTATATTGGAGAAGAAACCAGCAACTACACAAATGCGACGAAAAATAAGAATGGCTTACTTATGACTCTTAGCATGTGACCTTTTGTTAGAAGCAGTTGAATCAGAATCCACGACTGCAATCCTAACGAAAAAATAAATAAATGAAATAATCTGTTTTAAGAAAAGAGAGTCCAAACAAATAAGATTAAAAAGGTAATATGGCTTTAAGTGCAATGAAAGATGATAGTTATGACAGAAAATAGAATGAAATTGCTCTCCAGACACTTGAAAATATCTAAGACGTACTCCTAGACCAAAAATGTTTCATCTTTGGTGCATTAAAAAGGGTGCCTCAATGTCATATATGACACCACCGTATTCGTGTCGTGCAAATCAGAAATGGCATGACACGATTATCCGATTCATGCATGAGCAGTCGTGCGATACAGATGCCGAAAACATGGAGGCTGACGGAGCCCAGTAATACAGTGAAATGTTTAAAAATGCTGCGAAAATGCTGCGAGTTTTGATATAACCCACAGAACCACATTGGAAAGTAAAAATAAAACTCCTAAGGTGAAGGAATACATTAATGTCTGATCAGGCTTCCAAATGGTAGAGGCCATGGATAAAATGATTCAACTACCAGAAAGGGCAGTATACAAAATATACAGCAGGACCAACCAGGTAACATACAAAGGAAAATTATATTATATGAATAATCTACATGTGCCTAAATGCAAGAAATAATGATAGGAGGGGGGAATACGTGCTTGCCCAAACCTGCTACCTCTAGGATCAGTGCAGAAGGGAGGTAAATGGCAAAGGATACTTATTGCCAGGGCCGCCATCAGAAATTGTGGGGCCCCTAACGCAGCTCAAGGTCTGGGCCCCCGGGTGCCCGCATCCAAATCCTGCCCACAGGAATACAAACACACAGACACAAAAGGACACAGACACACACACAGAAAGATACACACATACTAACAGACACAAATACTGAAACAGACATACACACATATAGACACATACACAGATACAGATACACACACACATACTGACATACAGACACACACACTTACGTACATACATACTCACATACTGACACACACACATACATACAGACATACATACATACTGACAAACAGACATACATACAAACTGACATACAGGCATACAAACGGACATACATACATACATACACATAAATACATACTGACATACATACATACATACATAATGGCATACATACACATACATACTGATGTACATACATACAGACATACACACACAGATATATACACACACAGATACACAGATACATACATGCATACTGACATACATACTGATAGATAGATACATACATACACAGACATACATACAGACATATACACATACTGACATACATGCTGACATATACACACACAGACATACAAACTGACATACACACACATACATACAGACATATATACATACTGACATACACACACAGACATACATACTGACATACACACACAAACATACATACATGCAGACACAGACATACATACTTACATACAGACATATATACATACTGACATACACACAAACAGACACATACACACATACATACAGACATACTGACATACACACACAGACATACATACATACTGGCCCCCCAGCCGTCATGGTTGTCACCCCCTGATGGCGGCCCTGCTTACTGCCCCTATGGTTATTGCAAGTTGCCCACTGGTCTATAAAAGGGGTTCTTTAGGGGATGTGTAACAACTTACATAAACCAAATCAGAGAATTTCTTTGTTTTCCTAAGGTAGGAATAAAACAGAAATATATTGGAGCCAAAAGTAAGTGCCAAATATATTGGAGCCAAAAGTAAGTGGCAAGAGTAGGCTATAATCATGTACACACACTACATCCACTACACAAACATACACTCTGCATGCACTATACATACCGCATCTAATACACACACACTACATCCACTACACACACGCTACATCCACTACACAAACACACAGTCTGCATCTAATATACACCTCATACATTACACAGATGCACAATGTAATATTTGGAGCTGTCATTGCTCTCCATATCCTGGCATTTGTCTTCTCTTTTCGCCACATGTATCAAATATAAATATTCTATAGTACTAATATTCTAGCACTTTTTTCCAGACAGCCTGGGTGAAGTATGGCAGAGATGACATCTACAGGTTTTAAAATCTGTTCCCTAAATGATTAAACGTAATTTCACAGCACACTATTTTGATGGTTTGCACCAAAATAATAATAAAAATGAATGAGCAGAGAAGCACTATTGACAGACTATTCACAAGAATGTGATCTCCAATCCCAAATTACCAATAGTAATGAAGAAATAATTCAAGGACTCCACTTACAGTATGGATTATTTTACAAATGATCCAACAACTTCTAAACACCAGGTCATTTTTTGACAACGGCATATAGCATTCTGGAATTGATTCTTTGTTATGTCCTATCATTTATGTAATCTTTTGGGCTGTGCCACATACCTACATCATTGCATTTTGATTTTTGCATTACTTATTTAAGATCAGTAACCTGTTTCTCCATAAATGATAAAATGTGAGTGAGGGAAAGTTATGTTATGCAAAATGTTGAAGGATGAGTTGAACACACAGTAAGGTGCATAATAGCTACTTAGCGACTGTGTTGAAGAATCACCATGGACAATCAATTGGTTGAGGTTCTAATGGACATTAACAAAGTCCTTTCAAGTTTATTCAAGCTAGGAGGCAATTATTAATTATTGGAAGGCTCCTACTAACATGTGCACATGATAATTATGCTCCATTAACTTTAATCCGTGCTACAATTAAAGGTAATTTGCAGACCATTACCGCACTTATTTAAAGGATTTGAAATAGTTTGTGTTTTTGGCTTTAGAGATTGTTATTTTTTGTTTTGAAATCTAATTACTTTTGGAAATCTCACAATCCAAACATTCCCTTGTTTGATTGCCAGTTTCTAAATTCAGCTCTTGTTGTTCTTTAATGGTTGTGTTTTGTTTCTAAAGATTGTTTCTAATGCGTGTTTCGAATCATATTTATCCAAGTAAATTGCAGGTGGTTCCAGTAAATTGATTTTAACGGTTAAAGATTGATTCTACTAAACACAGCTTGCACACCTTGTGAAGTTTAACAGAGAAAATGGAAAGATTTTATTTTGTCGACATCCACTGTAGTACAACTTCAAAAGCAAAAATAATTATTTGCCACTACTAATGTAATGTACACAATATGGGTCTTTTTTTTATACTCCAACAGTCAATCCGTTTGTTTTAGAGAATATGTAGGTAAATAATTTTCTTATACATGGAAATAAACAAACCCGTTATTTACTTAATTGTTCTATGATTGAAAATAGATTAATCACATGTCTGTAAAAACAATATATGTATATAAATTGTAAATTGCTACAGAAGAATATGTTGGTGCTATATGAAGTATAATAATAATAATAATATGTTCCTGTACGTACAGGTGGAGGTTTTTGTATGTTCCGAGCAGTGGCAGAACTAAAGTAGAGAAGGCCGTGGTGCTAGAATGTTTTTGGAGCCCACTACCACAATGGTGGCCAAATGGAATATCCCCATTGGTTGTACAACTCCAACAATGCTTTACAAACTGGGGATCCCTGCAGGATTTAGCACTTAGGTTTTACCACTAAGCAGTGTTTGTATGTAGTGTTGATGTTTGAATGCAAGGATGAATTTGTGTGTAGTCTTGGGGTTTGAATGCTGAGGTGTATACACATATACAGATACACTGCCACAGACAAACACTGATTCACATTCACACACATATACAAATACTGATACACACAGACACACAGATACACACACTGACACACATGCAGATACACAGACACACACACTGACACACCAACAGATGTTACAATTCATCTATTTAGGCCTAAAATGGGAAACTTGTTCTGAATTAATATTGACTTCCCATCAATTCACATCTTAGTGACAAACCCTGACAGAAGAAGCTACATTGATATTATATTGTCACTATTATGTGGAATTACCTTTTGAACTTGGCCGACATTCCTCTTTCATGTGCGATCATATGGATGCTTCTTCATAGAGAAGTACTGTACTAAGGGTGCTGCAATTGCCACACTGTGCTAATAGGATTCTATAGATTGACAGCCACTAGTGGTGTGCTAACAGACAAATATAAATATGGACATTTCTTACAAATGGCAATGCTTACATTTGTCATGCTGCATGGAGAGCATCTACGCATCAAGACCACTATAAGTGCCTCTGTCACCAAAAATAAACCTTACATAATCAACTTCTATACAGCATCTTGAATTCACTTTGAATCTCCTACAAATCACATTTTTGTAATTCACCTTACAAGTTTCCATGCTTTTGGGACTGTGCTTTCTTCAACACGTGATTGAAGATCCAGCTATGCTTAGTGAGGTATCTTTTTTGTATATGTTTTTTGTGTTACTATATATATTTAGTTCTTAGAATGTCTTCAATGATCTTTCAAAAGTAATGAGATTGCTGTGACATGATCTGTTCTTTTTATATTTCATTTTCTGAGAAATGTCTTTATCAGAATGACATATTCTAATTTTTCATGGTTTCTATTTCCATACCTTGTTTTATTATTATATTGAAATGGCTACATTTAATAGAATATAAATTAAATTAATTATACTACCATGAAAGCTCTTTGTGAATTAAATGGAATAGTAATAATTGGATTGATTATGTAATGACTTGTTATATAACCCAAGGATATAATGAATACACTCCCTTCATGCCAGCCCTCTCATGTGACTTATAAATGACAGTAGACTCTAAATGACAGTAATACGTGTGGATTATTGCAGCTTGTAGTATTTCCAAATAGTCTGGTATATCACAAATACATGCATTAATTAAATGTGTAAAATGTTAAAATAAACTATTAATAATGTACTTCTCATTTCCAGGAATTTCCAACTTTTCTGCAGTTATTAATCCACCCACTCAGTTTTTCACTTTTTGTTTTGACAAATCTTAAATATTTCACATAGACAATAGCTAGAGGCTGCATTCATTAAGCTGTCACTTGTGAGGGCGATATCACACCTTACTTGACTCCATCTCGTTTTAAATTGACCTTTTTATGACTGCATGAATAGCTTTAATGTCCCAATATAAGTGTTCTTCCTTTCTGAGAAGAGTCATTGAGGTTTGGCTATGAGTGAGACGAGGGCCTTAGTATATGTTAGAGTTATGGAAATCAATCTTTGAAAATACACAATCAGACAGGAGTATGACAGAAACAAAGGGAATGCTTGTATGGCCTTATTTCAAAACAATGGTCATTTGTCCTCTTATAACATACAGTTCGAGGTGGAAATTCCTTGTTTCAATATACTTAATAACAACAAAAAGAGTATGTCTGGTTAATTAGTCAACTTTACAGGAACACTCTAAAGTTAGAGGTAGTTCTTTACTATTTAGATTTAGAATCCCCTTAAATACTAAAATAATGAAGATTCACTTATCTTTAGTCCCACTTCACTCCTCGCTGCAGCTACCACTGGTTGCCATTAACAGAGACAGATGATCTCTAACAATTGTAAACATTTTTCAGAAAAGGCTATGTTTACAACTAAGAGATTGCTGGTGTGACGGACCGCCTGGCACCGCGACCCGGGTGCCTCAGTCAATCAATGCTTCCTAGCTGACGCTGAGGACCATAAGCACCGCACCGGACACCATAAGCACCGTAGTCCCCATGTCCAGCGTTACAGCTTGGCTGGGAACTCGCTGTCCTCCACCCACCCTGGACCCAAGACCAGCATCCAGCTTCCAGTGGGTGAACCTCTCCTACTACAGAGAGTATAGCTGTAAAGCTCTTATAAGAGCTAGTGATATAGCTAGTCCCTACAAACACTAGGCGAGGCTCTATGTTGAGGGTAAAGCAGGACTTAATTTTAATCGTGCCACACTGGCCTTTTATGACAATCCCCATGCAAGGGGTACGCACAGAGCGTGTGTGTAGTGGATGTAGTGTGTGTGTATTAGATGCGGTATGTATAGTGCATGCAGAGTGTATGTTTGTGTAGTGGATGTAGTGTGTGTGTAGTGGATGTAGTGTGTGTGGCTAAAGGAACAAATAGAACACTTCCAATGTATGGCAACTTCAGGGAAGAGGATCAAATCCTACGAGAAAAATCAGTAACAAATTTACATTATCTGCTTTATTAATTAAAAAAAAAAAATAGGGATTATTCTAGCTTCAGTGACCGAATAATCTAAATTTTATTAAAGACAGGAGGCGAATATTTTCCCACCCATTGGCTTTACATCTTTCAATGCCCCACCCTTTTATTTCATCTACTTGGGGAAATTCAGGTAAGGTCTTAAATGCCTTTTACTTGCCTCGTATATCATTGGATCATGGTTTTATTGTAATGTGTTAAGATTACTCTAGTTTTCATTATATATATACACAGGTATTCAGAAACAATTCTAATCCAGATAACTCAAATACCCAGATTGCCTCTATGTGGGATAAGTTTGTACATAGAGGCTACAAGGAAAATACACTTCGGAAGGCATTGCAGAAATGTCAAGAGAATGCAGCAATCGACAACGCTAAGTTACGACCACCACGTACGGTGTTCCCAACCACGTATTCAACAGCATCACCAGTATTCAAGAAAATCATCAGTACCAACTGGAGAGTGCTTGCTAATTGATTTAGTTTTCAATTGTTTCTTTGCTCCTGGGAGGATTCAGTAAAGAAAGTAAAGCAAATATTCGCCTCCTGTCACTGAAGCTAGAATAATCCCTAATTTTATGTCAAGACAGGAGGCTTCATATTTGCTGTTTTAACGTCTGGAGAGTAAATGGAAAAAAGCGTGAGATGCAGGTAGGAAATAAAAGGTATGGAAAGTGGATTCTCGGGGGCCAATCATCGGAAGATAAAAGACCCCTGGTGTCCATGGCGGTGGACGCAGCCGTGCATAGCACAGAATGGGCACCAAAAGTAGCTTTAACGCCTAGAAGACAAAGAAGCAATCGTGGGACAGGACACAAGGTTATAAGGACGAATATAAGATACAGCGACATGGAGATAAGAGTGACATGAGAAAAAAGGTTATATTAAATAGGTACATTATGTTAGTAAAAGATTCTTGAAAGATACATTTACGACTAGCAAAAGAGGTGAAATTTACATCAAATAATATTCACAATGCTTTAAAATGACTCTCCTACTACCATAACAGTAAAGGTTATTGAAGTGATTTTGGTGCAATGAACTAAAAACTATATATTAGAAGTTTTATACACAAAACCTGAATGGTAAGGAATTCACTTGGGGATTTCAAATTTTAATACAAATAAGCATTAAAAAAAAGTTTTGTTTTTTTTAATAAATACCTTTAAAAACTTTTAATTTTCAATTTTGAGTTTCTTATTATTATTATAAATTGCCTTATTACTTGCATTATAGTTTGAAACATAGAATGATCAGAACCATTCAGCCCATCTAGTCTGCCAACATTTTTAAATACTCTCATACTATCTTATAGCTAGGATACTCCCAAGCATGCTTAAAGTCCTTCACTGTGTTAACCTCTAACACTTCAGCTAGAAGGCTGTTCCATGCATCCACTACCCCCTCAGTAAAGTAATACTTCCTGATATTACTTTTAAACCTTCGCCCCTTTAATTTAAGACTATGTCCTTTTGTTGTGGTAGTTTTTCTTCTTTTAAATATAGTCTCATCTTTTACTGTATTGATTCCCTTTATGTATTTAAATGTTTCTATCACAACCCCCACGTCTCGTCTTTCCTCCAAGCTACACATGTTAAGGTCCTTTAACCTTTATTTGTAAGTTTTATCCTGTGATCAATGAACTAGTTTTGTAATCCTTCTCTGAACTCTTTCCAAAGTATCAATATCCTTCTTAAGATATGGTCTCCAGTATTGCGTACAATACTCCAAGTGAGATCTCACCAGTGTTCTGTACAATGGCATGAGCACTTCCCTCTTTCTACTGCTAATACCTCTCCCTATACAACCAAGCTTTCTGCTAGCATTAACTGCTGCTCTATTACATTGTCTGCCTACCTTTAAGTCATCAGAAATAATTACCCCAAATCCCTTTCCTCAGATGTTGAGGTTAGGACTCTATCAAATATTCTGTACTCTGCCCTTTGGCTTTTACGTCCAAGGTGCATTATCTTGCACTTATCCACATTAAATGTCAGCTGCAGCAGCTCTGACCATGTTTCTAGTTTACCTAAATTGTTTGCTATCTTGCTTATCCCTCCTGGAACCCTGTTTCATATCTTGGTATCATCAGCAAAAAGACATACTTTACCATCAAGACATACTTTACCAAAATACATACTTTACCATCAAGACCTTCTGCAATATCGCTGATAAAAAATATTAAAGAGAATGGGTCTAAGTACAGATCCCTGAGGTATCCCACTGGTAACAAGACCAATCTTTGAATATACTCCATTGACTACAACCCTTTGTTGCCTGTCACTCAGCCACTGTCTAACCCATTTAATAATATTATAATCCAAACTTAAAGATTGCAGTTTATTGATAAGCCTTCTATGCGCAACAGTGTCAAAAGCCTTACTGAAATCTAGGTAAGCAATGTTTACTGCACCACCCTGATCTATTATTTTAGTTACCCAATCAAAAATAAATAAATAATACGATTAGTATGACATGACCTTCCTGAAGTAAACCCATGTTGTCTCTGATCTTGGAATCCATGTGATTTTACATGTTCAACAATCCTATCCTTTAACATGGTTTTCATTACTTTCTCCACCACTGAAGTAATGTTTATTGGTATATAGTTGCCTGACTCCTCCCTACCACATTTCTTGTGAATGGGCACAACATTTGCTGTCTTCTGGGACTACTCCCGTTGCATAATTTCCAGTCTTCTGGGACTACTCCCATTAACAATGATTGGTTAAATAAATCCACTAATGGTTTTTCTATTACACCACTAAGCATGCTTAATAACTTTGGGTGTATTCCACCAGGCCCCATCAACTTATTTGTCTTTACTTTTGACAGTTGAAATAGAACCTCTTCCTCTGTAAACTCACATGTAACAAATTGCTTATTTGTCCTCTTTGCTAACTGAGGTCCCTTTCCTTCATTTTCATCTGTAAATACTGAACAAACATATTCATTGAGGCAGTCAGCTAGATCCTTATCATCTTCTACATACCTTACTTCTTTTGTTTTTAATATAACTAATCCTTGTTTTACTCTCATGTACCTATAAAATGTTTTGCCCCCCTTTTTTACTGACTGGGCTATTTTCTCTTCTGCATGTGATTTGGAAGCTCTTATAACTTGCTTAGCCTCTTTCTGCCTAATATTATAGATCTGTCTATCTTTCTCACTGGTCTCTCTTTTTTTTTTTTATAATTACTAAATGCTAACTTTTAGTTTTTTTTTACTATTTTGGCCACTTCTGAGGAGTACGACAGTGGTTTCTGTCATTTTTGCTCTTACTGACAAGCCTAATGCAATTTTCTGTTGCCTTCAGTAATGCAACTTTTAAGTAATCCTATTTCTCTTTGACTCCATTTAAACTGCTCCAGTCTGATAATGACTTCTTTGCACATATTCTAATTATAGAAACGTCTGTTTTTCTAAAGTCTAAAACGTTTGTTTTTGTGTGGTGTGACTCAGTCACTGTTCTTTTATTAAACCACACTGACTGGTGGTCACCTGATCCTAAACTTTCACCTTCAGTAATATCTGATACCAAATCTCCATTTGTTAACACTAAATTTAGTAATGTCTCCTTACGAGTTGACTCCTCAACGAGTTGTTTCACAGACAATCCCAGTAGGGAGTTTAGAATATGTGTGCTCCTGGCACAAGCAGCTATTTTGGTTTTCCAGTTCACACCAGGAAGATTAACCCCTTAAGGACCAAGCTTCTGGAATAAAAGGGAATCATGACGTGTCAGACATGTCATGTGTCCTTAAGGGGTTAAAGTCACCCATGATGGTAGCTTCCCCTTCATTGTCATTTTCGATATTTCCTATAATAGTAGATTATCTAACTCTTCTATTTGTCCAGGGAGCCAATAAAGCACACCTACACAAGTTACTGTGTGATTACCAAATTCTAACATAACCCAAACTGACTCTATGTTCACCTCACTAACTTGTCCTTTATTGAGAAATTACGAATTTGCATAATGCCCATTATATTGTCTTTTTCACATTGTTATGTATTACATTATTACTTTTTTAATTGTCCTACACTTACATTTTATGTTTTTTTATTTATTTTTTTATATTCATAAGCATATTTATTTTACATATGCTTTAAACGAAAGATTACTTAATTTATTATGTGTCATTTAATACAATGGGCATTTAGTATTAAACTCTCCCCCCCCCCACCCCCCCCCCCCCACCCCCCACACACAGTTTTTTTATGTATTATATTGAACTCATGGCAATCTTTTCTTTCTATCTCTACCTGCTTTTATGCTTTCCTGCCTTTTATTTCTGCCTTTTCCTCCATCTCTTACTGATCTTACTTTCTGTGTGATACAGATCTCGCCTGTTTTTGCCATTCAGTTTGTTCCCTAATGTTCTCTTTGAAGAAAAAAAAAAAACAGAACGTGCAACTCATGGGGCCCTTTGAATCCTGACAGCTGTAATTACAATTATGTGCGAGAAAGGAAGCAGAGCCAATGATTTACACCATGAGTAACAGCTGGTAAGTAGGATACCCTGAACCTTAGCTAAGAACAAAAATAAAACAAAAAGTCTTCCCTGAAGGCCTCAGCTACAGAACAAACACATTGCCTGGACCACACCAACAGGCACCAAATGTAATGCATCTTATTTATATATATTTTATAGTCCTGGTATATGAAAACATATCGACTGTTTCTTCCTCACCACATACATTTATTTATTGATTCTGTAAGCACAGTACATTAAGAGCACACCAAAGTCGTCCCATAAGGTTCCTGTAATTTAATTTATTAGATACTCATCACAGACCATTTACATGAGCATTCACATAGTAACTAAAGATGAAACCACATAATTGTATCTAAGTCACATCGTTAGAATTAAACCAGAGTCATAAATAGAGACATAGCTTAATAATCACAAAGTGACAAACTCTGAACGAACTCACTTAGAACCTAAATGCTTACGATACCAGTTGGTGCCAACCTTTGAAGGCTGCTGTTGAATATCCATATTTATAAATATTTTATTATGGTCTTAGGCTTAGAATTTTAGTTACATTAAATAATGTGTAATACTAATAAATAATGTATTACTAAATTGCGCAATTTGCACACAACAAACATTTAGTCATATGTATATGCTGTTACCTTGCGATGGTACAAGAGGCACCTTGAAACTTTGAACATTAAGTTTGAGTTGTACAGCATTAAGGGATTTTTTTTTCCGGTAAGCAATAGGTTAGAGAACCAGTATCATTGTCCCATCCTATTGCATATATAAATATATATAGGGTATGATAGAGACCAAATACAGTCAGCAAACACAACACCTGGAGCTGACTGTGGCCCAGACCATGAGCTTCTTATTGCAAAGTTCAGAATTAAACTGAAGAAAAGAGGGAAAATCATCAGATCAATCAGATACGACATAAATAATATCCCTTGTGAATATGCAGTGGAAGTAAAGAATAGATTTGAGGGACTAGACATGGACGACAGAATGCCTGAAGAACTTTGGACTGAAGTTTGCAATATTATCCAGGAAACCGCAAGAAAAAAATATTCCCAAAAGAATGAAATCTAAGAAGGCAAACTGGCTATATCCACCTTATCTTCACCTACTTCACCTTATTTATTTAACTTATATGTGGAAAACATAATGCGTAAGGCTGGGCTGGATGAATCCAAAGCCGGAATCAATATTGCTGGAAGAAATATCAACAACCTCAGATATGCAGATGATACTACTCTGATGACTGAAAGTGAGGAAGAACTAAAGGACCTATTGATGATGGTAAAAGAGAGTGCAAAAGCTGGCTTGCTGCTCAACGTTAAAAAGACTAAGATCATGGCAAACAGCAATCTCAGTTCCTGGCAAATAGATGTGGAAGAAGTGGAGGCAGTGACAGATTTTATTTTCCTCGGATCCAAGATCTCTTAAGATGGTGACTGCAGTCATGAAATTAAAAGACATTTGCTTCTGGGGAGGAAAGCTATGGTAAACTTGGAGAAGCTGGTAAAAACTAAAGATATTACACTATCAACAAAGGTCCACATAGTCAGAACTATGGAATTCCCAGTAGTAACATACGGATGTGAGAGCTGGACTATAAAGAAGGCTGAGCATCGTAGAATTTATGCCTTCGAACTGTGGTGAAGATCCAATAAATCCGTACTACAGGAAATCAAGACCAACTTCACTCGAAGCTATGATCATGAGACTGAAGCTCAAATGTTTTGGCCATATAATGAGAAGGTATGATTCTCTAGAGAAGACTCTGATGCTGGAAAAGATTGAAGGCACACGAAGAAGGGGATGACAGATGGATAGATGAGGTCACTGAAGCCATGAACATGAAGTTGTTAGAGCTCAGAGGGGCAGTGACTGACAGAGGTACCTGGCGTGCTATGGTCCATATGGTCACGGAGAGTCAGACATGACTGAATGACTGAATACACACACAGAGACCAATGTGTCTGTATTCTTGCTGTAAATCAACATAGCAGAAACCTAACTAAAGGCAGGAAGCAAAGGACAAACTCGATGGGATTCCTCATCGAATGACTTTTCAGCATCTATTTAATAAGAATGACTGGGGCTCTCTTCTGGGGCTCAGCAAGACAGCTGTTTAAAAGTGTTTAAAAGTGAGTAAGCATATCATGTTGTTACTCACATCCTAACTTGGTATGGACCAACACTGATTCTGGTAGACTAGCTGAGGAACAAAATATGCAAAACAGGTAGCCAACAGAGCATAACAAAGAACTATATCATCTTTGACATTTTGCCATGGAATTTCATAGCTTTCCAACATTAAATGATATTACCTGGTAAAGAATGAATTAAGAATTGTTCCCAATAACCCAGAGTCAGACCCTCTGTCAAATTTGTCAATTATAAAGACTAGTAGAAAAGGCTCACTATATTTGTATACTCATTTTTCACCTTCCCTGATGTTAGTGCTGTCTCCTGTTTTAGTGTCTTCATTGATCGCTCCCCGTTAAAGTTTCCACTTCTTTCCATTTATGCTTTCATTCTATTCTTTCCTGTCTTTTAATGTCCTAAGTATATTTTATTTATTTTAGCACACTCTACTTTTTTTTCCTTTTAGATTCACTTATCTCTATATCTGTCCCAGCTCACCCAATCTTTCTTTCACTTCCCTGCCCACTTTATTTAATGTTTCTCTCAATTTCCCATTTCTAGTCAGTTCTAGTTCTGAAATTAAGTTTTTATCATTATTTTTATACCTTTACACTTTCCTCACACTCTATCAATCACTGCTTCCAATTATTTTCCTACAATAGTGTCAGGATCCCGCGGGCGGCTGCGAGGGGAGGCTGCAGTCCGCTCGCGGCACTCACCCTCCAGCCGTCCGCGGTCCCCCTCCTGGCGTGCGCTCGGCGGGCGGCATCCTCCCAGCCACGGATGCCGCCCACGTCTTCCTCTACGTCCCCCAGCGGCAGCATGCATGAAGCTGCACGATGGGAGACCGCCCAATTTAATAAACACCGGGGTCAGCCACCTGACCCGGCGTTAAAGGCACAGTGCCTCAATCACAGTAGGAGGTCTAGATATCTCCCACGTGTGATTGTTAATTCTGATTGGAAATTATCCAATCAGAATTAACCTAATGATTTAAATACTTACCTTTTCTGTTCCTCTCTGCCCTGTTGTGGTCTTTGCTTGCTAGTATTGCTACTGAACTTGTGTTTCTGGTTACGTACTCTCTGGCTTGTTTATCTGACTTTGTGACTTTCTCCTACCCTTTGACCTCGGCTTGTTTCTCGTTATTCTGTCTTCTGGTTCCCCTTACTCGGCTTGTCTCCTGACTATTCTTTGTGTGCTTAGCCCGGCCACTCTAAGGTCCGGTACTGCACCTTTTCTGTGTGTGTGTTAGCGTGTTTGGTTCCCGGAATCGTGCCATTTAGTTTCCTACTCTTCCACTAAATCAGTCTTCATCAGTTCCCTCTACCCCGTCGCCTCCATATTAAGTGTGATTCCCCTTATCACATTATTTAATATCAAGCAGACTACATTATTCCCTTATTAATATAAGCTGCCACATTCATGATCTCTACCATCTATTCCCAATAATCTTTTTTTATCTTATATGAGGTTATAACTTCCTGTTTGCTTCTGCACCAATAGAGGGCTTTGTCCACCCTTATAACAGTACTAGCTGATTGCCTAATCATGGTCCCCGGAGCATCAATGACACTGGGATTTAAACAGCAGACTTCAAGTAAAAGTGAAATTCAATGTCTATGAACAAAATATAGAGATGAAAATGATTGACAGACTTACTCTAATATACATTTTTATCAGCTACATGCACTTATGTTTGAATGTGTCTGTTTAGGGGAGCAGTATTTGTATATTACAGAAACTGATGAGTTAATGTCATAATCATTGTTATGGTTTATAAAGCAATACAATATTTCACTAAGGTTTCAAATGGAAAATTAAAAAATAATTATGAAAAAAAAACAAGTTCAGTTTATAGAAAAACAAAGCTGACACGGTTTGGAATATTTCATTTGGAACACAACCCATAGTTCTTTGTATTTAGTCATATAACTCCTATTATCATTTAAACCTATTATGCATGACTTTGAAAATGTGATTAGTCTGGGTCTGTTAGAGTTCAAAATACAAAACATGTTTATCTGAACCTGGTGCAGTTTCAGAAGCCTAGTGTTTTTTATGTTTAGACTATGCTGAGGTCCTTATTTACTTGGAGTATGTAATCTTCCGCTCTTACATCCCATGTTGTCTGCACCTGATCTTAATCATCTCTGATGCATTGAGGCCTAAGTTCATGACCTTCATATGTGAAGGTTATGATAAAAGCTTGAGCCTATGGCTGCTTGACTTTTTCAGTATATCCTAATTAAACCACAGTAATGAGATGGGTTTTTTTTAAGGAAATTCGTCATACAAGATCCTTAGAGTAAGCAAAGAATGGGAGTCACTGTTTAAAGCTGGAAATGTCTGTCACCAAAACATGTAATAGAGCAAACTAGAACAGAGAAATTGAGGCATATATAAAATATATATATAGGCAACCTTAGCATGGCTGGGCTGACGTTATAAGAGAGAGGAGTCAGAGACAGGCCGGAGTCAAGGTTTACATGGTAGCACAGAGAAGCAAGTCAAAGTCAAGGAGAACAGAAATCAGAAAAAATTAGGAACAGAGCCAAGTCAAAAACCAGACACTTAAACAGAATGTGCACACAAATAACAAAACCACGACACAGAGCAAGGAGCAAACAAAATCATGGTTTTAAATAGTCTCAATACCAGAGTCAGAAATAACGCAAAACATAATGGGCTGCTGTTGCTGTAATGAAGTGCCAGAAAATGTTCAGGGAGGTATAAGGTGCCAAGGAGTGAAATGGTCCTCCTTGCAGCTGATACCAGAGTGACACACAACATCAATTCTTGTGTCACGGCAGCACCTGGATGGAGGGGGATTCATGTCACATCCAAGTGCTCAATTGTGTCATACAGGATATCAGAATTGGCTAATCAAGTGGTGACATCACTGTATGATAGTGTATATTTATAAAGTTTAGAGTAAAAAAGAGTTACTGTGATACTTAACATATCATGTGATCTACAATATTCCAAAAAGACCAATAGTTAATCCAAATAGTCTAAACATCTATATATCTTGCAAGCATAATTAATAGCAAATGCATGAATTTTCAAATAAGTCTAAATAATAAATATGTAATAAAGCCCCCTTATGTTAGTATTCGTTTGCATCTTTCCATCTGTTTCTTTGCTCTGTATCGATTCTGTGGTTCATTCAGGTATCAATACTTTTACAGGATGCTGTACTAACACAGCCCTTTCCATACTATGCGTAATTTTATAAAGATGTCAATCTTCATGAGCCAACTGAAATGGAAACTAATGTTCAGCCACAAACACCATATGGCCATGTTGATGCTCACCAGTGCCTCTTCAAAGTTCTCCAATATCAGTGGGTCCTACACCCATTTTAACATCAGAAAAAACAAATAGATAGCAGTGCCAAAATAGATTATAACCCTTATGCGGAATCCCAAAAAAAGCTTTTTTTTACATATGTCAATATAATCTTTTGTTGGGTTTATACAGTATCAAATATCTCAAAAAGAAAGCGACAAAAAAACAATAGTGCAATATGTAACAGATGAGTAAAATATAATGCTGTGCCACACACACTTTTTAGAGCTACAATGAGCTTCCTAACTTCATACATCCCAGGTGGGGATTATACCACCAAGGTGCGACAACACTAGAGCAGGCCCATGCTATAGCTCATGTGAGGTAGGTTATTTTTCATGCACAGTCACTTTGCCATACTGGATGTGCTATTAGATATTCTCATTTTTATCTTTCTACATATCTGATGCATTCGAGTATCCATCACTACTGCTGGAAAAATATCATGAGACAGGGATTATACCGTCTATGTTTCATACAGCAGAGCTCCTTGTAGCTCTAAAAAAGTGTGATTGTGTTTTTGACATAGCACTATATTGTATTGCTGTTATAGTACATATTGCAATATAATTTTTTTGTCCCTTTCATTTTGACATATTTGATACTGTAGAACCCGAAAAAAAGATTCTATTGACATATGTATGTATATGTAAAAAAAGTTATTATTGTGATTCCACATAAGGGTTATAATCTATTTTTGCGTGCCTATCTATTTTTTTTCTGATTTACTACCCTTTCTAACAAGTTTTGGGGAATCCTTGTTAAAATTGTCTGCTGCCTTTCGTTGTAGTATATAGTGAGCACCTTTCCTCTACATTTTTGTATTCAAAAGCATTTTAACATGTTTCTCATTAGTTTATGACCCACCAATATTAGGGTTCTTTGAAGTAGTGCTTGGCCATATGGTGTGACTAAATCCTAAAATGTACTAAGATGGGTAATTATTAAGTAGTCTTATAAGATTTAAAACAATATTTTTAAATCTTATTGTTCCCTTAATTAATACTTTGCATATATTTTGGCCTTTAGTGCAGAATCACTATTAAGAAATGCATGTTCTGTGTGTGCCCTTAGACTTCCTTTTTTTCTGCCTATATTGGGAGTCCTGATGGTTTGAGCATGCCGCTCCTCTACTCCAGGTACCCTTTAGAAGTAACCACAGAAAAGCACACAGTAAATATAAGGAGAAACTCTTGAAACAGCTTAAAAGGACACTACAGGCATCCAGACCACTTAATCTAAATTAAGTATCCTGAGTCCAGTGCTGAGCACTGAGGGAGACTCCAGCTGGAGTTGAAACACGTTTGCTGCTAGACCAAAGTATTGTATCTGGGACTTTTTCTAATTTACTCTGAGGTGTTTTATTTAGGCTTTGTGCCTAGTATATTTTACTATGTATACACTGCTTATTGTCCCTATTTTAATAGTTTATTTGTTCAATACATTTTGGATTCTGCACTTTGTATCCTGTGCAGCTCTCCTCAAGGATATAATTTTAGCCTTTTTAGGCACCCTCCTGCATATTATAAAGAGCCTGCGACGGCTCTAAATCCTGTGGGTTTTACTCTGCATAAGGGGTCTATCATTATATATCTTCATTCTCTTAGTTGCCTTAAAGTGCTTAATACAATGTTCTAATTCTTCTGGTTTTCACTTGGCTTAGCTTTCTAAACTGTTCAGACTTCTGTGAGCCTTGGCCCTGGTCTCTTTTTTACTGCTGTGTTATTTTGTAATCCTTGGATTGTCTCTGTTCATGCTTTCTTTGCTTGCAAACTGTGTCCAAACCAATCTAAGGGCTGGTAATATGTTGCTTTCCAATAGTGAAGTATTCTGTTTACCATTGGTTTGTGTGCTAGGTTGTTTAATAGCTCTCTGTTGTCATAATTATTTTCCTTTTTAGTCTCCATTTTCTACTTTTTTATTTTCAGGTGTGAAAACTAAGCAGTGAGATAAACAGTTCAGTCCCAGCTTGTGCTGGGTTCTACTGGTCCTAGTGACCACAGCGCCACGGCGGGCAAACATATGCGCGGTTCGTTCCGCCCCCTATTCGTCATCATTGAGTAAACTTTGACCCTGTGCCTCACAGTCAGACACATTCCAGCCAATCAGCAGCAGACCCTCCCTTCCAGACCCTCCCACCTCCTGTACAGCATCCATTTTAGATTCATTCTGAAGCTGCATTCTTAGTGAGAGGAGGGAAAGTGTAGCTGCTGCTGATTTGATAGGGAAATGGATAGCAAGGCTAGTGTATTCAGTGTCCACTACAGTCCTGAAGGACTCATCTGATCTCTGCTGTAAGGACAGCACCCCAAAAAGCCCTTTTAGGGCTAGAACATCAGTCTGCTTTTTTTTCCCTGTGTAATCTAATTGCAGTTGCCTGCCTGCCAGCTTCTGTGTCAGGCTCACAGTGGATACTGTGGCCACTTGCCCAGTGCCACCACTCATATCTGGTGTCACAATAGCTTGCATTTAAAAACAAAAACATTTTTTTCACTGTAATAGATTGAATAGCAGTTAGTTGTCTGCAAGCGTCTGTGTGTCAGGCCTACAGCGTGTACTCTGCCAACCTCTGCCAGTGCACAGTGCCACTTATATCTGGTGTCACAATAGCTTGCATTTAAAAACAAAAAAAGTTTTTTCACTGTTATAGATTGAATAGCAGTTAGTTGTCTTCAAGCATGTGTGTCAGGCCTACAGCGTCTACTCTGCCAACCTCTGCCAGTGCACAGTGCCACTCATATCTGGTGTCACAATAGCATGCATTTAAAAACAAAAAAAATTTTTTTCACTGTAATATTATTATTATTTATTATTATTATTGCCATTTATATAGCGCCAACAGATTCCGTAGCGCTTTACAATATTATGAGAGGGGATTTAACTATAAATAGGACAATTACAAATAAACTTACAGGAACAATAGGTTGAAGAGGACCCTGCTCAATCGAGCTTACATTCTATAGGAGGTGGGGTGTAAAACACATAAGGACAGGAATTTACAATCAAAAAAGGTGGGCTGCCCTTTAGGAGAGGGCAAGAGACAGGTATGTGAGGTAGGGGTTAGTCTTGGAAGCCATAAGCTTTCCTAAAGAGATGGGTTTTAAGGCACTTCTTAAAAGATGCAAGACTAGGGGAGAGTCTGATGGCTGTAGGCACACTTTTCTATAGGAAGGGAGCCGCCCGCGAGAAGTCCTGCCAGCGCGAGTTGGCTGTACGGGTGCGGACAACAGACAGGAGGTGGTCACGGGCAGAGCGGAGAGACCGAGAAGGGACATACCTATGGATCTGTGAGGAGATATAAGAGGGGCTAGAGTTGTTCAGTGCTTTATAGATGTGAGTTAGTACCTTGAATTGACTCCTATAGCAAACGGGAAGCCAATGTAAGGACTGGCAGAGGGGTGAGGTGTGAGAGAAACGACTAGAGAGGAAAATCAGTCTAGCAGCAGCGTTCATTATGGACTGTAGGGGTGCAGTACGGCTTTTGGGAAGACCAATCAGGAGAGGGTTACAGTAATCCATGCGGGAAATTACTAGAGCATGGACAAGCTCCTTGGTAGTATCTGGTGCAAGAAAGGGGCGGATGCGGGCTATGTTTTTAAGATGGAATCTACAGGATTTGGTAACATGCTGGATGTGAGGCTCAAAGGTGAGACCAGAGTCAAGTATGACGCCAAGACAGCGCGCTTGCAAGGATGGACTGAAGTTGGTACCACAAACTTGAAGGGAGAGCGAAAGAGGAGGATCAGTATTAGGAGGACAAAAGACAAAGAGTTTTTGAGAGATTGAGTTTCAGAAAGCGGGAGGACATCCAGTCAGAGAAGGCAAGCAGTGACACATTGCAGGACGGCAGGGGAAAGGTCCGGGGAGGAGAGATATAGCTGGGTGTCATCAGCGTACAGGTGGTAGCGGAATCCAAAAGAGGTAATAAGTTTGCCAAGAGAGGCAGTATAAAAAGACAATTGAAGGGGACCAAGGACAGAGCCTTGGGGGACTCCAACCGAGACAGGACGAGGGAAGGAGGTATCATTAGAAAAAGAGACACTGAATGAGTGTTGGGAGAGATAAGAGGAAAACCATGAGAGGACAGAGTCACAGAGACCAAGCGATTGAAGAGTTTGAAGAAGGAGAGCATAATCAACGGTGTCAAAGGCCGCTGAGAGGTCGAGAAGAATAAGTATGGATTAGTGGCCTTTGGATTTAGCTGCGATAAGGTCGTTAGTAACTTTGATAAGGGCAGTCTCTGTAGAGTGGAGATGGCGGAAGCCAGATTGAAGGGGGTCAAGGAGAGATTTGGAATTGAGGAAATGAGAGACACGGGTAAAGACAAGTCTTTACAGAAGCTTTGAGGAAAAAGGGAGCAGGGATATGGGACAGTAGTTAGAGGGGGTGGATGGGTCGAGGGATGTTTTTTTTAGTATAGGTACTACAGTGGCATGTTTAAGGTCAGCAGGGAAGATGCCAGAAGAGAGAGAGCAGTTGAAGATGTGTGTTAAAGAAGGCACGAGACAAGTGGAGAGAGATCTGATAAGGTGAGATGGGACAGGATCGAGTGGGCAAGTGCTGGGGCGAGAGGAGCAAAGAAGAGCAGCCACCTCTTGGTCAGTAGCTGGGGAGAATGTCTGAAGGGTAGGAAAGGTATGATCTATGTGTGGTTGAGAAACAGAACGGCAAGAAGGGGAGAATTCTTTCCTTAGCTGTTCAATCTTGTCAATAAAGTAACATGCAAAGTTATCAGCAGTAAGGTTAGTTTGGGGAGTGGCCACAGCAGGGCGAAGAAGAGAATTAAAGGTGTTAATAGATTGAATAGCAGTTAGTGGTCTACAAGAGTCTGTGTGTCAGGCCAACAGCGTGTACTCTGTCAACCTCTGCCAGTGCACAGTGCCACTCATATCTGGTGTCACAATAGCGTGCATTTAAAAACAAAAATATTTTTTTCACTGTTATAGATTGAATAGCAGTTAGTTGTCTTCAAGCATGTGTGTCAGGCCTACAGCGTGTACTCTGCCAACCTCTGCCAGTGCACAGTGCCACTCATATCTGGTGTCACAATAGCGTGCATTTAAAAACAAAAAAACTTTTTGACTGTAATATAATAGCAGTCACTGTCCTTCATAAGTGTGTATAAGGCCTACAGCGTGTACTCTGTCAACCTCTGCCAGTGAACAGTGCCACTCATATCTGGTGTCACAATAGCTTGCATTTAAAAACAAAAACGTTTTTGACTGTAATATAATAGCAGTCAGTGTCCTTCATAAGTGTGTGTCAGGCCTAAAGCGTGTGCCCTGCCAACCTCTGCCAGTGCACAGTGCCCTCTTATCTGGTGTCGCAATAGCATGCATTTAAAAATCAAAAACCTTTTTTCACTGTTATAGATTGAATAGCAGTTAGTTGTCTGCAAGCGGGTGTCAGGCCTACAGCGTGTACTCTGCCAACCTCTGCCAGTGCACAGTGCCACTCATATCTGGTGTCACAATAGCTTGCATTTAAAAACCCAAAAACTTTTTGACTGTAATCTAATAGCAGTCAGTGTCCTTCAAGCGGGTGTCAGGCCTACAGCGTGTACTCTGCCAACCTCTGCCAGTGCACAGTGCCACTCATATCTGGTGTCACAATAGCGTGCATTTAAAAACAAAAAAATGTTTTTCACTGTTATAGATTGAATAGCAGTTAGTTGTCTTCAAGCGGGTGTGTCAGGCCTACAGCGTGTACTCTGCCAACCTCTGCCAGTGCACAGTGCCACTCTTATCTGGTGTCACAATAGCGTGCATTTAAAAACCAAAAAACTTTTTTCACTGTTATAGATTGAATAGCAGTTAGTTGTCTGCAAGCGCATGTCAGGCCTACAGCGTGTACTCTGCCAACCTCTGCCAGTGCACAGTGCCACTCATATCTGGTGTCACAATAGCTTGCATTTAAAAACAAAAAAGTTATAATTGTAATATAATAGCAGTCAGTGTCTTTCAGAAGTGTGTGTCAGGCGTACAGCGTGTACTCTGCCAACCTCTGCCAGTGCACAGTGCCACTCATATCTGGTGTCACAATAGCTTGCATTTAAAAACCAAAAAACTTTTTGACTGTAATCTAATAGCAGTCAGTGTCCTTCAAGCGGGTGTCAGGCCTACAGCGTGTACTCTGCCAACCTCTGCCAGGGCACAGTGCCACTCATATCTGGTGTCACAATAGCTTGCATTTAAAAACAAAAACGTTTTTGACTGTAATATAATAGCAGTCAGTGTCCTTCATAAGTGTGTGTCAGGCCTACAGCGTGTACTCTGCCAACCTTTGCCAGTGCACATTGCCACTCATATCTGGTCTCACAATAGCGTGCATTTAAAAACAAAAAACATTTTTGACTGTTATAAATTGAATAGCAGTTATTTGTCTTCAAGCGGGTGTGTCAGGCCTACAGCGTGTACTCTGCCAACCTCTGCCAGTGCACATTGCCACTCATATCTGGTGTCACAATAGCGTGCATTTAAAAACAATATTTTTTTTCACTGTTATAGATTGAATAGCAGTTAGTTGTCTTCAAGCAGGTGTGTCAGGCCTACAGCGTGTACTCTGCCAACCTCTGCCAGTGCACAGTGCCACTCATATCTGGTGTCACAATAGCTTGCATTTAAAAACAAAAAAGTTTTTGACTGTAATATAATAGCAGTCAGTGTCCTTCATAAGTGTGTGTCAGGCCTACAGCGTGTACTCTGCCAACCTCTGCCAGTGCATATTGCCACTCATATCTGGTCTCACAATAGCGTGCATTTAAAAACAAAAAACATTTTTGACTGTTATAAATTGAATAGCAGTTAGTTGTCTTCAAGCGGGTGTGTCAGGCCTACAGCGTGTACTCTGCCAACCTCTGCCAGTGCACAGTGCCACTCATATCTGGTGTCACAATAGCTTGCATTTAAAAACCAAAAAACTTTTTGACTGTAATCTAATAGCAGTCAGTGTCCTTCAAGCGGGTGTCAGGCCTACAGCGTGTACTCTGCCAACCTCTGCCAGGGCACAGTGCCACTCATATCTGGTGTCACAATAGCTTGCGTTTAAAAACAAAAAAGTTTT
Source organism: Pelobates fuscus (assembly GCF_036172605.1). Classification (NCBI taxonomy): domain Eukaryota; kingdom Metazoa; phylum Chordata; class Amphibia; order Anura; family Pelobatidae; genus Pelobates; species Pelobates fuscus. The sequence continues at coordinate 83,412,426 of NC_086323.1, forward strand.
TGACTGTAATATAATAGCAGTCAGTGTCCTTCATAAGTGTGTGTCAGGCCTACAGCGTGTACTCTGCCAACCTCTGCCAGTGCACAGTGCCACTCATATCTGGTGTCACAATAGCGTGCATTTAAAAACAAAAAAAAATTTTTCACTGTTATAGATTGAATAGCAGTTAGTTGTCTTCAAGCGGGTGTGTCAGGCCTACAGCGTGTACTCTGCCAACTTCTGCCAGTGCACAGTGCCACTCTTATCTGGTGTCACAATAGCGTGCATTTAAAAACCAAAACACTTTTTTCACTGTTATAGATTGAATAGCAGTTAGTTGTCTGCAAGCGCATGTCAGGCCTACAGCTTGTACTCTGCCAACCTCTGCCAGTGCACAGTGCCACTCATATCTGGTGTCACAATAGCTTGCATTTAAAAACAAAAAAAGTTTTTGACTGTAATATAATAGCAGTCAGTGTCTTTCAGAAGTGTGTGTCAGGCGTACAGCGTGTACTCTGCCAACCTCTGCCAGTGCACAGTGCCACTCATATCTGGTGTCACAATAGCTTGCATTTAAAAACCAAAACACTTTTTGACTGTAATCTAATAGCAGTCAGTGTCCTTCAAGCGGGTGTCAGGCCTACAGCGTGTACTCTGCCAAACTCTGCCAGGGCACAGTGCCACTCATAACTGGTGTCACAATAGCTTGCATTTAAAAACAAAAAAGTTTTTGACTGTAATATAATAGCAGTCAGTGTCCTTCATAAGTGTGTGTCAGGCCTACAGCGTGTACTCTGCCAACCTCTGCCAGTGCATAGTGCCACTCATATCTGGTGTCACAATAGCGTGCATTTAAAAACCAAAAAACTTTTTTCACTGTTATAGATTGAATAGCAGTTAGTTGTCTGCAAGCGCATGTCAGGCCTACAGCGTGTACTCTGCCAACCTCTGCCAGTGCACAGTGCCACTCATATCTGGTGTCACAATAGCTTGCATTTAAAAACCCAAAAACTTTTTGACTGTAATCTAATAGCAGTCAGTGTCCTTCAAGCGGGTGTCAGGCCTACAGCGTGTACTCTGCCAACCTCTGCCAGGGCACAGTGCCACTCATATCTGGTGTCACAATAGCTTGCATTTAAAAACAAAAAAGTTTTTGACTGTAATATAATAGCAGTCAGTGTCCTTCATAAGTGTGTGTCAGGCCTACAGCGTGTACTCTGCCAACCTCTGCCAGTGCATAGTGCCACTCATATCTGGTGTCACAATAGCGTGCATTTAAAAACCAAAAAACTGTTTTCACTGTTATAGATTGAATAGCAGTTAGTTGTCTGCAAGCGCATGTCAGGCCTACAGCGTGTACTCTGCCAACCTCTGCCAGTGCACAGTGCCACTCATATCTGGTGTCACAATAGCTTGCATTTAAAAACCAAAAAACTTTTGACTGTAATCTAATAGCAGTCAGTGTCCTTCAAGCGGGTGTCAGGCCTACAGCGTGTACTCTGCCAACCTCTGCCAGGGCACAGTGCCACTCATATCTGGTGTCACAATAGCTTGCATTTAAAAACAAAAAAGTTTTTGACTGTAATATAATAGCAGTCAGTGTCCTTCATAAGTGTGTGTCAGGCCTACAGCGTGTACTCTGCCAACCTCTGCCAGTGCACATTGCCACTCATATCTGGTCTCACAATAGCGTGCATTTAAAAACAAAAAACATTTTTGACTGTTATAAATTGAATAGCAGTTAGTTGTCTTCAAGCGGGTGTGTCAGGCCTACAGCGTGTACTCTGCCAGCCTCTGCCAGTGCACATTGCCACTCATATCTGGTGTCACAATAGCGTGCATTTAAAAACAACATTTTTTTTTCACTGTTATAGATTGAATAGCAGTTAGTTGTCTTCAAGCAGGTGTGTCAGGCCTACAGCGTGTACTCTGCCAACCTCTGCCAGTGCACAGTGCCACTCATATCTGGTGTCTCAATAGCTTGCATTTAAAAACAAAAAAGTTTTTGACTGTAATATAATAGCAGTCAGTGTCCTTCATAAGTGTGTGTCAGGCCTACAGCGTGTACTCTGCTAACCTCTGCCAGTGCACATTGCCACTCATATCTGGTCTCACAATAGCGTGCATTTAAAAACAAAAAACCTTTTTGACTGTTATAAATTGAATAGCAGTTAGTTGTCTTCAAGCGGGTGTGTCAGGCCTACAGTGTGTACTCTGCCAACCTCTGCCAGTGCACAGTGCCACTCATATCTGGTGTCACAATAGCTTGCATTTAAAAACCCAAAAACTTTTTTCACTGTTATAGATTGAATAGCAGTTAGTTGTCTTCAAGCGGGTGTGTCAGGCCTACAGCGTTTACTCTGCCAACCTCTGCCACTGCACAGTGCCACTCATATCTGGTCTCACAGTAGCTTGCACGCATAGTACCACTAATCCCCCAAAAAATGACAGGCAGAGGCAGGCCACCCCGCAGGGGCCGTCGTGGTCATGGTGCTGTGATTCCCTTTTGCCCTAGAATAATGCCCAGTTTTCAGAGACCACGTACCCTGAACTTGAAAAAGTCTGAGGACATAGTTGACTGGCTTACACAGGACACCCAATCTTCTACAGCTTCCGCTCAGAACCTTGACGCACCATCCTCCTCCAGCTTAGCTTCGGGCACCTCTCAAAATACCACTCACCCGCCTGCTGCCACCACCAACACTAGCCGCTTCACTTTATCTGTCAGAGGAGTTATTTACACATCCGTTTGAAGAAATGAGTGATGCGCAACCATTATTGCCAGAGGATGTAGATAACAGGGATATGTCTCAGTCAGGCAGCATTACACACATGGACGTACGGTGTGATGATGATGATGTTGTACCCGCTGCTGCTTCCTTTGCTGAGTTGTCAGATACAAGTGAAGCGGTTGATGATGACGATGCGTCCATGGATGTCACGTGGGTGCCAGCTCTGCAAGAAGAAGAACGGGGCGAAAGTTCAGATGGGGAGACAGAGAGGAGGAGGAGGAGACGAGTTGGAAGCAGGGGGAGGTCGTCGCAAGGAGCTAGTGGCACAGTCAGACAGCATGCATCGGCACCCGGGGTTAGCCCGACAGCACGCCAATCAACGCATGCTGTGTCCACCACCAGAATGCCGTCATTGCAGAGCTCAGCAGTGTGGAATTTTTTTTGTGTCTGCCTCTGACAACAGCGATGCCATTTGCAACCTGTGCCAAAAGAAACTGAGTCGTGGGAAGTCCAAAACCCACCCAGGTACAACTGCTTTGCGTAGGCACATGATCGCACATAACATACGCCTATGGGATCAACACATGGGTACAAGCAACACACAAACTCAAAGCCGCCATCCTCCTCCTGGTCCAGCATCTTCAGCCACATTAACCACTGCTGTCCTCCTTGCCCCCTCTCAACCATCCGCCACTCCGTCTCTCGCCTTGAGCAGTTCCCACTCATCTGCCCACAGTCAGGTGTCTGTCAAGGACATGTTTGAGCATAAGAAGCCAATGTCAGAAAGTCACCCCCTTGCCCGGCGTCTGACAGCTGGCTTGTCTGAACTATTAGCCCGCCAGCTTTTACCATACAAGCTGGTGGAGTCTGATGCGTTCAAAAAAATTGTAGCTATTGGGACACCGCAGTGGAAAGTACCCGGACAAAAAATTTTTTCACAAAAGGCAATCCCCAACCTGTACTCGATTGTGCAAAAGGAAGTAATGGCATGTCTGGCACACAGTGTTCGGGCAAGGGTCCATCTGACCACTGATACCTGGTCTGCAAAGCATGGTCAGGGCAGGTATATCACCTAAACTGCGCATTGGGTAAACCTGCTGATGGCTGCCAAGCATGGAATGCGTGGCTCTGCAGAGGAGTTGGTGACACCGCCATGACTTGCAGGCAGGCCTGCTGCCACCTCCTCTACTCCTCCTACTCCATCCTCTTCCATAACCTCCTCGGCTGAGTCCTCTTCTGCTGCTGCGTCTTGCTCCACATCAACGGCACCCCCCAGCTCCCCAGGTACTATTCCACATCCCGGATACGGCAGTGTTACGCCGTCTTGGGTTTGACTTGCTTGAAAGCAGAGAGTCACACCGGACAAGCACTCCTGTCCGCCCTGAACGCACAGGTGGAAAAGTGGCTGACTCCGCAGCAACTGGATATCGGCAAAGTGGTTTGTGACAATGGAACAAATTTGTTGGCGGAATTGAAGTTGGGCAAGTTGACACATGTGCCATGCATGGCACATGTGTGTAATCTGATCGTACAACGCTTTGTGCATAAGTACACAGGCTTACAGGACGTCCTGAAGCAGGCCAGGAAGGTGTGTGGCCATTTCAGGCGTTCCTACACGGCCATGGCGCACTTTGCAGATATCCAGCGGTGAAACAACATGCCAGTGAGGCGCTTGATTTGCGACAGCCCGACACGTTGGAATTCAACACTCCTAATGTTCGACCGCTTGCTCCAACAAGAAAAAGTCGTTAATGAATATTTGTATGATCGGGGTGCTAGGACAGCCTCTGGGGAGCTGGGAATTGTTTTGCCACGTTACTGGACGCTCATGCGCAATACCTGTAGGCTCATGGGTCCTTTTGAGGAGGTGACAAACCTAGTCAGTCGCACCGAAGGCACCATCAGCGACATCATACCATTTGTTTTCTTCCTGGAGCGTGCCCTGCGAAGAGTGTTGGATCGGGCCGTAGATGAGCGTGAAGAGGAAGAGGAAGAGTTGTGGTCACCATCACTACCAGAAACAGCCTTATCAGCATCGCTTGCTGGACCTGCGGCAACGCTGGAAGAGGATTGTGAGGAAGAGGAGTCAGAGGAGGAATGTGGCTTTGAGGAGGAGGAGGAAGACCAACCACAACAGGCATTCCAGGGTGCTCGTTGTCACCTATCTGGTACCCGTGGTGTTGTACTTGGCTGGGGGGAAGAACATACCTTCATTGAGATCACTGAGGAGGAGGAACGGGAAATGAGTAGCTCGGCTTCCAACCTTGTGCAAATGGGGTCTTTCATGCTGTCGTGCCTGTTGAGGGACCCTCGTATAAAAAGGCTGAAGGAGAACGACCTGTACTGGGTGTCCACGCTACTAGACCCCCGGTATAAGCAGAAAGTGGCTGAAATGTTACCAAATTACAACAAGTCGGAAAGAATGCAGCATTTGCAAAATAAATTAAAAGTATGCTTTACACTGCGTATAAGGGTGATGTCACAGCACAACGGGAATCTAACAGGGGAAGAGGTGAAAGTAATCCTCCTCCTCCCACGACCACGCCGGCAAGGACAGGACGCTTTACAGACGTGTTGTTGATGGAGGACATGCGGAGCTTTTTAAGTCCTACGCATCGCCACAGCCCTTCGGGATCCACCCTCAGAGAACGAATCGACCGTCAGGTAGCAGACTACCTCGCCTTAACTGCAGATATCGACACTCTGAGGAACGATGAACCCCTTCACTACTGGGTGTGCAGGCTTGACCTGTGGCCTGAGCTATCCCAATTTGCGATAGAACTTCTGGCCTGCCCCGCTTCAAGTGTCCTGTCAGAAAGGGCCTTCAGTGCAGCAGGAGGTATTGTCACTGAGAAGAGAAGTCGCCTAGGTCAAAAAAGTCTAGATTACCTCACCTTTAGTAAGATGAATGAGGGATGGATCCCGAAGGGACTGACAGTGGGCGATACATTAGACTAAAAAAGGCCTGATGAGATGAGCTGCCTTGGGCTAATAATGGTCCACACGCTGCAGTATTTTAGCTCTGAATGACGGTTGACTTGCGTGACTTATCCGCCACCAACTAGGGTTCAAGCCGCAATGTTTTAGGGCACTTTCTGCCTGGGTAAAAAAACATCAATTTTTCTGGCCACTGCTACAGCAGCGGCTGCAACAATACCTAATTTTTCAGGCATGTGTACATGCCTAATTTTTCGGGCCTCTGGTGCTGCACTGTGGCTTCAAAAACCAAACCCAAAAAAAGGGCACATAACAGGGATTAAACTGATAAGAATAGTAGTACTTAACACACCACTCCTATCTGGTGGCACATTAGATTGCATGTGCAGTGCCCCAAATTTGAAGTAGGAGGACCGACCAAGCATATTTTTCCATCTCCCGGTTCCTAAAATCGATGCCATATACACGTCCCCTGATAGGGCGCCAGCTCGTTATTCTCTTGGGCGCCAGCTCGTTATTCTCTTTTTCACTTCACTAAGGACACTTTACTGCACTATGGGCACTTAGACCCACTCTTTGTCTTGCACAGTGTTATTCCTAGCCAGCATCTGTGATGGGAAATCAGGCAGTAATCTAAACGTTTAGATTGAGCTTTAGCTTAGAACACCCTTGAAGGTGTTTAAGGAGATTAGGGCTAGTTTAGAGGATTCTTCTTAGACATCTCTGAGTCTTTATAGCCCTTCTACCTATCCAGCATTTCTGGAAACTAGCTAAGAGAAAGGGTGGCTGTGTGTCTGTGATACATTTAACTTTATATCACCTTATTGACACTTTTAATGACAGCATCACTCCGGTCTCCATACTCTCTGCCTATACCCATCTATTTAGAGGGAATTTCCTTGCCCCTGGCAATATTATATAATAGGTAATAGTATTACCATTATTACACAATTAGCCACTATAGGGGAATGAGTATATTATCCCTTTGTTATTTATAAATGATACTGTAACGGATCACCTGGCACCCCGACTTGGTACCTCCGTTAATGGATGCTCCTAGTGCTTCCTGAGGACTCCAAGCACTCTGGCAGACACCACAATCACCGAATCCGAGAAACCTTTAAATTCTCCCAAGCATATGAATGCTGTAGACCATTGAATAGGAACCATACGAATAGGCTTGCACTCCTAGCAGTCAACTGGAACAGCATGTAATAAATCCTTCCCCCAATAATGAGACGACACTTCACTTTGAGGGTAAAACCGGAACTCTCGACTGGCTCATCCAGCCTGGCTTTTATTACAATAATCCACATACAGGCCACACCCAGGGGGAGGCATAAAATAACCAATCACATACATGGTTCAGCCCACACATCCCCTCCCCTCAGATAACATTAAACCCAATTATCCGGTACACTTCTTCAGCCAAGTTCTGGATGTACCCCAAAAACAGGGTAGCCCTTATTCAGGGGGACAACATATTCAAAATTCAAGTCATTCGGATGAACGGTTCGGGAGATATGGGGTTCCAAAGATTTGACCGACCGCATGGGTAAAGTATCCGAAAACAGTTACATGCATTTTGGCCCTGCGGTCAGTCACAAACAAGGGAATGAAAACAGACGAATTGCCTGTGTTATAGAGCCTGGAGAGGGTTTGAATGAATTCCCTTGTTTGTGGGGTTTTTTCTACCGAACGGCGGGTCATTCGGTAGTTTCTATACGAATTTCTGGAAGTATGGAGGTCTCAGCGGTGTTTGCCTAGTCAAGTGTCCGATTTTAGTTCCAGACACTCGATGGCAAAACACCGCTGTTCGGTAGTTTAAGATGGCCGCCGCCACGTGTTTGTTTCCTGAATGGCGGCCACCCAGAGGACAAAGAATACATTACACTGATTGCCAATGACCCGTTTGCAACATTGTTGCAAACTGTAATTGGAGGCACACTTATTCCTGGGTGGTCTGGTTGTTCGGTAGTTTCACTCAATATAATGAATGGAGTGATTCTACCGAACAATCAGTTGAATGCTGCATACCTATCCCAGGTTAAACTCATAACATATATACATATGTAATATTAAAGGCAGTATACTGGAATATGCTCCACAGTCTTAAAGGGACAGTAGTCCCAAAAGTCCCAATATGTCCATCGCTGATTTTAAAGGGCCAGTAGCAGCAATATAAAGTACAATATGCCCCAAATAACCCAGGGGCCATAGTCAGCAGGTAGGAGGCTAGCAAACAGGCTTCTCCAGGGCCCAGTGGCGAGGTTGGTTTCGCCACATTTCTCCCCTTTTCCAAACAGACTAACAGGGTACCTGACCTCTTGCCGGTCAGTGCCCTTGTTAGTCCAGCAGCCCACCCACAAAACAGAAACAGCAGTACAGCCCACCCACAATAAATGGTTACTACACCTGAGTAAGGGAAAAACTTGTCCAGGTCCAGGTGCCTCACCACGGCTGTGTGGGGGACTGGTAGGTCGTTTTGGTGGGTTGCTGAGTGGGCAGAGACCAGCGGTACTCTGCCCTGATGCCAGCACTACCACGGGAGTAGTCTGGTTGGAGCCTGGTTGCTGGAGACCGACTGTCTCCCCTTTAGCTGCGCAGCTCTGCTGTTGGTGGGGGAGACCGACTGTCTCCCCTTTGGCTAAGCAGCCTTGTTGCTGGGGGACAGGACTGACTGTCCTTACACCCTGTGCTATAGGTGCAGAGACCACAGTCCCATCTGCACAGTTGTGGGGCTTACAGTCTCCCCCTGGTACATTAAGCTGCCGCTGGGGAGAGGTGGTAGCCAGCTCCTCTCCCATTAGAACACTCTGCCGCTGGGGAGTGGAGGTAACAATCTCCTCTCCCAGGCATACTTCCAATCTTTGTGGAGGGAGACCGACTGTCTCTCCTCCCAATGCAGTGTCCTGCTGCTGGGGAACGGAGACTGGGCTCTCTATTCCAAAAAAATCACGCTGCTGCTGGGGGGTAGGACCAACTACCTCTGACCCCTGTAACTCAGCCTGCCGCTGGGGAATGGAGACTGGGCTCCCAATTCCCAACAAATCACACTGCCGCTGGGGAGTGGAGACTGGGCTCCCAATTCCCAATAAATCACGCTGCTGCTGGGGGGTAGGACCCACTACCTCTGCCCCCTGTAACTCGGGCGCAGAGACCACGGTCCCATCTGCGCTGGTGTGGGGCTTACTGTCTCCCCTTGGTGTGCTAAGCTGCCGCTGGGGAGAGGGGGTAACAAACTCCTCTCCCTTACACACCTTCAGCCGCTGGGGATAGGGGATAACAGGTTCCTCTCCCTGAACCGTAGACTGCCGCTTGGGAGGAAGGACGACCCCTTCAGCTCCCTTTTTGTCTAAATCTGCTAGACCCTGCAGATATGCTGCCGCTGCTTTCCTTATGCTCTGTATGTATTTCTCCTCCGGGGGTTCTGGTCCAAAGAAAGCCAGCATCATTTTCAACACATCGTCAAACCTCTCTTGACTGTAACTGGGCGCCATGCTTGCCCTGCTGCAGTTGCTTCTTTTGTGGATAGGGACGCTGTACAGGTACTAGCGTTGCCCTCCCTTTGTAATCTAAACGAACTGTGTCTCCGAGCTGCTTTACCTCACACTAGGACGCCATCCCGCCGCTGCCACCAATGTAACGGATCGCCTGGCACCCCGACTTGGTACCTCCGTTAATGGATGCTCCTAGTGCTTCCTGAGGACTCCAAGCACTCTGGCAGACACCACAATCACCGAATCCGAGAAACCTTTAAATTCTCCCAAGCATATGAATGCTGTAGACCATTGAATAGGAACCATACGAATAGGCTTGCACTCCTAGCAGTCAACTGGAACAGCATGCAATAAATCCTTCCCCCAATAATGAGACGACACTTCACTTTGAGGGTAAAACCGGAACTCTCGACTGGCTCATCCAGCCTGGCTTTTATTACAATAATCCACATACAGGCCACACCCAGGGGGAGGCATAAAATAACTAATCACATACATGGTTCAGCCCACACATCCCCTCCCCTCAGATAACATTAAACCCAATTATCCGGTACACTTCTTCAGCCAAGTTCTGGATGTACCCCAAAAACAGGGGGACAACATATTCAAAATTCAAGTCATTCGGATGAACGGTTCGGGAGATATGGGGTTCCAAAGATTTGACCGACCGCATGGGTAAAGTATCCGAAAACAGTTACATGCATTTTGGCCCTGCGGTCGGTCACAAACAAGGGAATGAAAACAGACGAATTGCCTGTGTTATAGAGCCTGGAGAGGGTTTGAATGAATTCCCTTGTTTGTGGGGTTTTTTCTACCGAACGGCGGGTCATTCGGTAGTTTCTATACGAATTTCTGGAAGTATGGAGGTCTCAGCGGTGTTTGCCTAGTCAAGTGTCCGATTTTAGTTCCAGACACTCGACGGCAAAACACCGCTGTTCGGTAGTTTAAGATGGCCGCCGCCACGTGTTTGTTTCCCGAATGGCGGCCACCCAGAGGACAAAGAATACATTACACTGATTGCCAATGACCCGTTTGCAACATTGTTGCAAACTGTAATTGGAGGCACACTTATTCCTGGGTGGTCTGGTTGTTCGGTAGTTTCACTCAATATAATGAATGGAGTGATTCTACCGAACAATCAGTTGAATGCTGCATACGTATCCCAGGTTAAACTCAACACATAAATACATATGTAATATTAAAGGCAGTATACTGGAATATGCTCCACAGTCTTAAAGGGACAGTAGTCCCAAAAGTCCCAATATGTCCATCGCTGATTTTAAAGGGCCAGTAGCAGCAATATAAAGTACAATATGCCCCAAATAACCCAGGGGCCATAGTCAGCAGGTAGGAGGCTAGCAAACAGGCTTCTCCAGGGCCCAGTGGCGAGGTTGGTTTCGCCACAGATACAATAAAGACTTTTGTCCATTACTCAATTTTCTTTAACAAAGGGTACTAACCACGGTATTAGGAAGCATTACTCTGCTTTCCCTTTCTCCCTCTATTATACACCTATGCTCACTAGGATTTGTAGGTATCACTTTATTATAGTTGTTTAACCTTTTCCTATGCCAGTTTTAGATCTCCTTCTTGGGAGATTTTTTATTTTTTCAGTTTATTAGCATACCGGGGTACAAGCCCTCGGTGGGGCTGGCACCACCACCTGACCACATTTCCTCGTTTCTTCCACTCATACCGCTTTTTCCATCTTTAAAGGGGTTTGGCAAAACAAGGAAATAGTCCTCTACTCGTAACAGGGATTAAACTGATAAGAATAGTACTACTTAACACACCTTATAATAACGCAGAGAGAGGCAACGCAGAGAGAGGAGTCTGAAGAAAAGGAGTCAGAGGAAGAAGGTGGCTTTGAGGAGGTGGAAGACCAAACACAGCAGGCGTCCCAGGGGGCTTTTTGTCACCTTTCGGGACCCTTGGTGTTGTACGTGGCTGGGTGGAGGAAGAGACCTTCAATGACATCAGTGAGGACAAGGAACGGGACATGGCTAGCTTGGGATCCAACCTTGTGCAAATGGGGAGTTTGCGGTTGTGCAAATGGACTGTTTGCGGTGGTTTGCAGTGCGTTAAACGGGGAGTTTGGTCTGGTACTGTGAAGCGGGCGTAACCCTTACACTACTAATAAGACACAGTAAAAAGGGAAAAATATTGATACACAGTGCTCAAATCACTAAGTGTGAATCACTCCAAGTCACACAGAAAGTGTATAAAACAATATAAAAAATAGTATAGTGAGAGCAAGTATTTATACACCAGGTATAAAATAGATAAAATATATAAAACAGGCAATATTACCATCTGTCTTGGATCTCCTAAAAATATAAAATAAAGGACATAGTATAGCCTGTATGAAATGGTTAAAATTAAAATAAATTTAAAATTGTCCACTCACGTGGTGCTGAGCCTTAAATAGCGGCTCAGACTTCAAGCGCCTTATAATAATATCCTGGAGACCGCAGTGCTGATTAAGTTGATCTCTGTCAAAATCCCCTTGTATAGATTGGTAAAAGCCAAATCAGGAAATGCAGGAACAAACTTTATTTAACAAAGCATATAATGGGATCTCCCAAGTATTGCACTAACGCGTTTCGACCGTTATGGTCTTTATCAAAGTGCTGTATAATCAACCAAATTTGGCGTTTAAATACATTTACAAACATTAAAAAAGGCGCGCATTGTAATTTCTTCGCCGGTCTACTTCCGGTTTCCGGCTGTTACTCGTCGTCGTCGTTTGATTTCCGGCTTCCGGTCACGTTGCGTGTCACGGGGTATTTCCGGGTCAGCGGTCATATTCCCTTTGCGTTCCAGCAGAGGTCCGGTTCCGGTCAACGTAAATAAGTTTTTCTTAATTGTCTTTTAGACCATGTCCATAATATAAATAAACAGTGTAAAAGGCATTCATTTTATACGTATTTATCCATTCTTTATGCCGTTATTTGGAAATTTGATGAGAAAAACTTATCTAATATTGGACTCGTTTATACAATAAAAATTATTAATTATTATAAAAAATGTATCATATATCTCAATATGTATATAAAAAACAGAAAATGTTAAAAACAATTTCATGGGTTAAAAGTATAACAAAACCAAATACAGTATGAATAAAAACCCAATACGAGAAAAGGGGGATAAAACAGGAAAAAGAAGAAAATATATGAATGATTAAAATGGACCATAAAAAGACCTTAAAAATACATATAATAAAAATACATATTATAAAAATTCATATTATAAAAAAGAGGTAGTTTCAAAATCCACATTAAGGCCTTCAGGAGTGAGGGTATTGAGGTTAAACATCCACCTCATTTCTGCTCTACTTAAAATTTTGTCTTTACATCCTCCTCTCCAGTGGACTTTTATCTTTTCTATGCCTATAAACTGAAGACCTTCTGGATTTCCATTATGATACTCTAAAAAATGTTTGGAAACACTGTGGTTAATGAATTTTTTCTTAATATTATTAATATGTTCTCCTATTCTGACTTTTAATTTTCTTATTGTCTTGCCCACATATTGATAACCACACGGGCAAGTTAGGAGATATATTAAATTCGTTGTATTGCAGGTGATTAATGAGTGTATTTTATATTCTTCTTCTGGATTTTTATTCAAAGAGAAAGTTTTTTTATTTTTACTTGTGGTTCTTTTTAACCTACATCCAGTGCAATCTCCGCAATAATAAAAACCTACTTGTCCTCCTAAAAAATTACTGGTTTCCTTTTTTTCTTTAGCTAAAAAACTGTTTGTTAAAATTTGCCTAAAATTTCTTGCTCCTCTAAAAATGAATTGGGGTTTATCTCCTAAATATGGTAAAAGATCTTTATCCTCTTTTAGCACATGCCAGTTCTTTTTAAAAACATTGCATAAGGGTCTGTTATTAGTGCTAAAATTAAGGATAAGAGGGATCTGTTCTTCCTTTTTTATTTCTTTATATTTATATTCTAACAGTGACTCCCTATCTTTTCTGCCTATTTCATCTCTGGCATTTTTAATTAAAATAGGATCATAGCCTTTATCTATGAATTGTTGCATAAGGTTACATGATTGGTCTTGATAGTCGTTAAGATCTGTACAGTTCCTCCTTAAACGGAGGAACTGGCCTCTTGGTACATTATTGAGCCAAGGCTTAAAATGGCAGCTTTGCAGGTCTATAAAACTATTTACATCTACCTTCTTAAAATGAGTTTTACTTTTAATTTGATCCTGTTGTATAAAAATGTCCAAATCTAAAAAGGTGATGTTTTGATTGCTAATGTTGGAGGTGAGTTTAATATTCCAGTCATTGGAATTTAAAAACTCTAAAAACTTATCCAGGGAATCTCTGTCCCCCCTCCATATAATAAAAATGTCATCTATGTACCGCTTATAAAGGACCAGGTTTGCCCCCAGGTCCACACTGGGGAGGACGAACGTCTCTTCCCAGTGGGACATAAATCAATTAGCATAACTGGGGGCAAACCTGGTCCCCATAGCGCTCCCTTGAGTCTGCAGATAAAATTGTTCTTCGTACCAAAAGAAATTATTTCTTAGTATGATCTCAATTCCCTTTAAGATAAAATCAACCTGTGCTTACACTACCTGATCGATACAACATCATACAGTAGGTCCCCCCTCATTATTTTTATGGCGCCCTCCCACCGCTCAAGGGTGGGGGCGGGCGGGAGGACAGTAGGTCCCCCCCATTGTGATTTATGGCCCCCACCCACCGCGCAGGGGTGGGGGCCGGGGGGAGGACAGTAGGTCCCCCCCCTTATCCTTATTTACTGAATATTCCCCTGTATAACAATGTTTGGCATCTAGTGAATATTCCCTATTCTGCTCTGTGTCAGTGTGTATCAGGGTCTCTGAGGACAGGTGTCAATCCATATCTGCCAAGTGACCCTATGTAGGAGGAACAGTCCCTATTCTGCTCTGTGTCAGTGTGCATCAGGGTCTCTGAGGACAGGCGTCAATACATATCTGCCAAGTGACCCTATGTAGGGGAACAGTCCCTATTCTGCTCTGTGTCAGTGTGTATCAGGGTCCCTGAGGACAGGTGTCAATCCATATCTGCCAAGTGACCCTATGTAGGAGGAACAGTCCCTATTCTGCTCTTTGTCAGTGTGTATCAGGGTCTCTGAGGACAGGTGTCAATACATATCTGCCAAGTGACCCTATGTAGGGGGAACAGTCCCTATTCTGCTCTGTGTCAGTGTGTATCAGGGTCCCTGAGGACAGGTGTCAATCCATATCTGCCAAGTGACCCTATGTAGGGGGAACAGTCCCTATTCTGCTCTGTGTCAGTGTGTATCAGGGTCTCTGAGGACAGGTGTCAATCCATATGTCAAGGTGTCAATATGTCATATGTCAGGTGTCAATCCATATCCATTGTGATTTAGGAATGTTAGGTGATGTATGCCCTTTATGGATTAAAACCAGACTCTGCATTAATTGTGTAATTTTCCATGGGAGTTTTGCCATGGATCCCCCTACAGCATGCCACAGTCCAGGTGTTAGTCCCCTTGAAACAACTTTTCCATCACTATTGTGGCCAGAAAGAGTCCCTGTGGGTTTTAAAATTCGCCTGCCCATTGAAGTCTATGGCGGTTCAACCGGTTCGCCGGTTCGCGAACATTTGCGGAAGTTCGTGTTCGCCGTTCGCGAACCGTAAATTTTATGTTCGCGACATCACTAGTGACCTGTCTTAATACTCCATGTTACTGGCCCTGTTTCAAGCTAGTTATGCAATATGGTTCCTAATGTCCTAAATAACAGATAAACTGCTTATGCAAATATAAAGCATGTATGGATATTTTATAAATGTATTATTTTGTTGCTATTTACTATGCTATTTACTTTCTTCATAATGTGGCTTTCAATCTGAACTGTTTAAAAAACAGAAGAAAAAAACCCAGTTGTAAGCATGTATATTAATGTATGCATTATATTTCATGTATATAATAATGAGAGCATTGGAAAAAAAAGCACTATATATTGAGTATGTAAAGGATTAAGCATTCTAAACAAGCCATTGTCTTGATGAAGTGTATTGTGATAATACCAATAATATGTTAGAGCTATTGTCTGCAGGATTCACAGAGAATATATATATATATATATATATATATATATGATGTATTGTTTCGTATTCAAATTGATAATTGATAGCCTTTTAAGCATCAGAAAATAGTTTATTAACTGTAACCTACACGCAATCCAGTCCAATTGTTCCTATTTTGTCAAAGTAGACTTGGAGATTAGTGATGTCGCGAACATAAAATTTTCGGTTTGCGGATCGCGAACGCGAATTTCCGCAAAGGTTCGCGAACCGGGCGAACCGGTCGAACTGCCATAGACTTCAATAGGCAGGCGCATTTTAAAACCCACAGGGACTCTATCTGGCCACAATAGTGATTGAAGGGGGGGGGGAGACCTACTCTCCTTCCCCCCCTAGCCCCCACCCCTGGGCGGCGGCGGGTGGGGTCCATACAGATAATGAGGGGGGGGACCTACTGTCCTACCCCCTGGCCCCCACCCCTGGGCGGCAGTTGGGGGCCCTAAAGATAATGAGGGGGGACCTACTGTCCTCCCCCTCTCCGGCCCCCACCCCTGGGCGGCGGGTGGGGGCCATAAAGATAATGAGGGGGGACCTACTGTCCTCCCCCTCTCCGGCCCCCACCCCTGGGCGGCGGGTGGGGGCCATAATGATAATGAGGGGGGGACCTACTGTCCTCCCCCCCGGCCCCCACCCCTGGGCGGCGGGTGGGGGCCATAAAGATAATGAGGGGGGGAACTACTGTCCTCCCCCTCTCCAGCCCCCACCCCTGTGCGGCGGGTGGGGGCCCTAAAAAAAAAATAAGGAGGGACCTACTGTCCCCCCCCGGTCCCCACCCCTGAGCGGCGGGTGGGGGCCCTAAAAAAACAATAAGGGGGGGACCTACTGTCCCCCCCTGGCCCCCAGCCCTGAGCGGCGGGTGGGGGCCCTAAAAAAAAATAAGGTGGGACCTACTGTCCCCCCCGGCCCCCACCGGGGGGGAGGCCCTAAATACTAAAAGGGGGGGACCTAATGTCCTCCCCCCTGGCCCCCACCCCTGAGCGGTGGGTGGGGGCCCTAAATACAAATGGGGGGGACCCTAGTCAACCCCTCCCCCCCCAAAAAAAGGTTATCCCCCTACCTACCCCCCTCACCCTAAAAATAATGAGCTTTAACTAAGAACCTGTAAAAAAAAACTTACTATTCGATTTCTTTCTTCTAAAATCTTCTTTTTTCAGCCCCAAAAAAGGCCAAATAAAAAAACATAATAACCGACGCAATAAAAAAAAAAAAAAAAAAAACGAGCGCAAAAAAAAAATCCATCTTCACCCATGGAGGGCTCCGTGCAGACTGAGCTCTGCAGGGCGGGGGAAGGCTTATAAAGCCTTGCCACGCCCTGCAATTGGGTCCAAAGAACTTTCCCACGCTGTGTAAAATGACACAGAGCACTGTGATTGGATGGATTTTAAGCCCACCAATCAGAGTGCTCTTTGTCATTTTACACAGTGTGGGAAAATTTCAAAGAACTTTCCCACGCTGTGTAAAATGACACAGAGCACTGTGATTGGATGGATTTCAAGCCATCCAATCACAGTGCTCAGTGTCATTTTACACAGCGTGGGAAAGTTCTTTGGAATTTTCCCACGCTGTGTAAAATGACAACGAGCACTCTGATTGGATGGATTTCAAGCCATCCAATCACAGTGCTCTGTGTCATTTTACACAGCGTGGGAAAGTTCTTTGGAATTTTCCCACGCTGTGTAAAATGACAAAGAGCACTCTGATTTGCTTAAACCAGCCAATCAGAGTGTTCTTAGCCTAATTGCAGGGCGTGGCAAGGCTTTATAAGCCTTCCCACGCCCTGCAGAGCTCAGTCTGCGCGGAGCCCTCCATGGGTGAAGATGGATTATTTGTTTTTGCGCTCGTTTTTTTTTTTTTTTTAATTGCGTCGGTTATTATGGTTTTTTATTTGGCCTTTTTGGGGCTGAAAAAAGAAGATTTTGGAAGAAAGAAAACATCGAATGGTAAGTTTTTTTTTTTAACAGGTTCTTAGTTAAAGGTCCCCCCTCATTATTTTTAGGGTGAGGGGGGTAGGTAGGGGGATAATTTATTTTGGGGGGGAGGGGTTGACTAGGGTCCCCCCCTTATTAGTATTTAGGGCCCCCACCCACCGCTCAGGGGTGGGGGCCGGGGGGGACAGTAGGTCCCCCCCTTATTGTATTTTTTAGGGCCCCCAACCACCGCTCAGGGGTGGGGGGTGGGGGGGGCAGTAGGTCCCCCCATTGTGATTTATGGCCCCCACCCACCGCGCAGGGGTGGGGGACGGGGGGGACAGTAGGTCCCCCCTTTGTGATTTATGGCCCCCACCCACTGCTCACTGGTGGGGGCTGGGGGGGTACACTAGGTCCCCCCTTTATTGTTTTTTTTAGGGCCCCCACCCACCGCTCAGGGGTGGGGGCCGGGGGGGAACAGTAGGTCCCCCCCTTATTGTTTTTTTAGGGCCTCCACCACCGCTCAGGGGTGGGGGCCGGGGGGACAGTAGCCCCCTTATTGTTTTTTTAGGTCCCCCACCTACTGCGCAGGGGTGGGGGCCATGGGGGAGGACAGTAGGTCCCCCCCTCATTATTTTTATTTCCCCCACCCACCGTGCAGGGGTGGGGGTGGGGGGGAGGACAGTAGGTCCCCCCTCATTATTTTTATGGCCCCCACCCAACGCTCATGGGTGGGGGCGGGAGGGAGGACAGTAGGTCCCCCCCATTGTGATTTATGGTTACCACCCACCGCGCAGGGGTGGGGGCCAGGGGAGAGGACAGTATGTCCCCAGAGCGGATCGAACATCGCAAGTGTTCGCCCGCGGTGGCGAATGCGAACATGCTATGTTCGCCAGGAACTATTCACCAGTGAATAGTTTGGGACATCACTAATGGAGATTAGTTTCAGTCCCAGCTGCAATTTTGTCTGATCATATTATCGATGACGTTCCTGAGCTCTGAACCAAAATGTGCCATAATAATGAACCAGGCCAAATGTTCAATAGCCAAACCTGTCTGTGTCTGCTCGTGATTCAGAATTCCACCTACGACAAAAAAAAAAAAAAAAGCTGATTTAACAAATATGTAATATATAAATATAGATGGTTTTACTGATTTTCCAGTTGTTCCCCTATTGGTTAATGTTTCTCACTTGATCTGTGAAACAGATGGAGAGAAAATGCTCCTATCAGTGTACTGCAATATATATATATATATATTTTTTAGCACTACACTGATTGGTCCATTTTCACACCCATTTTTGGTTAGTCTGATCTGGTACCCAACAGGGTTTTCGGTATCGAAATTCTGCTGAGCCAAACTGAAATTTGGACAAAGTTCTCACTGCACACAAGTCTGAATTTGGACACGATACTCCTCTCAATGCTGACGAACTTAATCTGAGCAACGCTCCAACTTAAGAGAGGAGACTATTAATATTTTTTAACTGCACTGTTTTATGTTTTTATTTTTTCATCACAGAGAGCACTATACTTCTCTTTCTTTCATACATATCTTGCCTAGCCCTTCAATGAAAACTGCTCTACAATTTTACAATGAGTATAATTATTGCTTGTTGTGATATAATATAATTATTAAGTTGGTATTAATTTAATAATTGCCAAAACACACACTTGTCTATTTATACTTTTTGCCCTGGGGTTATTACTGTGCTAGAGAGAAAGGCACACTCTTTGTTTGCTGTGTTACACAATTTTGATTTATATGGTTTAAAAACGTCATATGTCCATTCTGCTTGCAATTTTGTATTTTTTTATTCTTTATTTTTGCTTTGAGAAAAAATACGGTATTTCCATATAGTACGGCTTGTGCAAAAGCCAGTTCACAATACATGTATCTTTTACGTTACAGAAAGGAAGATCATATTGTTAAGGCATGCATTAGTTTGTTCAATGTTAAGTGGCTTGTTCACATGATATAAGTAAAAGGAACATTTAAACATAAAGATAACACAATTAAATGGAGATGAAGTAGCAGAACTGTGCTGCTGACTTTTTCCGGGCAGCCAGGCAGCTCTTTCTTCCCCCCCCCCCACTCCCCGCCAATGGCCGCCCCCGAGAGTCCCCCCCACCGGGGCTCCTTTGTGGGCCAAAGCTGTGACCCCAGCCGGAAGCCCCCCGAGGGAGCCCAGGCAACAGAGCGGTGGACGCCCCTCCAATCTCCAGCAAGAGGAGGAAAACTAAAGCGCCCACTGCTCCCAAGCCCGTTCAATGTGGCTATTGTGCTAAAACTGTATGATGGCCCAGCTCTGCTCTTATTTTTTAAGTTACCGTATATACTCGAGTATAAGCCGACCCGAATATAAGCCGAGGCCCCTAATTTTACCCCCCAAAACTGGGAAAACTTATTGACTCGAGTATAAGACTAGGGTGGGAAATGCAGCAGCTACTGGTAAATTTCTAAATAAAATTAGATCCTAAAACAATTATATTAATTGAATATTTATTTACAGTGTGTGTATATAATGAATGCAGTGTGTGTGTATGAATGCAGTGTGTGCGTATGAGAATGCAGTGTGTGCGTATGAGTGCAGTGTGTATGGGTGCAGTGTGTATGGGTGCAGTGTGTATGAGTGCAGTGTGTGTGTATGAGTGCAGTGTGTGTGTGTATGAGTGCAGTGTGTGTGTATGAGTGCAGTGTGTGTATGAGGGCAGTGTGTGTATGGGTGCAGTGTGTGTATGAGTGCAGTGTGTGTATGAATGCAGTGTGTATGTATGAATGCAGTGTGTGTGACTGTAGTGTGTGTATGAGTGCAGTGTGTGTGTATGAGTGCAGTGTGTGTGTATGAGTGCAGTGTGTGTATGAGTGCAGTGAGTGCAGTGTGTGTGTATGAGTGCAGTGTGTGTGTATGAGTGCAGTGTGTGTGAGTGCAGTGTGTATGTATGAGTGCAGTGTGTATATGAATGCAGTGTGTGTGTGTGTGTGTGAGTGCAGTGTGTGTGTGTGAATGCAGTGTGTGTGTGTGTGAGTGCAGAGTGTGATGCAGAGCCTTGGTGGGGGGTGGGCATTTTAATATATTTTTTATTATTATTATTTTAATTTTTTTTGTTATATTATTATTTTTTTATTACTATTTTTATTATTATTGTATTAATATTATTTTCATTTTTGTTGTTATATTATTAATTTATTTATTTTTATTACTATTATAATTTTTTTTGTCCCCCCTCCCTGCTTGCTAGCTGGCCAGGGAGGGGGGCTCCTTCCCTGGTGGTCCAGTGGGATTGGTAGTTCAGCTCTCCTGCAGCTCCTGTCAGCTCCCTCCTCCTCTGCGCCGGTCCGTGCAGCTCTTCTGTCAGCTCACACTGTAAGTCTCGCGAGAGCCGCGGCTCTCGCGAGACTTACAGTGGGAGCTGACCGAGGTGCTGAACGGACGGCGCGGAGGAGGAGGGAGCTGACAGGAGCTGCAGGAGAGGTAAGTAACATCTCTGACAGCCCCCACAGCCCCTGTCTGTATTATGGCAATGCAAATTGCCATAATACAGACTATTGACTTGAGTATAAGCCGAGTTGGGGTTTTTCAGCACAAAAAATGTGCTGAAAAACTCGGCTTCTACTCGAGTATATACGGTACTTTGTTTTTTAACACAGGTAGATTTATGACATATAGTAGACATCATGTATAAGTGCACAAAGGTTAGAGCATACAGGTCTTAAGTGATGCAACCGAACAATCAAATTAGGGTACGTACTTGGTTATGGTACATCTTCGTGTCAGGAAGTATGCATCAGGTACAGTATTTGTAGTGGTGTCAGTTGGCCTATAGTGCAGTAGGGCGGGATAGATTCATGGGGTGTTCACATTTCATATATGCAGGCCATGTTAACCTCCCTCCTTTTGGTAACACTTGTTACCGGCATGGCTGTGCACTATGTACTATCTCCTGTCTCATTTTTTGTTTATCTAGGGGTGCGAAAATGAAAAGATAGAGGGAAGAAGAGGGGGGAGAGGCAAGCAGTAGTAAAGGGGGGAGACAATTGTTTTGGGGGGGGGGGGTGTAGGGGAGAGAGGAGCCAAGGGTCTGCTTGCATTTTTCTATATTTTATTAAGGTTTTTTTTTTTTTACTATGATTGTAGCTCAATTTAAGCAAACAGAGCCAATTATGGCAGTATATCAACTAAAATTATAGGAATTGTCTTGTTATGCAACCTAGTTTTGACGTTAAGGCATTTTTGTGCTGATGTCTTCCAAAGAATGTTTATATTTCCCAGCACGTTCCAGCTTGATGCAGGTTCTCCTTAAAAACTACACTGACTTAACATCATCCTTCCCCTCAATCTATGCTTCTCATTGATCTAGAGCAGGGGTAGGCAACCTTTTAGCAGCACTGTGCCGAAATATGATTGTGATGTCCCATAGCGTGTCGGTCCTATTTCTTTAAATTGAGGTGTGCATGTTGCCATATACTGCTTGTGTTATTTATACTGCATTTGCTTTGTATAGTTGTATTTGTGCGTATGTGAGCTATTATATTGTATATGTTCATTAATAGTTTTTGGTCACATGTATAATACCTATGAATTTGAGCTGTGTATGGGGGCTGCTTGTGGAATTGTGTGTGGATGGATATGTCACATTGTGTATTTGGTAGTGTGTGTATGTTTGGGGTATTGCATGTGAGAGGCTGCATGTGGGAATGTGTTCATGTATGTGGATTGTTGGTGGTGTTGTGTTTGTGCGGACTGTTTGTGTGTTTGTATTATTTGTATGAGAGGAGGGTTATTCTGCAGCTCTGTGTATACCAAGTGTGTGGGAGTCTTCCCTGGGTTTTAGTGGGGACCAGGGTGGCAAGGTACAGCTCAAGGACAGAAGCTGCAACAGGAAGCTGTGGGCTGCTTTACTGCAGTGTGGATTCCCATTCATAAGTGCTGGGAGGAAGTGATCTGAGATCACTTCCTCTATGTGCTGCAATGCATAAATTGAAGATTGTCCATCACCACTTTTTCGTATTATAGATATCTGAAGTTTCATTGGGACTCCTGTTTGGCTCTTGCAGCCTTGAGTGCCGTGCAAAGGCATGTCGAGTGCCGTGCATGGCACTAGTGCCGTAGGTTGCCTACCCCTGATCTAGAGTCTTCTTCCTCAAAACAGGTCACATTGCTTGAAAGAATCTGCATTGTATCTGTATCCTTTCCCATCTTTCATTACATTCTTCAATCAGTGAATTGACTGTAAGGAAGTTTCTGCATTGTGTTATCACTGAGCCTGAAAATGCTTGAGTTCCTGTTTTTTTTTTGAGTAGGGGGAGGTTGTGTTTTTATTTGTAGATTGTAGATTTACTTTTGTGCAGTTATTTCCTCCTAGAAAGACTATGCGATTCTGGAGACACTTGGATAAGTAGTCTAGTAAAGTGTTTGGCTGCACATATTTGTGATTGGAACAAATTTTTACTTTTCTGAGCCTCAAGCATCGGTTTGTGATACGGCTGCCTACACAGTTAGTGTTATGATGTGCATATTATACACTAAAGCACTGACCTGGAAATTGGATCCATACTTTGGCACATCATGCAAATATAAAGTGTAAATCTGAATTCATTTTAAAGAGACTCTGTGTTGTACTTTTTAACTTGGGATGTACATGATGCTGTCTACAAAATAAAAGCTTAAAATGGCTGCATTTATTTGTTTTTCAGAGACAGTTTGGTTGATTTCACAACTGTCCAAACTAATTGACTGCTAATAGCAGTAGCAGCCAGAAGGCAAATCGTTAATAATAAAAACCACCCTCAGCAGCGCAGAGGTTAAGTGTGTAGTGGTACACAGTGCTTGCTAGCCAGCACAAACAAAAAAAAGTTTAAGAAAAAAACAGTATAGGGAATTTTAAGACCATAATGCTAAGCGGTGAGTTGCAGATAGCAGTGCAGGAATGAAAAAATAGCAACTTAGCAGTTATTGCTTCCCAGGCTCTAAGAAAGTCCCTTCCCATTGCGATGGGGCCTGTAAAATCCAGAGGAGACCTTGTATTCGTTCACCTTGGGTGGAAGATACATTTCTAACAATGGGGGTTGAACAAGTTACTGTCCATCTCTAATTCCCCACCCATGGGTGGTGGGTGAGGGCAAATATGTTTCATTTCTATAGATCCACTTGATAAATGAAGGGGAATATATGTACTATATTTGCTAAATTTGTTAAATATACGTATTCTATATTTTCGTAGGCGTGTGCAGCCTATTGTATAAGGGTGTGCACCCTAAAGCACAAACACACACACACCGCGTATATATATATATATATATATATATATATATATATATATATATATATATATATATATATATATATACATACATATACATACACACACACACACACACACATATATACTGCGCTGTGTGTGTGTGAGGGTGCTGTGTGTAGGTGCTGTATGTGTGTGTGGGCGCTGTGTGTGCAAACGCTGTGTGTGTGTGCAAGGGCGCTGTGTGTGTGAGGGCACTGTGTATGTGAGTGTCATGTTAGTGTGTGTGTGTGTATATGTAAGGGTGCTGTGTGTGTAAAGGTGCTGTTAGGGTGTGCTGTGTGTGTGTATGTGTAAGGGTGCTGTGTGTGTAAGGGTGCTGTTAGTGTGTGTGTGCTGTGTGTGTAAGGGTGATGCATGTGTGTGTGTGCTGTTTGTGTGTAATATGTGGGGTGCAGGTGCCATTTAGTTAATATCCCCCCTCCCTTCTTACCTTATGTAGGGAGGGGGAACCGTGCTGCTGCCTTCCCTGGTGGTCCAGTGGAGAATGAACTCTAGCCCCACAGGGGGCTAGAGTTCACTCAGCGAGATTTGAGCATTGCCGTGGTAACCGCGGCAACGCTCCGACCTCGCGAGAGGAACTCGGTGGAGCTACTGGCAAGAGCTCCCCGGGTCCTCTCCTGCCTCCCTCCCTTCGCTTAGGTGAGGGAGATCTTTGATCTCCCGCACCGGCCCACTGAGGGCCGCGGGGATTAGGGTGTGCCCAGGCACACCCGGCACACCCTGTGCGCACGCCTATGTATATCTCATACGAAAATGTCTGACTTTGAAGGGGAACTATTGTTTACTAATATTATGTTTACTTATTGCTATATTTAACAATTATACATTTGTGTGGTCTGAAAAATATAATGGACACTTCCATCTTAGATCCATGTCAATCATTGATACAAACTGTGTTCTTTGTACATGGCAGTCAGCATAGGGAAAGCATAGAGCAAAGAGGAGACATGCTTGCCTTGGCTCTTCCTTCCTTGATCTGGATTATGATGTAATTTGTTAATTCTTTAATACAAATTTAAAATAAAATGGAGCATCTTATGACATAAGTTATATGTAAATTTCAATGTTTTAATCAATGGTGTACATTCAAGAGAAGAGACAGTTCCCTTTTAAACTGAGCAATGAACTACCACCGACTAGATCAGGCTTCCCTAAACTCCGGCCCTCCAGATGTTGCTTAACCAGGGGCGTACCTAGAGCATTTGGCACCCGGGGCGGACCCTGAGTGTGGCACCCCCCCCCCCACCCCCACCCCGATCACATAAATTTCATACACTCCCTACACATAAAAACCCTGCACCCCGATCACATAAATTTCATTCACTCCCTACACATAAAAATCCTGCACACCCCTTAATAAAAAACAAAAACGTGCACAACCCCTCTTAATAACAAAAAACCTGCACACCCCCCTTATAAAAACCCTGCACACCCCCTTAACAAAAAACAAAAATCTGCAGTGCACATCCTCCCTTAATAAATAGAATACTGCAACCCCTTAATCAAAAAACCCCTGCACCCCCATTATTTAAACCTCCCCCTTTAATTCTTTAATCCACAGCCCCCTTTAATTAATCCTCACTCCCCCCTTAATTAATACACCCCCTTAATTAATACACCCCCATTAATTAATCCACACACCCCTTAATTAATACACCCCCCTCAATTAATCCACACACCCCTTAATTAATCCTCACTCCCCCTTAATTAATACACCCCCCTTAATTAATACACTCCCTTAATTAATACACCCCTTTAATTAATCCTCACCCCCCTTAATTAATCCACACCCCCTTAATTAATACACCTCATTAATTAATCCTCACTCCCCCTTAATTAATACACCCCCCTTAATTAATCCACACCTCCCCTTAAATAATACACCCCCCTTAATTAATCCACACCCCCCTTAATAAATATACCCCCCTTAATTAATTCTCACTCCCCCTTAATTAATACACCCCCTTCATTAATCCACACCCACCTTAATTAATACACCCCCTTAATTAATCCACACCCCCTTAATTAATACACCCCCTTAATTAATACACACACCCTTAATTAATACACACCCCCTTAATCAATACACACCCCTTAATTAATCCACACACCCCTTAATTAATCCACCCCCCTTAATTAATACACCCCCCTTAATTAATCCTCACTCCCCCTTAATTAATATACCCCCCTTAATTAATCCACACACCCCTTAATTAATACACCCCCTTAATTAATCCTCACTCCCCCTTAATTAATACACCCCCCTTATTAATACACCCCCCTTAATTAATCCTCACTACCCCCTTAATTAATCCTCACTACCTCCTTAATTAATACATCCACCTTAATTAATCCTCACTCCTCCATAATTAATACACCCCCCTTATTTAATACACCCCCCTTAATTAATCCTCACTCCCCCTTAATTAATCCCCACTCCCCCTTAATTAATACACCCCCCTAAATTAATACACCCCCCTTAATTAATCCTCACTCCCCCTTAATTAATACACCCCCTTAATTAATCCTCACTCCCCCCTTAATTAATACAGCCCCCTTAATTAATCCTCACACACCCTTAATTAATACAGCCCCCTTAATTAATCCTCACACACCCTTAATTAATCATCACTCCCCCCTTAATTAATACAGCCCCCTTAATTAATCCACACACCCCTTAATACACCCCCTTAATTAATACTCACCCCCATTAATTAATACACCCCCCTTAATTAATACACCCTCCTTAATTAATACACCCCCCTTGATCAATCCTCACCCCCCTTAATTAATCTTCACTCCCCCCTTAATTAATACAGCCCCCTTAATTAATCCTCACTCCCCCTTAATTAATACACCCCCTTAATTAATCCTCACCCCCCTTAATACACCCCCTTAATTAATCCACACCCCCTTAATACACCCCCTTAATTAATCCTCACTCCCCCCTTAATTAATACACCCCCTTAATTAATCCTCACCCCCTTAATACACCCCCTTAATTAATCCACACCCCCTTAATACACCCCCTTAATTAATCCTCACTCCCCCCTTAATTAATACACCCCCTTAATTAATCCTCACCCCCCTTAATACACCCCCTTAATTAATCCTCACTCCCCCCTTAATTAATACACCCCCTTAATTAATCCTCATCCCCCTTAATTAATCCACACACCCCTTAATACACCCCCTTAATTAATCCTCACTCCCCCCTTAATTAATACACCCCCTTAATTAATCCACACCCCCTTAATTAATACACCCCCTTAATCCACACCCCCTTAATACCCTTAATTAATCCTCACTCCCCCCTTAATTAATACACCCCCTTAATACACCCCCTTAATTAATCCTCACCCCCCCTTAATTAATACACCCCCTTAATTAATCCACACACCCCTTAATCCACCCCCTTAATTAATCCTCACCCCCCTTAATACACCCCCTTAATTAATTCACACCCCCCTTAATACAGCCTTAATTAATCTACTCACATTTTGATGATGCCTTGACCGACTGGGTGCCTCACCGCCCGGATATTGGAACCTTCAGCTGGATATCCGTGAAGGCGGGCTGACGGCGCTGCGCACGACGTCATCAAGGTGCGCGACGCCGCGGCCCGCAACTCTCCTCCCCCTTCTCCTTGAAGCAAGTCCCGCCGGGCCGCAAAGGTGCTGCGGGTGTTCGCAGCCACCGCAGCGTAATAATGGGGGGTGACACATGACACTGGACGTCATGGCACCCCCCTAGTCAGTGGCACCCGGGGCGGGCCGCCCCCCCCGCCCCCCCCTTAGTACGCCACTGTGCTTAACTACAACTCCCATGATTCGCAGCCTATCTATTTCATTCATAGAATCATGGGAGTTGTAGTTCAGCAACATCTGGAGGGCCGGAATTTGGGGAAGCCTGGACTAAATGGTGTTTTTTTCGTACGAATGACTGCATAACAACAAGGTTGGGCCATAGTAAGTATTAGAATAGCAAATCTAGTCAGAATCTGGTCATGTTAAATTAATTGGATCCATCCAGACAAAATGTTGTGTTTTATCCATAAACTCTTAAAGATAATAAGTTGGATAGGCTCTTGACCTTTACATGAAAGAGCTAAGCAAGTTGAGAAGAGCAAGAGCAACCGAACAACATGATAACATTTTAGAAAAAAAAATAAAAAAGCATCAAATTAGAATATAGCCAGCAGTGTTAGTTTCCCCATTTTTTGAACAGTGGAGCTAGTGTCTCAGGATCCAACATAAGGAAAACTTGGAAAACATTTTGTTTCGCATTTTCGCATTTTGTTTCTTCAAACCTAACCAATCAACGAGGATCTGTTGATAATCAATAAATTGCATATCATGGCGTGGAGGTTTCTGTTCCACATAAACTATTGTTATTGTTTCCAGCAGAAAAAAAGAAAGAAAAATAAAACATTTAAAAAAAATGAAAAATTTGAGAAATATGCTATGTTTCTTTGAAATTTTAATTCTAAACTGAGGTAGTTAATTAAATCATAATTAAATCAATCACAGGGCAGCGTGGGGGGTGGTGGGGGGGTGGGGGTGATGGGTGGTATATAAAATGTCACAATGGAATGTTTTTCTTTTCCTCTGCTGCTCCCTGGCAACATTGACCACATTTATTATTTTAAAATATAAAATTGTTAATTTATTTGGTTATAACCCTTGAATGAGAATTCTTTCTTTTTTTTATTTTTATACATTTGTTCCACCGCTTTCTCATAATGTGTGACCATATATAGTATGTATTTTCAAGGAAAACTGTCTTATTAATATCTTAATGTAATCGTTGTTATAATAGATCATCTCATCCATGTTTTTAGTTCATGTTTATTGACATTTTTGAAGAAAACCTCTGTCATCCTTTCCTACACGCCTTTCTGGGAGCCATCTTCATGCACATTTGATCAGACTTCATTTATCTAACCGAATACTCATTATTTTGCAGCCATCCATTGCATTTTAAAACATGTACTCTTCTGTCAGCTGATTTTGAAAGGCACTAAACAGTTGTAAAATAGTGAGCATTCGGTCAGATAACTGATTATCTGACCAAAGGTACATAAAGGTGGTTTTCAGAAATGTTGAGAGAGGAGGGTAGGTGAGTGTATTATGATATCAAATTTAAATGTTTTTCTTTAAAGGTCAGGGAGCACTTTTTTTCTGATGCCCTATAAGCATTTACAATATCACATCTATCTTGGGTAGAACATTGGCTTAAAAACAGAGTACAAAGAGTTGTCGTTAATGGTAAATTTTCAAGCTGGACAGAGGTGGCAAGTGGTGTCCCTCAGGGGTCTGTTCTGGGACCCCTTCTATTTACCATGTTTATAAATGATCTTGAAGAGAGCATTGAAAGTCATGTTTCAGTGTTTGCAGATGACACAAAGCTTTGTAAAATAATACAACGTGAGCAAGATATTACTTTGCTGCAGAGGGATTTAGATAGACTGGAGGACTGGGCACTCAAATGGCAGATGAAATTTAATGTTGAAAAATGCAAAGTTATGCACTTCGGCGTAAAGAATACACAAGCAACGTATACCCTTAATGGAAGCGAATTAGGGATAACAACACACGAAAAGGACTTGGGAATTGTTATAGACAACAAACTATGCAACAATGTGCAATGTCAATCAGCAGTGGCCAAGGCCAGTAGGGTATTGTCATGCATGAAAAAGGGCATTCATTCTCGGGACGAGAATATCATTTTGCCTCTTTGTAAATCACTGGTAAGACCACACATTGAATATGCTGTGCAATTTTGGGCACCTGTTCTAAAGAAGGATATTATGGCACTAGAAAAAGTGCAGAGGCGGGCTACAAAATTAATAAAAGGAATGGAACATATGAGCTATGAAGAAAGGTTAACAAATGTAAACCTATTTAGTTTAGAAAAATGTTGCCTGAGAGGGGATATGATAACATTATACAAATATATTCGAGGCCAATACAAACCATTGTGTGGAAATCTATTCACAAACCGGACTTTACATAGGACACAAGGTCATGCATTTAGACTAGAAGAAAGAAGATTTTGTCTAAGGCAAATTAAAGGTTTTTTTACTGTAAGAACAATCAGGATGTGGAATGCTCTGCCTGAAGAAGTGGTTTTATCAGAGTCCATACAGATGTTCAAACAGCTACTAGATGCATACTTGCAAAAACAGAATATTCAAGGATATAATCTTTCAATGTAGGGTAATAACTGCTTGATCCAAGGATAAATCTGACTGCCATTCTGGGGTCAAGAAGGAATTTTTTTTCCTAGCTTGTTGCAAAATTGGAAGTGCTTCAAACTGTTTTGTTTTGCCTTCTTTTGGATCAACAGCAAAAAAAATATGTGAGAAAGGCTGAACTTGATGGACGCAAGTCTCTTTTCAGCTATGTAACTATGTAACTATGTAACATAATAAAGTATGAATTAAACATTTTAAATGTGGTAAAAAATACAATACATTTTTTTTTACATTTTTGCTTACGATAATTTCTGAATAACTAGTGCTACTATTACCTCACAATACGCCTCATATTGCTAGGATGTCAATCTTTTTGTACATTTTGCATATATTTCAAGGAGGGAATTTTTGTTTGCAAAATTTCGTAGTTGAAAAGGGATCATAAAAGTATATTTATAGAAACTAGGCAACCCAGATATAGAAAGGAACATTTTGACACTTTTCACTGAGCCAGTTCATCCGCAGTTATTGCCACTGACTTCTGTTAATATTAATTATTTTGTCTGTCCTTCACACACAAGCACTCCATTGGATTTCCATTGTGAATAATGTTATTTTGAATATAGGATAATGCAGAACAAATACTTTTTTGTTTTTGTGAGCACAATATCCCTCATTTTTAGTTAACCACCTTCACAGAAATCACTTATCTGCAATCTTTCCTCATCAGATACCATTTGCAAAAGAAGACCCCCTATGCTCTTTTGTATGGGACAGTAGGGTCCATTTACAATTTTGTTTCATCAACACTGTATACCTAATTTGGCTGTGGTATTATTATGTTACTTTTCCCCATACCCTTTGCATTTTTGTGGTGAATTTCACAGACTGGTCTGTCATGCTCCTGAGTACACACTTCAACATTCAAACCTTTTTCAAGTTCTTTATAAAGTGAAAAGATCAAATTAGAGACGTTCCCTAATTCTGCCATGACTGATGTGAACTGGATACAGATTTTCTCCAGCCCTGAGGCATGGGCTGAGGCATATAATTGCTGGGGAAGCATGTTATATCAATTGTATGTCTGAGGCAGCCTCAGACAGTGTACTATATTCTGTTGTGTTAAGTCTGAGGCATACGGTTATATTGTGGTACAAGGGTATCAGTGCTGCAGAATCTGTTGGTGCTATATAAATGGCAATTATAATAATAATAATAATATAGTGGGTTCCTCACATGTCTCCAATAATACCTCATGGCAATGGTCATCAACGGTTGTGGCATGGTGTCTGTCATGAAATCAGCAATGAACCTGAGTGAGATTTGAAGGAGTATCGAGGAATTAACTATTGTTTATAACTATTGTTTATCACTATTGTTTAAAATTTTCCACTTGTCAAATTATAAGATGACAGAGATCTGTTTCGTTAGAAAAGTATTATAAAATAAAACATAGATACTTTTGGTTGTAAGAGGTATACTTTAGAGCATACTTGCATCTTTAACCCCTTAAGGACACATGACATGTGTGACATGTCATGATTCCCTTTTATTCCAGAAGTTTGGTCCTTAAGGAGGTAAAGGAGACTGTATTGCACCCAGACCACTTCAGCTCATTGAAGTGGTCTGGGTGCAGTGGTCCTTTTGCACCTAGTGCTGCAATGTTTACATTGCAGCTATAAGTCAGCCTCTAGTGACTGTCTATCAGACAGCCACTAGAGGGCTTCCTGCATCGAAATAGACCTTTGGTCCGATATCCGACACTGGACATCCTCATGCTCTGCATGAGGACATCCAGCATCAGATTCTTCCCCATAGGAAAGCATTGATTCAATGCTTTCCTATGGGAAGGTTAAAGCATGCGTGGCATTTGCCGTGCATGCAAATTAACCCTGGTCATTACAGGACGTCAGACCCAGTGCCAAAGGACATCGGCGCTGGCATCAGGTAAGTAAACAAAGGGTATTTAACCCGGGTAGGTGGGCACGGGTAGGGGGGCTAGAGGGAGGGGGAAAGCAAGGGAGAGCGATAGTGCCAGGAATACTGATTTGTATTCCTGGCACTAGAGCAGGGATCCTCAAACTTTAGCCCGCGGGCTGGATCCGGCCCGCCACGGTCCTGAACCCGGCCCAAGCACTCATGGCCACCCGATGGGCCCTATATCTTCAGGGGCCCCGTCAGCGCTGCGGCCATGCAATAACATAACAGGACCCCATTAAAAAATTGCAGATGCAAAGTAGTGCTGGGAGGAAGTGACGGACAGTGGTCACTTCCTCCCAGCTCCCTCCGCGCGGGAGGGAAGAGAGACAGGCCGCGGGAGCCACGCCGACTCCCATTAGCCACAGCGAAACTCCTGCAAAAAAAGGTAAGCAATGTATGTATGTCTGTGTGTATGTATGTATCTGTATGTATATGTATGTATTTCAGTGTGTATGTATGTCGGTATGTATGTCTGTGTGTGTGTGTCTGTATGTATGTCAGTATGTGTCTGTATGTATGTCAGTATGTGTATGTATGCATGTCTGCGTGTATGTATCTGTATGTATGTGTGTGTATGTGTATGTATGTGTCTGTGTGTATGTATCTGTATGTATGTGTGTGTGTGTATGTATGTCTGTATGTGTGTATGTATGTGTGTGTATGTATGTCTGTCCGTGTATGTATGTCTGTCAGTATGTGTGTGTATGTATGTATGCTACATCTATTTACTTGTGAGCTGAGTGGTTGGTGTCGGGCTTTGTTCCCTGGTCTTAGAATTATACTGCTTCGTATTACTTTTTGGCATATATTGTTATTAATATTTAGATGTTTTTATTTACTGTGAAGTGTGCAGAATAAATTTTTGATATTTTCATTACGTTTATACACTTGTCTGTAGTGATCAGCGCCCTCATTAGGTGGGTCTGTACCCACCTTTTTCTTTCTTATCTTGTTTTATGGGCTATTTGAGGTGTGTCTATTGAGTGGCAGCTTTCAAGTGTGCATCTATAGTACCCTTTATCTGGATCTATTCTTACTTGTATTGTGTATGCATGTATGTCTGTCAGTATGTATGTCAGTGTGTGTGTGTATGTCTGTATGTATGTCAGTATGTGTGTGTCATTATATGTGTGTATGTATATATGTCAGTATGTGTGTGTGTGTATCTGTATGTCTGTCAGTATGTATGTATGTCTGTCAGTATGCGTGTGTGTATGTGTGTGTGTATGTCAGTATGTATGTATTTCAGTGTGTATGTGTGCATGTCTGTCTGTGTTTATGTATCTGTATGTATGTGTGTGTGGGTGTGTATGTATGTGTGTATGTATGTCCGTATATATATATCTGTGTATGTATGTCTGTCTGTTTATATATGTATGTCAGTATGTGTGTGTGTATTTATGTTCTTATGTGTGTGTGTGCATAGGAATTTGTTCATATTTTTTATAGTCTGGCCCCCAACAGTGTCTGATGGACTGTGAACTGGCCCCCTCTTTAAAAAGTTTGAGGACCCCTGCACTAGAGCATCCCTTTAAGAAGGCTGAGAAGAGTGAATGGTGAAGCAATCAAGGGTCTAATCCCAGAGATTCCGTCTGTGGAGTCTTCAATATCCGTGAACCTTGTCCTTGTAATATTGCAGATAATCTGTCTGTTAAGGAATTAAAGCAAAGGAATAATCTGATAGCTAGTTCCAGGGTCATAATCCAGAGTAAAATCGGGGAAAGGGAGTAATAAGTTTCACAAACTTGAGGTCTGTATTAAATGATCCCCATGGGTGAAGCACATACTGAGATATTTAGGCTTTCTGGTTGAACTCTACCTCCGGCAGTGTCATTAGCCAGCTCAGATTGAGAGTTCTGGGCTGGGTAATGTCAATCTGGGCATATTCTTCACACAAACTGTCATTCATTGGCACTCTTCTCGGGCTCTCAGACAAGGAATGACTGGCAGAATCACCATTGGGCTTCTGCAGCTTGCATTGAAACTCGGTTAGAACCCTCCCTGTCAGTCCGGGTAGAGAGAACTGAAGAGGCCCTACCCCCGGATCAGCACACCTCAAGGTGGATGGAGGGGAGACACATGGGGTGGAAAGGGTACAGTGACACATGGAGGGAAAGGGGGATAGTGACACATGGAGGGGAGGAGGTACTAAGACCCATGGAGGGAAGGGTGGGGGGAAGCTTGGAAACATAGGGAGAGAAGGGAGGCATGGACACTTCCCCTCCTGCTAGTCACCCGATCACCCCCTGGGCAGTTCTGGCTGACAACACTGGAAGGCAGATATGCTCTATTAGAATGCACTTTCTACTTTATAAAGGTTAAAGATCAAATTAGAGACGTTCCCTAATTCTGGCATGACTGATGTGAACTGGCTACAGATATTTTCTCCAGCCCTGAAGCATTTAATTGCTGGGGAAGCATGTTACATCAATTGTATGTCTGAGGCAGCCTCAGACAGGGTCAGTGGAGCTAACGGAAGTAGGAAGTGGAGCTAACCGGAAGTAGGCGTCCCTATTTTGAAATGTAAAAGTGCAAATTTCACAATGAAATTGGCACTTTTATAAATGAGGTTCTTAAAGGGATACTCCACAGCCATATAACATTTCAGCAAGCTGACGTGCTCTGTGGGTGTCGTGTGCTCCTTTAAGAGCAAGCAACGCATTCCATGTTTAATAAGGTATCTTAAGTTTATTAGAGAAAATAAAATACCTTCTATGCCTTCAACTGGCAACTGAAATTAAACCCATTGAGATTTAGATGTGTTTGCAATGAATTATGTAATTCATTGCTCTGATACACTAGGTCCATTATTTACTAAAACATGAGTTTTTTAAGATTACAGTATTACAGTATTTAGTTCAAAACAACTTGGAATAAGTTGGAACATACACTTCAGCAAAGCCAAGTTGGAGACAAATGTTTAGCTTGGCTATTTCAGCCTGAATGAATCAACTTGGTTGTCAGTTCACCACAGCTTGCTGGTTAGGTAATAAACCCCTTAAGGTTAATAACACGACTTGTCGATGGGTGGTGATTGTGAATGTTATTTACATTATAAGATAATTTGCTGAAGACTGGCCTTGTAGTTAATGGTAAAATTCGCTAGACAGGTACTCACACACATCCTCACAAAAATGAAAAAATATATTTTACTGGAGATTTGTGTTAAACATTTTTCTCAGTCACCATCAAAGGGACGCTTATACCGGCAAAGGGTTCTTTGTTAAACCTTTCTACACAGCCTCATATCCCTGCCCCTGCCCCTGTACTTTTACTCGCAATGGGCGGTGCTCAACCTAATATGACTCTCTGAGGATCTCAGCCAATCACCACTGCCCATGCCAAACTTTCCAGATTAGTGCAGCAGCCAGGACAGAGGTGGTAGTGAGCATGGGCATCCTGGGACACAACTACAGAGTTAAGACATTTGAAAATGGTTTAACCTATAAGGTAAGAGGCGCCCCCATAAACAACTTAATTGAGGTGAAGTTGTTATGAGTTTGAGTGTCTCTTTTTTTTTTGGCCTTCTCTACCTACTGCCCAAGGTGTTTGAAGACGGACCTCAGGACCTCCTTAATGGTAGGAAGGGAGCTGTCTGTGCCTCTCTGTTGACTGTTGGGTGGCCTTGGTGGCTCCCTGTACGTTTTCATTGATTTATCAAATGTTTTCCTGCATGCTCCACCAGGGAGTAATTTATTTAATCTGAACCTGAATAGTCATATGGGAATGAAATTTGGAATTTCCTTTACTATAGATGGAGTTCGGACCTTTAATACTTAACTATTTTGCTAACAGACTTCAAATTGCAGAAAATTTAAATGGCTAATTCTGTGCCAACATGAAAATTTACAGATTGCCATTTTGGTCAAATTTGGATTAATGACTTAATTTTGCAATGACTACTTTTTTATATTAATCCACTAGTACAATCTGTAGTGTTGATACAGTCTTTGAAAATCCAGCCAGAGCAAGTCTTGGACAGAAATAATGCTTTATA
The DNA here is from genome assembly GCF_036172605.1 of Pelobates fuscus. Lineage (NCBI taxonomy): Eukaryota > Metazoa > Chordata > Amphibia > Anura > Pelobatidae > Pelobates > Pelobates fuscus. The sequence continues at coordinate 83,448,074 of NC_086323.1, forward strand.
AAATATAATAATTTACCTCATAGATTCTAAACTTTTACCTTATGTATATGTGTGTGAGTAAAAACAAAACGTTTCTATAAGTTTATTTTAGCCTTTTAGTAAATAAAGTAATAATGTATTCTTAGTCACAATAATATACATTTTTTATTTATTTATTTTTTAAGTGTTAGACAGAGCAATGGTCTGCATCCCCTCCAGCTGTGGAGAGTAAGCAGAGTTTACACTGCTTTCCACTTGTAGTGTAAGAGGCAATGTCATTGGATGAAGGGCTGGCTTAGATCCAGGGTGAAACCTCTATATACTTCTGTAAAGAGGAGACTGTTTCAGATTGAGAGCCTGAGAGTGCTTCAGAGAGAACTATAGACAGCTTCTATCAGATAAACAGACAGCGTCTACTAAAGCCAGAGACTGCCTATAACAGAGAGTGCATTTCTCAGAAAGCCAAGCATTTCCCTTCAGTAAGAGGCAGAGGCAGCTTCTGCTAGGAAAAAGAGAAAGCTAATATCACTTACTTTTCAAGGATCAACAGCAACCAGCAAAAGCCAAAATGTGCAAAGGATTAGCTGCCCTGCCCCACACCTGCCTGGAGAGGTGAGATACCTGGTATTACTATGTAGTACTGTATAGTAACTCAGAACAGCATTCTGATAACTGCCATGCCATGATTATTGTGGGAGTCCATTATTCTGCTAGGCATGTGTGCTTGCCTGTCCAGGATGCTTTCTATCTGTACAAACTCTGAACAAATCAATAATTCTGTATTTAGTATTTAGTCATTAAAAGGAGACCATAGATCAGGCTAGAATCATGATTGCAGTCTGACTGAAATATGACACCCACTGTTCCAATTATATATATATATATTTATATATTACCTTTTATGCTGTTGGCTGTGATGTTTAAGTGACACTTTACCCGTTATAATGTAGCATATTAGATCCAGTGTGTGATTAGTGAGAAATCTTGCATACTCAGCAATATTAGCTTGTCTCTTTTTTCAATTTGTGGATTTTTTTAATTGAAGAAAGCTCACCATCTAAAAAACAGCAAACATATATATGTTGTCAAAAATCTATTTATGACTCCTTCAATAAATATTTGAGATGGATTAAATTTTAAAGACTATTACAAGATTTTGTGGTGAGTTATTCAGATTGAAAAGGAAATGCAATGTTTGTGTATTCAATTACTTTATTATATGAACAAGGCATGTTGTATAACATTATATGCTCTTAATATTATATTTGTAAATGAACGCTGCTTGTGCAATAATATAATATTGTAACAAACTACATGATAACATTACACAAGTTATAAAGCATTCAAAAGGATATCAGCTGTAGGCAAAATGTTTTATTTTGAGAAAGAATAAAATGTCTCATGTTTCTCGCCTTGTGATGTGTTTGGTAAAGATATGGCTGCACTTTTTGGTTTGATTGTCTTAGTCACCTGGACCAGTGGTTTTTAACCTCCTTTTAGCTAAGGATCAAGTAATATATGTTTCTAACCAAACATATCCAATATCAACAGATATATGTCCAAAATTAATATATCATATCAAATACAATTCTGGCTTTATCAGAAGTACTTTATTGTTTTCTCTAGCCAAAGGCGGATACTCTGAATTATGGTACTTGGATAAAGAAACTCATTTTGACTTCCCAAGAGTCACACCATCTAGAACAGTGGTTCCCAAACTGGACCTCAAGTATCCCCTAACACTCCTGGATTTAGGGATTACCCAGTTGTGTCTAAGGTGTTTTTAGGAAAAAAAAAAACACACTTTAGACACAACTATTTAATCCCTACATCCTGGATTGGTAGGGGGTACTTGAGGACTAGGTTGGGAACCCCCTGATCTAGAGTATACATCCCAAATCAATTACTTGGTTATTGATTAATCTTGAATATTTGGAAATTCAAACAGAGATTGCAAATTTTAAGGAAAGAGTTGCTAAATTTGAAGTCGATGTAGCTGTATTTCTAGAGCTCCTATTTTAATCAAACTTGCGATTATTATTATTAATAATAGCATTTATATAGCGCCAACATAGTCCAGATCTCGTATTACCATGGTGAATTCTTGATAACTCACATTTTAGTGAATAACCTTGTTAGGGATCATACTAATTGCAACATTTAGGCAAAAGTAACAGATTTGGAAGCAAATATACCCCTCACCTATGGTCACATCTCGACTTTTATAGCCTAAAATTGTTGTTTTTGTCACTTCATTAGTGATTATATTCCTGAGTGTTTTGGCACATAGAATAAAACAAGCATTTATCATTATCAGATAACTATATTTAGTTGGCTAAATCAACCATGGAAATGCATTAGGAGGACAGGAGAACCCCTTCCAGAATAATAAAATATCTACCTGCTGAAAGGTTGTACCTGGAGGAAACAGGATGTAACCCTGCATTGCATATGTTTATAGTAATACGCAAAAATGGATATGTCTAATGTATTTTGGAAGATGGTTTTAAGTGGTTGTGGTTTTGATTAAAATCATTCTGATTTCAGATGAAATAGTGCTTTAACTAAACAGTGAGCAATAACCGGTTAACAATGAACCTGAAAAATAAGCAAGTTGTAAAAAATGTTCAGCTGGGCCAGATTAATCATGTTTATGAGCTATGAAAGTTCTGAGAACGGCAACGAACGTGGTTATTCTGACCTAAATATTTTAAAACTCGAGTTCTTTTGTAACTTTTTAAATTAACACAAGGTTACTCATAAGGCAGTTAGAACAGAATGTTAAAGTAACATCATAAAAAACATACTAATGCAACTTTAATAAATGGTGAAAACAGGGAAACTCTGAAACTACAGATGATGTGAACAATAAAACCCACTAGTTCACTTATATATGTTGTGTGAGGTATAGACTGTTAGGGAAAAACATAGGGAAAAAGTGAAAGTTGTATTCTTAGCACTACACTTCTCTCGTGCCCCCTCCCTCCTAAAGGCTACCCAGCATTAAAAGGGTTAAAAAAACTCTTTATATATTTACCCGACCCCTGTGCCGTTTGCTCTTGGCGCTAGGTTGGCGCTAGGTCAGCGCTCTGCTTCCTCTGATGTCAAGCGGTAGGGGGCCCTAATGTACATGAGCCACGAGTGCCGCAAACGCATTAGGCCACCCCAATAAGAAAACATTGAATCTATGTTTTCCTATGGGGATTTAGCAGTGCCTATAGTGTCCTTTTAAAAGAAATATTCTCAGAGTCAGCCATTTTTCCAATTCGGACAATTTTCCCTTAAAATTTGATTCATCTTGAATTCTAACTTTGGCTACTTTTAGCCGTGACTGTACAGAAAATAGACCTGTATACACATACAAAAACTTTTTTTTCTGTTTATATTTGTAAGTTGGAGTACACTTTTATGATAATTATTTTGCATACTGCAGATAAATGTGTTTGTACTTTTAAGAATAAGGTCACAATGTTAATACTTACAAAACTAAAAAAAAAAAAACAGAGATTTCTGTTTTTGCTTGTGTGCAAGCATTTGTGTTATTGCAGTCTCAGACATTCAATAAGGCAACTTAGAGAGTCAGCAACAAAATATTTGTCCTCATTTAGGCTTTGTAAACGAGCTATAACCTTGTGTTTTATAGAGTACAAAGCTAAGATAAGGTTTTTTAGAATTAAATCCACATGCACTTACACCAAGATCATTAACACTGAATACCTGCTCTTGAGCAATATTTAGGCTAAAAAATAACATGGAGGGGAGGGCGGGAGGGTCTGTTCACTAAACTGACTGTTGTGGTAAGTAACTAACCTATCTACAAACATTTAGTTCTAAATAATCAAATTGGAAAAAACTATTGTAGGAAAGAGTTCTGCAGCTAATTTATATTTCGCATTATTTTTTTGCAACTCATTTATTTTTATCAATTTTTTTTGTGTTGGTTGTTAATATAATATTGCTCACATTTTAGTGAATTAGGCCCAATGGCCAATAGTTTTGGTAATAGGTGGATACGAATGGGATACGAATGTCCAGATACAGTATAAAAACAAATATTGAGAATAACTGGAGCCTCTATAATTTCCTTCCATTCCCCTTTCATGGTTTAATGTCCATCAATAAGTTATACCTGACTGCACTCTGGATAAGGTTGCCACATTACCAGTGCTTATAAAAAAATACTTGTTTGCTTTTTACGACTCTCCCTGAGTAAAACTGAAATGTTGCCAACCTTGCATAGACATTTAAGTGGCACCAGCATTTGCAAACTGAGACCTAAAGTGTTTGAATGTTTGTTCATTAACAAATAATAACTAAACTGGTCCTGGTGTTGGACTACAACTCTAATAATTCTCTGTAAGGCTTGTATTAGTAGAGAATTGCAAGAGTTGTAGTCTAACAATATTTCCAGTGCCCATGCTGGACACCCTGGTATGTAATTAGAGTAAGTATACACAGGACGGGGGTGAGGATTTTTGAATCCCCTTTGTGTGTCTTTCATTTCCCTGTGTAGTCATTTGTCCCAGCTTGTTTCTCTTTATCTCACTCTTTTGCACTCTAGTCTTGCCTATTCATTATCTTCTATGTCCACCACAAACCACCGTAATTGTATGCTCCTTCTCAGCAATATTATCCTTTTCATCATCACAATAAGCCAGTTTCCTAACCCAGTCTCTTTATATCCATTACCTCTTTCCTTATCTCACTTTATCTCTCTCTCTTTCTATACCAGTATCTTTTTACTCCATCTGTTTAAGTCTCCATTGCCTGTTGTTTATATATAAGGTTTTCCTCGTACTTCGTCTCTATCACCTAGTTTATCATTCCTCTCTCAAATGTTCTTTGTTCTCCTTTGCTTCCTTCTCCATGTATTTCCCCTGGTTTTAGCATCCTTCTCAAATGTATCTATCCTTCTTTCCCACCTGAGTCATCTGTCCTTCTCTACCTCATGCTCTGAACTTTTTCCTCTCATTCTTGCCACAGACTCTTCCTCAACTTCTTTACCCTAATCACCTCCTCGAATTTTACCTGTGATTTCTTCTCCCCTTTTTTGCATAACCATGTGCTCTGTCTTTGTCCACTGAATTTGCATTTTTGGATCTCAATTATTAAAGCATTTATTATAAGTAAAAATTGTAAGAATTTCGGGGTACTCCACTGACCCTCCATGCCTTTATTTCAGTGTGGTTGATGCAGAGTCTATGCCAGCTTTTCATGCTTGGCAACAGCAGCTGTATAGAGCCCTGTTATAACTAATTGACATGTAAACTTAATAAAATACATATGTAGAACCAATGATGTCTCTGTTATGGAACCACACAGCACCATTAAAATAATAGAACATACAGAAAAGTTTTTTGCATATGTAACAAAGTAAAGCAAAAAAAATATCCTTATTTCTTAAATGAGAACTGTCACCATCCAGAATTGCAAAAACGTATCTTTAATTAACATCTATATTTATCAAATATGTGTTTAAGAGCTATGAAATATAAAATTAAATGCAACTTTTTTCAACTACATTGGGGATTCTTTCCTCTTCTGTGTTAAATCAAAAAACTTTGCTTAACATGGCACTGACATTTTTATTTTTATTTTAAAGGAACCTTCAAGGCACTATAACAACTCCATCAGAATTAAGTTGTTATGGTGCCAAGAGGTTTCTTCCCCTGCTCACTATAGAGGGTTAGCTTGTTCTCAAATGGTTATTCCCGAAAGTCTTTGTTCCAGTGATGAATCTCCCTGCCTCTCTGTCCTTTCCATTTACTAAAAATCGCTAACTGGAAAGCTCTTGTAGAATTGGACAGCAGCGCCGCTGATTGGCTGAAATCGGTTAGCAGATGCTCTCAGCCAATCAGTGAATTCCCATTCATAAAACTGGCTTGAAAAGAAACGTACATTTTTTCAAGTCAGTATTGCGAAAGGCTGAGAGTTTCAACGCTGGACAAGGACTTTGTGATAAAACCATTCGAGAATGGTATAACACCATAAGGTGATTTTACATGCATGCCTAAGAGAGAGCAGAACATTTTATTTCCGGTCACCTCAATCTAAGAAAAAGTAAGATGGAAGTACAGAGAAAAAAGAACTGAAGGAACCAGAAAACCATCAAATATGATGTGTTAATTGGGTACCAGGGTCAAAAAGAGCACAGGGGAGCATCAGGTGGGATAGAGGAAGAGATGCCTCGGCTGGGGAATGAGGGATCCATAAAGTGACAGAGCTGCTTTATGCATGACTAAACAAGGAGATGTACTCATGCTGTCCCAGACAAGAATGATTTCCTCCTGGTAACATGGTGTATTTGATCCCCTGTTGAACGTTTGCCCACTGACAAAGAAATGATCATCTATAATTTTAACTAAAATAAAATCAAGAAAACGCATGTCAAAAAAGTTATAAATTGATTGATTGAAATAAGTATTTGACCCTTTCGACTTAGTACTCTGTGGCAAAACCCTTGTTGGCAATCACAGAGGTCAGATGTTTCTTGTAGTTGGCAACCAGGTTTGCACAAATCTCTGGAGGGATTTTGTTCCATTCCTCTTTGTAGATCCTCTCCAATTCATTAAGGTTTCGAGGCTGACGTTTGGCAACTCGAACCTTCAGCTCCCTCCACAGATTTTCTATGGGTTTAAGGTCTGGAGATTGGCTAGAGCCACTCCACTAGTGCTTCTTCTTGAGCCACTCCTTTGTTGCCTTGGCTGTGTGTTTTGGGTCATTGTCATGCTAGAATACCCATCCACAACCCATTTTCAATGCCCTGGCTGAGGGAAGAAGGTTCTCACTCAAGATTTGACGGTACATGGCCCCGTCCATTGTCCCTTTGATGCAGCGCATTTGTCCTGTCCCCTTAGCAAAAAACACCCCAAAACATAATTTTTCCAAGCAAGTGTTTGACGGTGGGGATGGTGATCTTGGGCTCATAGGCAGCATTCCTCCTCCTCCAAACACGGCGAGTTGAGTTGATGTCAAAGAGCCTGATTTTGGTCTCTTCTGACCACAACACGTTTACCCAGTTCTCCTCTGAATCATTCAGATGCTCATTGGTAAACTTTAGATGGGCCTGTACATGTGCTTCCTTAAGCAGGAGGCACTGCAGGATTTCAGTCCTTCACTGCATAGTGTGTAACCAATTATTTTCTGAGTGACTATCGTCCCAGCTGCCTTAAGATCATTAACAAGATCCTCCCATGTGATTCTGGGCTGATTCCTTGCCATTCTCATGATCATTGAAACTTCATGAGATGAGATCTTGCATGGAGCACCAGACCGAGGGAGACTGACAGTTATTTTGTGTTTCTTCCATTTGCGAATAATCGCACCAACTGTTGTCATCTTCTCACCAAGCAGCTTGGTAATGATCTTGTAGCCCATCCCAGCCTTGTGTAGGTCTACAAGAGTTGTGGTGGGGAAAAAAGTGTGGATGAAACCCCCTACCACCTTAAGTATAGTTATTGCATTGCTAAACACAAATACACAATGTGTGTATTTGTGTTTAGCAATGCATTAACTATATTATATTGCTAAACATGCTAATCATGCCCTTTGCCTATCTGTTTTATATTATGTAGGTAGTTATTGAATATGCTATGGGTGTGAACTGGTGTGATATGGGCATTTAGTGTTTGCTGGTTTTGATGTGGGTGCTCTCTATAATATGGTAATAATGTAAGCAAACAAAAAAAGACATAGGTAGGACATGGGCTTTAAAATGAATTGCTTGCAAGGGAGATCGGAGTGTGTGTTATTTAGGGCAGTAAAAAAACACAGGGTACTTTCACACTGGGTGACAGAAGACTTCCATTCCCTTTGTGTCTTCATCTCACCTAATACCTTTTCCACTCAGTGTCCCTTGACCCCTTTTATCTGCTTCACCTCACATATACTTCTATTTACTTTTCACAGTCCTCTTTTTGCACCCTGTCAATCTCCTCTATCTCCTGCCAATATCAACTGCCATCTTCATGCTATGTACCCAGTGTGGCACTGTGACCGCCAACCCATTGCAACTCTTGCAACAGTGTCCTTCCAACCCAATGGTAGTGGTTGACCACCAATATGGCTTGGGAGTAACAGAAACCTATTCCAATTTCTGTATATACTTCATTCCCTGCTTCTGCTTTCTCAGTCACATTATTATAATACTGACTGAAGTCAATATCTGTAACTCTCTATAGGAACAAAACTCACTAGTAGACTGATAACTGAAACTTCTTTGTCTTGTAAGGAATTTTGATGCACAATTGTTATTGGAGTATGTCAGGCCCCCATTTTGAAATTATTTGTTAATATTGAACACCATAAACCAAAACTTAGAGCAGAAAAATATTTCTTTAATGTGCCAATAAAGCCTGACTTTACATCCAGCAAGCTATGTGTAATCTCCTGTAACTGTTTGATTATAGTTTAACAGTAGGGCACAGGCTTTCCATATATCATGTAGTATGTCAGCTATTTGCTGTAACAAGATTAATTTTGAAGTTTCAGCCAAGCTGGGATTACATATCACGCACTAAGTGTTTGGTTTTGACACAGTCACGAAACGTTTGGGGACAGGAATAGTTATATAGCATATTTAGATATATAGAATAGTTATAGGGAGCTATTTTACGAACAGGTTGGGCAGGAATTAAGATATATTAAGCAGGGGAATTACAGAGGAGAGCTAAGTAAAGCAGTTAGTCAATGATACAGGAGTGTATATAGTTTCAATTAAGTGAGTGTTTTAGTGTGTAATTATCAAAATTATAAGATGAGATGTAAAGGGATCATTTGCATAGTGACTGAGCCATGTTAATGGATAATTATATCCTAAGACAAATTAGAAATAATTATTTTCAGTAAAATATATTATTAAACTAAATTTATTATTTGATATGTACTGCAGTTAAATTATTAAATATGTTATTTATTTCTGTTTAAGTTATGACAGTGTATCTGAGGTCTAAGCGATCTTTAGCTTTACAGTTTATAATTGATTGAAAGCACAGCATTAGCAAAAGGTAAATTACAGAAAAGCTGCAGTCGGAAACAACAAAATGAGTAACTGCAAATGTTTTGTTTTTTTATTTTGACCATTTTTGTTGAACGTTTTGATCTGAGTGCATCAGAAGGAATGGTACCATGAAATACAACATTCCTTCTTTTCTGTTTTGAGTATTATTTCCCTCTAAGGAATGGGTACAAGCTGAGCAAAGTAAAAACAAGTGGAATCCCGTAGATAAACAAAAAATACTTACCACGATCGTGCAAAAATTCCATAAACTTTTAAATCATCGGCTGCATAAATGACTTATTAACAGCTACCGTGACGCATTCAACTAAACCCTATATAGGACATCTGTTATACAATATTGAGTTTATCCGCAGGCCCCAATGAATTTGAAAGTATTTTGTTCCCATTCATATTTGCTTTCAGACAACACATTTACCTTGTCTAATGCTGTTTCCTTGATGAATTCCAACCAGCCTTTGCTTCTAATTAAAATTGCCCTTCTTTTCAAACTACTGAAGAGGCCCAGAAAAGGATTTTCTACAGAAGGTATGTGCGTGTGTCTGCTATCATGTGCACATATTAAATTGCCCAAGCCAGGAGAATGCAGTAAGGTCTGATAGCGACTTACTGCCCCCGGCCACTAAAAAGAAAGAATGGACCATTAGCTTGAACTGTGTATCTAATCATAGGTCAGCTCTGTGGAGTGATTCTCATTCTAAGTGTTTTTGGATTCTAGTTTATTTTTATACTTCGTGCCCCTGCTCACACTCATATTTCAGTCAAAAGGTTTTTAGGGCACAATGTTCACAATTTCAACAACCATAACTATGTGTGTTTTGCCATGCAGTTGTATTTTATATGTGTTCTAACCTTGACCTTTATTTTTTTATTAATTTAAAAAAAAGTGTCTTTCCTTAAAGTACCGCTGATATTAAATATAATATGGTAGAATATATCAAATGTAATTTTCAAAAATGAATAAAGCTTCAGAGAACAATGGGTATTAAAACCCTAGGGATGATAAACAAAAACCCCGTTTTTGTTTAACCCCTTAAGGACCAAACTTCTGGAATAAAAGGGAATCATGACATGTCACACATGTCATGTGTCCTTAAGGGGTTAAATGTAATTTTCATTTTGTTGTATTAAAAAAAGCAGGAAAGTTTTCATCGTAGTCTCTCCAGTTGCCTTTATAATACACACCATGCGAATTCAGGCAACTATTTTGGGCTGAATGTCTATCGTTCCATTGTGATACTGATGTGTCTCACTTGCCTTGGGGCCCCAGAGGAACCAAAACACATGACTAAATTGCAGCATAGTACTGTGGTATTAAAATGGCATTGTATGCGCAGGGCTAATCTTAATATCTCTTTGGTGCTAACTGTCACACATAGGGGTCAGTTCACTGAATGCTGAACAGCAGATGACAGGTGTTTGGTGGTCAAAATTTGGCTGTTTTAACAGAATGTAAATTTGGTTGACAAACTTGATTGCTTCATCCTACTTCGTGCTTCAACTCAGATGCAGTTTGGTCATCTACTGACATCAGCAGAACTACATATAACATGGCTACTCAAGAACACCCTAATTACTATCATACACAGACCAGGTGAATTGCACCTATATCTGTAAGCCCACACAGCCATAAGTCAACCTTCCCCAACCCCCTTAAACCTATAATGGCACAAACCTAATGCCCAGTAATATTTCAGTACTGACCATTTCCCACATTTCGTTTTAACATTATAGTGCACTAAAATGTTTGAGGCACATCAAGCTATTCTGTGACTTGTAAGATAGTATTATCTTATGCTTCTAGGTTTAGTGGGCACCAAATGTCATGGGATTACTAATGTACAATGCTCCTGCAGTGCTCCTGCAGTACCGGCCTGTAAATATACATATAAAATATTAGCTAATCCAATGCTTTTTTTCTATGGGGAAGCATTGGGGGCATCAATGTATTCCAATGGAGAGTGTTTGGCATCCCTATAGGCTGGCAAACATCTGTCATTTAAAGATGGCAGGTCCACAGAAAGGTGGCTGTCTGAGTGACTTTCACTAGAGGTGTCCGTAGGTCACTATATAAATACTGCCTTTTCTCAGAAGCTGTATTAAGTGGTGGTGCTGGTGGTTAGAGTGTGCCTTTAATTAGGTTTTGTACTAATGTGCACCTGCCATGAGAATTTTAAATTGATGCTAGATAAACTGAGGGTGAAAAAGCAGAAGTTAGCTCTTACACCTGTGTATTATTCATTTTGTGCACTTTTCTTAAAATGTGGCTGTTAATCCTGTAATGACCGAGGCCATGTGTTGCCTTATATGTTACTCTTGTGCACAAAGCACCCTTTCTATGGTTTTATGTCAGTTATTTACTTACAAGATACAGTAAATAAGAAAGATTGTTATAAATTACTTTTTAGTTTAATAAATTATTAATAAGTCATCTTCAATTCTTCAGAAAAGCCCACACCCCTAGCCACACCCCAAAATTAAGCTTCCTTTTTTGACCATTTGAAATGATGGGTGGTATGCAGAACATTAATATCTATGCTTCAGAGATACTTTATTTTTTTGGAGAGTATCTGATAGGGATGTAACAAAACTTAACCAGTAGCACTGTTACATGTTCTAGAGGGGATTTTACCAATGCATTGTAATCCCTGCATTAGATCTTAGAGAAAAATGATTAACAGGATAGACCTTATAATCAGTGGGTGGCGCGCTGAATAATAGACAGGCAGATATTAGCTTACCCCTCTGTATGGTAATATAAATCTCAATGTCGAGTGATACATAAAAGAGAAAAAAACATAAAACAAATCTAGTCCAGATGGTATTTGCAATATACTAGATGCAAATTAAATAAAGGTAGACACACTCACAGTACTAAAATCCACTATTTATTAATATAAAATCAAAAGTGAGTAAAAATACATAAAAGCAAAATAAAAAGGAACTTATCAGTCTATGGTAGTACAGTCCTTGTATGCCAAAACGCGTTTCACTGTGAAAGCTTCTACAGTTGGCTGTGATGTTGGCTGTGATGATCACAGCCAACTGAAGAAGCTTTCACAGCGAAACAAGTTCACCACTGCCTTTAACGTCTAGTAAAATCTTGCACAACTTGTAAATCACAAACAATTTAGGTAATTGCCATAGTTACTACCCCAGGACAGAGTTCTAATTAACCCAAAAGGCACATAAAAACAAAAACAAACATTAAATTAAATTACATATATGTGCTCCATTAATAGAAGATAGACATGTGCCAATAATAGCATTTATGGGTCCGATGAGTGGTCCCCTACAACTTCTTTCCACTGAGGGCTATAGGATGAAGGATAATTATATCGGGGGCAGAAAACATCCAGTTTCCTATCTCTCTAATTTGAAGAAATGGTGCCAAGAGATGCTGTGTCTTCTGGCCCCAAAGGGGTTAATTACTGCAAAAGGAGTGAACTCCTTTATTGATAAATAGGCCAGGAGATGCCCAGCCTCTTGGTCCCGTAATTAATACCCTAAGAAGCTAGGGTTCCCCATGCACCTAGCTGCTTTCCTATGTATGTTCCTACCTTCCCCATACTAACATTTAATTGAAAAAGCCACCAAAATGGCCTCATTGGGGTTTCTTAGTGTCTCCTGCTCTCTGGTCGGTATACCTGTTTTTATATGGGTTTTGGGATTCTTTTTCTAAGCCCTTTCTATTGCATCTTGAATGTTTTACCTGGTAACATTTTGCAACTTACATGGATATGAGTTGGTAACATCTCTTATTGTGCTGTTAGCAAAAAATTACAAATCTCGTCAGCTGGGAATTATCAGTCACTAATGGCAGGATTTTGCTGTGTGGGAATAGGCGTTACTCAGTAACATTAGTAGCCATTTTAGCAAGGAGTGACTGTTCAGTAAACTTACCAACAAAATAGAAACAAGCCCTTAAAATGAAAAAATCTTCCATGCTCAGATTTTACATATGATGTAGCATGTAAGCTCATCGAGCAGGGCCATTAACCCCCTCTGTTCCTGTACGTCCAGTTGTCTGATCTCAATTATGTGTCTGTTAGTCCACCCATTGTACAGCGCTACGGAATTTGTTGGCGCTATATAAACAATAAAATAATAATAATAAAAATTATTATTATTATTTAATAAAAATAATAATTGTAAAAATTCCTATATTTGTATGTCCTGTACCTTTCTATATTTGGAATGAAAACAATCTTCAATTTTCATTACTATTAACTGGCTATTTGTAACAACAATAATAATAATAATTATAATAATAATAATTTAAAAGAAAAGCAATGCTAAGGAGTATAAAATATACCAATACGGTGTAATACATCCACATTTATACTAAATATATTTAACGTCTTATGTGTTTTCTTTTCTAACAATTTAAACAAGGGAGGCAAAAAAAAACCCCAAGCAGATATTTTGACTTAGAGTCGAACATTAATGGCTTTAATTTCTCTTGTTGTATGAAACACTTTTCTTCTGACACCTTTTTCCTCGGGCAAACAGCTTATTTCCAGAAAATACTTGTTTTCTCAGGATAATGAATAATTAAATATTAAAATATGTGGCTTTTCTGTGTTTCCATAGAAGCCAGTGGAAAATAAAGGCATTAAGATATTTTTTGGAACTGCACAAACTTATTCTCAAATCGGATCTATTTTGCACTTTGGCTGAATTTAATTATTTTTAAGGTGAAAATGACTAGCGTGGCTGAACTGAAAGCAGTGGCGGAACTACCGGGTGGCCCATACACTAAGGGCTACCCGATAGATATTACTGCTGAACAGGGGTGCTGTGACCCTGTAAGATCGCGACTGGGCCCAATAGTATTGGACGCCAATCACATCCTCCTGCTGAGCGGGAGGGTGGAGGCAAAGGCAGCATGGGGAAGAGTAGCAGAAATGAGCTGCTGCAGACACTCACTCCTATCAGCCTCAGTAAGCAGCAGCAGGACCATGAGCAAGCCACCCTACTGGACACAAAAGGTATGTCAACAGGATGGTGGCTGCAAATATAAAAAATATGACATGTATGTCAGATTGTGTGTGTATATCTGTGTAAAGGTGTGTGTCAATGTGTATATCCGAGTTTGTTCCTCAATGTGTGTGTCTGTGTATGTGTATGTACATTGTGGGAGTTGTACGACAGATGGTGATCTACCTTTTGCCCACTCTTGCACAAGAGGGGACCCATTGATGGAAAGTAAGTGGACTAAGAATTTTTCCAGTTCAGCTATTTTGAATTTAAATTTGAATTCACTTTGAATTCTCACTTTAGTGAATAACACTCTACATGTAAAAAATGCATAGCTATGGGGTTATTTTAAACGTATGCGTATTTATTTTCACTTGAAAGAAGACTAGCTGTGATCCTGATGCATGTGATAGCGGATTAGTATGTAAGCATAAATGTGTTTCAGTCCATGATTTTGCGATTACCCAGTTGTGTTCCGATTGGAATATTCATAAATTCTCAACTATTTAACCACTTAACCATGAAGACTGGTTTGTAAGCACTGTAATGGATGCTATTTTACTGTGGACTTCTTTGGGGACAGGGCACTCACAACCTTTTGGTCCTGTTTATCGAAAAAATTGTCTACACAATGTACGGCACTGATGAATATGCAGACCTCTTATGGAATGATGATTATAATAAAGGAGAACTGGGACCTATAAAATGATGTACACAAATGAAAATGGAATACATTCATGAGTAATTTTATAGTTAGCAAGGGAAAATCTTCTGTCCAAATAAAAGAGATAATACAAATCACTTCACGCATATAATCTTAGTGCGTCTAGATATATATATATATACCAAGACGTAGAGAGATAATGTGAGAAAGATAAGATTTAAAAGCCTAACAAACAGTGTCTAAATATCAGAGGCGTAGTTAGCAAAATCTTATCTTTCTCACATTATCTCTCTACGTCTTGGTATATATATATCTAGACGCACTAAGATTATATACGTGAAATGATCACTTTGTATTTCATTCACTATTAAAAGTTATATTTTAGAGTATATTTGTTTAGGCAGTGTTCTTCCTCCTTTCTCTTCAACCACACGTGTATTTAGGGTTAACCCCTTCACTGCCTTGATACTTTACTTTTATACTAGGCTTTCACCGCATTAACTTTTAATACAAATCACTGTTTAGTAGATGTATACCCTAATAAAAACATGCAAGAATTTAAGTATGCATTATTTCAATTGGAGTATATCTAAAAATCGCTTGCAAAAGCGGCAGTTCTCTTGTCTGCTGCATTTGCAAGGCCTCCCCTTCTTCCTCAGCCCAGACTTACTGCTCAATGAGAAGTCTTTGCAAGGCAGGTGTTCTGAGCAATTGCTGCGTCTTGCATTTAGCTCCACTGAGCTATACAACCAGGAAATAACAGGTCCCATTGTCTGATTGAAAGATTGTAACAAGGTTAATTTAGAAAAGTTACATTTATATTGACAACTACACTTTTTATAAAGTTCTTTAAGGGACTGGATTGTCCCTTTAAGTTGTGTTTGCTAACTTTTTTAGGAAAACATCTTTGATTCTGAAACATAATTCAGAGTCTAATCTTCGGAAAGCAGCAATAACAGTGGCAGCATTGTTAAGTTTTAATGAGATTGATTTGGAGAAAGTTTTTTGGCAGAAACACAAATTCTTCCATTTGATTATACATCTAGCCTTCCGATGAATCATTAATAGGTGTTTGTTCAATGGCTGTCTGTACATTTTGCCACTGATCTGCACAGGCTAGCAAAGTAGGTCAAATACGGCAATGAATGTAATAAAAGTAAGCTCAAACTACTGTTAGGATACCAGAATTATATTGTTTTCAAGTGGTGTGGTACTCTTTTCTGTACCATATTCTACGGTAAGATAAGCTCAGCTCACTGTGCCACATTTAGAGCTGAGATGATGGATTTGTGGTTCAGTATACCATGTTTATAAGTAAGGTCTTTCTACTTGCTGTTCAACATTATGAGGCACGTAAGAGGAACACCATGGGCATCATGTATCATTCCATCTTTTATTTCATTGTTACGTTGCATTTCACATTGAAAGTGGAGGTGACTCTCAGTACCTTATCGCTTTTAGAGATCATTCTGTGACAAATTCTTAGCTGATAACCTTTTTTTGTCAATGTCACATTGATCGAGTAAATCCCTTTCTTTATCTTACCACTTTTTAAGCGGATACTTTGTATCTAATGTTAAATTCAGAGGAGATGTCGTCTCTTTGTCCCATTTCACATTCACTGTGAAGGTTCATTACATTGGATGTTATATTCAGAGACAATTAGAGGGAAGGTCTCTTGGCATCTCACGCCACATTCAGACTGGATGCCCCATTGTGTCCATGTCAAATTCAAAGTAGTCTCTCTGCCCATGTTGTATTCAGTGGAAGTCTCTTGCTACATGTCATCATCAGAGGAGAAGACCATTTGCCCAATGTGCAATACAATGCATCCATTTAGGAAGATAAGATCTTATTCCTATTTTAAATAAAGTTAAGTCCATATGCTCCATATTAAATACAGGTATTGCTACCCAATATCATATTCAATGAAAAGTGCCTCTATCACCTTGTCAAACTGTTGAGACATTCACCTACTCCCTTATCACAAAATATTGTTCTCTATTTTTCATATCACATTCAGAGGAAAGCTCCCATTGTGTCTTATGTCGTAATTTGGCGTATTCATTAATAGGCCATTTACACACTGATAGATGTTGCCTAGGATCTTGTATAAATGTTATTTTGCTAGATTGTTTGTAGGAAAGCTCTACACCAGCTGTGTGCATGCTAATGTGATGCTAATTTTAGAAATTATTCGATTAAATTAACTGGCATAAAATAGCCTAGATGTGTTCATTTCATGGGATTTCTTGGCCAGCAAAGACAAGAGAAGCTTAATTATGATAACTATAACTAAACAATTGCTGCCTCTAATTTTCCTTTTTTTTAATTTTACTGACTGCAGTAAAAGCCCGGAAGGCTAAAATTATTTCATTAAATTGTTACAAAAAGACTGGGTTATAAATATTAAGAAAACAACTTTTACTACTTTACTTTACTTTTACTATACCACAGGTGATAATTTATTATTGTTAACTTAGTATATAAACATAAGAAGCAGACAAGCTAGAAAGGCCCTAGTAAGGTAAGAAGACCCCTTCCCCCATTGCCTACAAGGTAACTATTAGCACACTTCTCTCCAGGAAGACAACCACTTAACACCTTATGTGTCCACAAGGGGGCTCTTCACTCCCATTATCTTTTGTTTCAAAAACCTCCATCTTTTTTTTTTTTCTTACCCTTCTATATAATGTCATTCCTGCTTTTCCTCCCACCTCTTAATCTACTGCTGGTCTCACCCTATCGGAAGACATCTGAAGATCCCCAACTTCCTTTTCTGCTAGAGAAAAACATCATACTTCCCCTGCAAAAAAAGTGTGTGTATATTGCATTTCTACAAATGAACAGAAAGTACCAAAGTGTGAACTTACATAAGCTTCGCCCATTGTCAAGTTTTGTCCTCTTGACTATACAAAAGAAAATTTTAGTTTTATGTATTTTATAAGCACATGGAGTTATATTGAAACATATTTAAAAAGTGTATGTTTTGTGACATAGCCACTTTAACTTGCTCATCACTTGTGAGCAACTGGCCTTTTCTCTTCTAGTTTTCCTCCCTGCAGTCTGAGGGTTCACTTATGTTAAAAGGACACCATGTGCCACCTTTCAAAATTTAAATCGAAGCATCAAAGATGGAAAAAAAGCTGTAGAACTTATCTGAGTTCAATTATTTATTTATTTAATTATGGCTATTTTAGCCAAAATAGTGCAAACTGATTACCAACTTAACACGACTCATTGTTTAGTAAATAAACTATTTGGCCAGTTAGAGATTTACTTAAATGATAATTGTCAAAAATTCAAAAGAGAATTCTATGTATATTTCAAATTTAGAGCCAGAGTATCTGAACTAAAAACAGGATACGTCAGTGTTTAGGGGATGTCCAAAACACGCATATATTATATTTTTTACTGCGCCGCACTTGTTTTGGAGGTGGGGCACATCCTGTCTGTTGTTACTATTATTGTGGGTTTTGAGGAGTACTCACAGCTGCTATACCACCAAATAATAATTTTGCTGAATAATTTTGCACAATAAGCACCACTTTATTTACACATTTTTCTTTAAAGGACCACTATAGTGCCAGGAAAACATACTCATTTTCCTGGCACTATAGTGCCCTGAGGGTGCCCCTACCCTCAGGGACCCCCTCCCGCCGGGCTCTGGGGAGAGTAAAGGGTTAAAACTTACCTCTACTACAGCGCCGGGCGGGGAGCTCTCCTCCTCCTCTCCGCCTCCGATCCTCCCTTTCAGCTGAATGCGCATGCGCGGCAAGAGCTACGCGCGCATTCAGCCGGTTTCATAGGAAAGCATTTACAATGCTTTCCTATGGACGCTTGCGTGCTCTCACTGTGATTTTCACAGTGAGAATCACGCAAGCGCCTCTAGCGTCTGTTAATGAGACAGCCACTAGAGGATTTGGAGGCTGGATTAACCCTATTATAAACATAGCAGTTTCTCTGAAACTGCTATGTTTATAAAACAAAGGGTTAATCCTAGAGGGATCTGGCACCCAGACCACTTCATTAAGCTGACGTGGTCTGGGTGCCTAGAGTGGTCCTTTAACTATCTGAACCTTCTAGCCAAACTGAAGAATTGTTTCCTGTTTGAAAGGAAATGTACTTATTTGGGACTTTAAATCCTGTCATCCTCTCCCTGTGAATGATGGGACTTGTAATCTGCCTGACTTCTGTCTCTGTTAGCCTCACCGGTACAGGAGAGGAGGTACGTGCAGTGGTCATCATCACTCCTAAGAACTGGGGACAGTTTAAGTGCTGTTGGCATCATGTACCACACTCCTCATGCAATTATATCTAACAGATGGTGGTTGCTTAGGAGATATGACGCACATGAATGCATGTTGTTAAGAAGAATTGTTACTTAGCACAGGATCTGCAGTTTTTTGCACAGAATTTTTTGTGAATGGAAATACAGTCTACAATTAAATGTCCATTAATACAGTAGAACAATGTAAAGGCATTAGTAGCAATTGGTTAAACCTTTAATAAGTACCAGTTCTAATTGTCCTGCTCTTTACCCCTCTGTACATCTCCTCTCATAATGTACAATGATAATTGCACCATTGGTTAAACTTAACACTCCCTTTAGGGAAGAATAAATACAGTCTATTCGATATCTTCTTTGTTACAAGTGTTGTTATTTATTTTTTTCTGCACTAGGTTTGTGGATCCACATTCATTAGTATATCCCTGGGAAGTTTTATAAATGAATAATAAAAAATCTAAAATACTTTTACAGTGTTATCCTATGAGCATTGGTGAATAATTGTTCCACTGTCCTCCCTGTACTTGAAAACTAAATTACTTTATGATGTTGTGAAAGTGAAAGAACCTGGAAGGATTTAGGTGGGTCCAGATAAGAAGTGAGGAGAGCTACACTGTTCATTCCCAACAATATGTCGAACTGGTAATATGCTACTGTGTCTAGCAGGGCCCAAACAGTTTAGATTTTGGTGGGACAGTGCTGATTTCAGGGTCCTGTCCTGCCATTTCTATTTAGACCCGTAGTTTAATATTTTTTGATAAGCTCTTTAAATGGTTTTATATATTTGGATAAACTTTTACAATTACTTTTTCAAAATATCAAAATATCAAAAAGATATAATGTATAAAAAAAATCAATGTATCATAAATTATTAAAATATTACAAAATGTTAATATTTTTCATAATATTAATTTCAAAAGTTTATACAAAATATGAAATCAACCAGGAAATTGTCCCCGGGCAGCACAAAATGAGGGCTTCATTTTCATCTCTAGGACCCTCCATAAGTGCCTTCTGCCCAGTCCTGCAGGTTGGCGACTGTCCAGAAAGGCCCTTTCAAGTAGCTGTTGTTAAGGTATCCTTAATGCATGTTGTTTTTTTGTGCATACGGTTTTCAAAAAGTTTTTTTTATCTGCAGGGAAGCAGTGGACTATTGCAATAATTGAAAAACACAGGTTGGTGGCCAGCCAGGAAGGCTACTTCAGTAAACCCACTTTGCGCATTGCCATTCATGTGACTGACCCCCTCTAAGTGCCACCCACCCGTCCCCATTCTCATACCTCCTAATATTGAGAGGTATCACAAAGATGAGTGTAGACCTAGGGCATCACATGACCTTTCTGTTCAAAATATTAGTGCAATTTATTTTCCATGCCTTCCTCACACCCTAGTGTAAATACAAAAACCCACTGTTGTTCTTCCTCCTCACAGCAGTAAAGATGATTATCATCACAAGCAACTGAAAATCCTCAGTAAATCCTAAACAGGAATAGATCCTTAAGACCGAATACTACCACTCCCTAGAGGAGCTTGAATAGTCCTCATTAGGTTTTTATCAAAAGTTTGTTCACATATGGCAACCCTGGACTAATTTTCTTCAATCATAATCAAGAGGGGCAGAATGTGACTAACAGGGAAGGAGGGAGGGAAGCGTGGGGATAGTTAGAGCCTAAGAGACTGGGAGGAAATTCAAAACAGTAGTGTGGAGATAACTATTTAGGTTACATCATCCATGGTTCTAAATGTCGACAAATATGTTAACCTATTTCACAGCAGCCCTTCTGATATATATGTCAATATAGAAATAACTATGGTCTAATTGAATACCTATCTCCTGAATTGTTCCTGTTGTTTAAACAACTAAGTTTAACACTATTTTGATGATGTCTACGACTGTCTATGTTTACTTACCTTCTTTGATACACCTTTATTTTGTTACTTAAAAAGGCACTGTCACTGTCTGGGGACTTTGCATAGTTTGCAAAAATTGCCAATAGTGACATCGCAGTGGCCCAGAAGGGGGAGGGGGGACGGCGGGGGGAGACAGATGCAATGGTGAGTTCTACTTACCTGAGCCTGGTTTTACAGCAGGTACTCTTCTGCTCTTGGAGCTTCAGCTTACAAGATGTAATACCACATACTACAAACAAACTATAAAAATCTATACTAATATGTATTTTCTGATGTTTATATGCTATAATGCTAATAATTTGCATTGGAAAATAAAAATAAAAGGAAGTCAAATTTTGTAAAAATATTAGTGCAAAATATATTAAGGAGTCTGATTTGAAATCAGTAAACTGGGGGATGGGGGTGCTTAAATATATTTTTATGTTTTAGCTGATCTTTCTCAGAATTTCCTTTTGGACTGACAAAAGCCATAATCCAGTCCCCCTTCCAGCTTTGTACCTGTTCTAGTTTTCAGTACATGTTTTGCATCACAGATTGGATGTTTATAGAACAAAGTATTTTTATCAAAATATTTTTCCTCTGATATTTTGGGTGTCTGGTTACTAGCTGTAAGCAATTTTAGGATATCTTATATTTCTACCATATGACTTCAATTTGTAATGATGATGTTGAAAGATTACACATTTCTTGCACATTGGCCAAATGACTAAAAAGTGATACAATGGGTTAATTTAAAACAGAGGGAAGTGAATGCAGCCCAAAAGTCTGCTAACCATACAAAATATTTTTTTTTATAAATGTGTGCAAAAAAAAAGTTGCAATATTTGATCAATCTGTTTACTCGTTTCTCAGTTCAATCCCCTCTCCTCTCCCATTTACAAAGCTGCCGCACAGAATTTCTTATGAATTGTTCCAGTAATAAATTACGATTATATATCCTTGTAAAGTGTCCCAGACGTCTGAATCCTCATTCTTTTGTGCAAACTTCCATCTAAAGTCTTTTTTACTGAAAGAGATGATTTGCCAATCTCTCCACATCTACTTGTCTGACATTCCTGAATAATATGTTCATGAGCCCCTTCAACAATCAAATGATATCACAACTTTCTGCAACATTACACACTGTGTTCCAGCACAGAAAAAAAACAGTTTTTTGTTTTTATGTAAAGAGTTCTTCATAAGTCACAAGCTTCACAATCAAAACAATTCCCACATGACAAGAAGCATTCCGACTCACTGGAACCTACGTGCAGAAACGTACAACCTAAAATAGTGAGCTATATCAAAGTAAATGGCTCTTAAAGGGGAACTATCACAATATGTTAACTGTATGCAATATCATATGTTTCTATATAATCCTTTTGCAAAGTTATATTGGCAATAGCCCTGCCCTTTTGTTTAAAGTATATTAAGAATGTTGTTCCCTCTTCCACTCTTGCTGGGTCCCCCAGTACATATTAGGCTGCTGTTAGTAACAATTTAATTGCTGTTTTTGTGTACTCAAAAAAAAAACCAAAAAAAAAAACCAGCAGTTCACAGTGGAGGAGCAACCAGTATTAAATGCTCTATTAGTTAAACTAAATGACAATGTCCTTTATACAGTTGCATTTATTAATATATGGCACATCTTAAAATTAATGATGACAATTGTTATAGTTCTCCTTTAAATTGGAATCTGATACAGTGTCTGTGTTGGACAGTGCCAATAACATATTTACTAATGTATTAATAGTTAATTGAGCAGGCGTCATTGATCCACTTCATATGTGCTTCTGACATCACTCACGTTTTCCCTAATAACCCACATGGCATTGCTCTGTGGAAAAAAGACTCTGGCCATCTGTTCAAAGTGCCAGTTATATGACCCCCACCCTAAGCCAATATACATTGACCTAAAGGGCCACTACAGGCCCCTAAACAATTTTAGCTTGCTGAAAAGCTTTATGTATGTAGAGTGTGCCCTTTTTTAAATTGTGCAAACAGTGTTGACAACTTTATAAATTAACCTGGCTACACCCCCTTGGCTTTCAAGCAGACAGCAGGTAAGTTTACATCCTGGTTTCATTAGCTCAGTAGAGCTAAACTCAACGTGCAGAAATTGCCAAGAGCACCTGTCTTGCAAAGACTTCTCATTGAACTGCTTTGAAAGTCTCTAATTGGACAGTCACAGAAAGTCTGGGCGAAGGAAGAAGAGGAAGCCTTGCAAAAGCAGCAGACAAGATAAATGTAGGTTTTGCAAGCTGTTTTTAGATATAGCCCCAATGAAAAAAATGCATAATTAAACGCATGCAAGTTTTCATTTGAGGTATATCTACTAAACAGTACTTTTTATTTAATTTGTATTTGGGTAGTGGAGTGCTTATTTAAGCCCCATGACAAAATGTCACCTTATACCACGATAATTGTCTAGAATTCAAAGTGAATTTACAGTTTCAAGGTCAGAATTTCAGACCTGGAAGAATAGCTGCCTTGAAGAATTTTTGCAGTTTACTTGGTCTCTAAATTTGAAATTCACTTCGAGCTGCCTTTAAATTCCCAACAATTCTTACATTTTGGTAAATAACCATTCTGAATTAATCTTTAAATTAATTCAGAATATCATATGAACCTATATTTATCAACTCTGCACCTGCTTTACTAACCTTGCACCCTCATCATAAAAGCCCAAACTTACAGCATTAAACCCCTGCACCCAAACCAATATGCCACACTCTGGTGCTGGGGTAGTTGACTCTGGGCAATGGGAATGAAAGACAGTATCTTACTACACCTAAAATGTTAACAAACTGTATGGCATGATTTTCCTGTCCTTGTTATTGTCCAGGGAGTAGTTGGTAAAATAAAGGACATTCTTTTGAGAAGCGTTTGATCTGTGTACTTCCTTTTACAGCAATGTACAGACTGGGTGGCACGACTAGGGATAAAGGAAGCTCTGTTCATAACAACATCTGACTGTCTATTGTGTCTTGTCTACCCAAATCTCAAGGCATGCACATGTTTAACATTATATTAGAGGCTCACAAATAACTGCCCCATTGCTTAATGCTCTTCGTGAAAGAAGTGATATCAAGTGACAGACACACGTAACAAGTCAAAACTAGAAAATAAACATTTCTCCAGAAAGAAACTGTTTCTTGTTAATAGTCATTTTTCTTGTCTTTCATTGTTGTAAAAATGTATCCTATTGTCATAATTTATTACTGTTATTCTGTATGAGTTTTTGACCACTGTTGGTAAATGTTAAAAGAAAATGATGTCATGTTTTTCAGCAGCAATGACATGAGTAACAGTTTATAACTGATTTAGGGAGACCTATGTAAAAACACAAAACATCTAAATTTTGCAGTAAAGCAATAAAAGTGGGAATTCTAATCTCAAGTAAAATTATTTTAATATGAGTCTGTAAACTAAAAATGAACGTTGGGTAGATCAGGCGCAAATACATCGAGTAAATCATATATCATAGAGATACACAATGTGTTCAGTGTAAAATACTGAGCTTTACCCACCATACCTTGTTCCCACGCCGCCCTTTTTCTATCTTCCTGTAACACCCAACTCTTCAAATAACACCCAATTGTGGTCTATCCTCTGCTTCTACCAGTCTTATTTGATTTGCCCTGTGCATGATTTGCCTTTCATCTGCCCTGAATCACAAAATAGCACATGCATTGTGGTTGCTATGGACAGAGAGAAGAGGGATTGCCTGTGGGTGGTCTCTTCTGCTTTCATTTATCAATTAATTATTTGGCAATGTCCAACAAATAGTTTAAAAAATATGAATTTTGAAATAGCTTGTCTCCCGAGCATAACTGCTAACACAATGTCTATTCAAAGTCGTATGCTCATTTAAAGAGCATAAGTAAACAATGGAGTATCTTTTAAAGCACTACTCCAAAGGACTAAACTCAGCATCAGCTGGATTAAAAAAAAAACTTTTTAGTTTACTGTGGGCACAGGCAGTAATCTTAATGTACTTTTAAACACTTTACAAATAAAGGTCATTATTCAATAGACCATGGAAATGATTCTTGTCACTTTTTTTTAAATGACTCACTCAGTGACAATGGTTTTAAATAGCCCAATGTTTTAAAATGTTTACAAGACAAATGGGCACTTACCATGATCTAACATGCCCTTATTATTTAATAAAAATCGGGTTTTGTCCATTTGGTGTTTTGTTCAGATTAATTTTGTCCACATGATCATTTCCGGAAAAGAGATTCAGACTAACCAAATCGCGAGAAAATGTGCATTTTTGTGTACAGCAAAATATATACATAATATAAATATACTGAGAGGTGCATTTATGTATCTTTTGGAAGAAGTAACAAGGAAATAGAAGGAGCAGTAAAAAAAAAATAATGAATATATTTATTAAGTTTATATATATATATATATATATATATATATATATATATATATATATATATATATGTATATATGTATAAACTTTTATTTATTCCTTCTTTATCCCTCTATTTGTCACTTCTCACTTAATCTGAGAATAAAATAAACATTTAGTGGCTTTCCCATAACCATCAACCATCTGTTCATTTGGTGACATAGACAAATCTCTGAATCACAAAATAAATCGAGATGCTTAATGGACGAGCTTTTTCATTTGTGTTGTGATTAGTCCATATAATGATTCGAAATTTAGGATTTCTGACCTCCATCAACCAAAATTCAAATTAATTGTTTTTAGCTGTTAATAATGTTTTTTATATTTCATATAACCCCTACATTTATAATATCAGTAGCTTAAAAGTTATTCCATAGCTTTGTATCTTTGTAAATGTTTGATGAACACATGGATTGGGTGTCACACATGCCATATCCAAAACTTAGGTCTCTGTACAAATGTTATCGCATTTTCTGTCAAGACCTCTAGCTGTGTTCATTACAATGATTTTGACAAATGTTTTATTCCTGTAAAATAAATTGTTTGGAAGAAAACTAAATATGTATGTGTTTCAGGCCAATGCAATACTTTAGAGCTGTCCCTGAATAAATAAACATCCTATCTGAAAATAGCATCTGCCCCATTTGATGAACAAAAACAATTCCAATTATGGAAACTTTCATTTTGTTTTTATGTTTTCCAATATTGTATTATTATTTTTTCTTGTTTTATGCTTTATTGTGGCATTACACTGGGCCCACAGAATGATTCCTGGAGGGAAGTGATCTGGGATAGGAAAAACTCTGCTTTCAAACAGGCTATTATTTTTCATTCTTAGTTTTACACACTAAAGTGAATTTCAAATTTGAGGTAAAAATAGCCAGTCAGCTATGCTTCCAGCTTTGCTACTTTGGCCTATCATTGGCAATTCACATTTGAATCCTCACTTTGGTGAATATAGCTGTAAATGCAGTAATGGAGGAAGTGATGTTAAGACAAGGACAGGAAATGTTTGTTAAAAACTTTCACTACCAATTAATTTACTTGATGAAGAACATATTACCTTATATGACATTTGCAGACTTAAAATAACCTCTGTTATTGTGCTATCTGCCCAGGAAAAAGATATTTATGTCTATAAAATTGAACTCCACTAGATGTATCAATAGGAGTTTTCCCACAAAATAATCAAAGTTTATTTTATTTAATATCTCTTACACTAATAACTATTTATTTAATGTAATTTAAGAGTCTATTCACAAAAATACGATGGAACTATGTAAGGTTAAGTGAAACAGCCAAGTTGAAGAATATCTCCAAGGCAACTGCTTACTGCAAAGGTAAATTCACTAAAGTGAGAGTTCAAGGCACATTCAAAGTGAATTTAAAAGTTATGGTCAAAAGAGTTGAATTGTAAAACAAATCTCTAAATAACCTGTGCTTTCCATTCAGCTATTCTAAGCCTTAAATTGAAAGTTTACTTTGAATTCTCACTTTCGTAAATAGTCCTGTAAAAGTAAATCACCAGTTGCAATTAACTCTCATTGCACCTATCATCTCAAAACAATAATTTGATGAATCAGACTTTTGAAACCAAGTTATTGAGTTGAGGGAAATTAATCAACTTAAGGAATTCATTTTTATTTTGCCTGATGACCCAACATAACCTTAAGGCTACATAGCACTGCATAGTATGCATTTAGGGAAATATGATTAATATATGTGGTGCCAAAGTTAGTTACCACTGTTAAATAGGTGGTAAAAAATGAATTCTGAGGAAAATTTGTTCCTGTTCTGCCATCTCAATATATCTTATTATGCAACTAACACAATAATTAAATCAGGCATAGCTAGGGTCCAGACTAAGCATGTCGAGGGCCGGAAAATACGAGGGGAGGAAAAGAACAGAAGGTAAAGATCTTAACCCCTAAACGGACAGACAAAACAGAATTATAAAACAATAAAAATACACTGGGCATAGAAGGCTCTCTCTCCAAAAAAAGGGCACAGCAAATTGCTAAATAAGAATATACAATAAAATCAAACAAGGGGGAGGGGGGGAGAGAACGGGGATTCGGGTGGGGGTTCGGGTGAGTTTAATAGGATAGCGTGAGATATTTATGATGACAAGAGTACCAAGGCCTGAAGTATAGAAGTATTAGCAAACTATACAAGGCAGGTACACATCTGAAATATAACAATATATTTCTTTTTTTAAATATATATATATTATCTTATTATGCATATATTTATATAATTATTATATGGTAATCTCTATACTTGTTTGTTCTTTTCCCATCTCCTGCAATGAGCACTGGTATAATTGATTGTTACGCCGTGAGAGTGTTGCGCAAAATCTTGGCAGCATAAAACAGAATACTTCCAAGTCTTCTAAAATGACTTCCAACTGAGATTTTAAAACAAACATGCTGTTCTTTTGCCATTGATCATTAACAGTGTTGGTAAATAAACCCACTTTTGTGGCAGATTCCCATTTAATTATTAGTTATAGAGGGTATAGATATTTTTAATGCATATATATTCGTATTTTTTCATTTTTTTTTAAATTATTTTGAAAAGAGAGCTGAAGCTAGCTACCGTATATACTTGAGTATAAGCCGACCCGAATATAAGCCGAGGCCCCTAATTTTACCCCAAAAAACTGGGAAAACTTATTGACTCGAGTATAAGACTAGGGCGGGAAATGCAGCAGCTGCTGGTAAATTTCTAAATAAAATTAGATCCTAAAAAAATTATATTAATTGAATATTTATTTACAGTGTGTGTATATAATGAATGCAGTGTGTGCGTATGAGTGCAGTGTATGAGTGCAGTGTGTGTGTATGAGTGCAGTGTGTGTGTGAGTGCAGTGTGTGTATATGAATGAAGTGTGAGTGTGTGTGATGCAGTGTGTGTTTGTGTATGTGTTGGTGGGGGTGGGCATTTTGATATATTATTAATTATTTTATAATTTTTTTTTTAATTTTGGAATATTATTATATTTTTTTATTATTATTTATTATTTAATTGAATTATTATAATTTTTTTTATTATATATTTTTTTCGTCCCCCCTCCCTGCTTGATACATAGCAGGGAGGGGGGCTCCTTCCCTGGTGGTCCAGTGTCATTGGCAGTTCAGTGGGGGGAGAGGGGGGCTGGCAGAGCTGTAACTTACCTGTCCTGCAGCTCCTGTCAGCTCCCTCCTCCTCCGCGCGGTCTGTGCAGCTCCCTCTGTCAGCTCCCAGTGTAAGTCTCGCGAGAGCCGCGGCTCTCGTGAGACTTACACTGGGAGCTGACCGAGGTGCTGAACGGACGGCGCGGAGGAGGAGAGAGCTGACAGGAGCTGCAGGACAGGTAAGTTACTGCTCTGCCAGCCCCCCTCTCCCCCAGTCTGTATTATGGCAATGCAAATTGCCATAATACAGACTCTGACTCGAGTATAAGCCGAGTTGGGTTGTTTCAGCACAAAAAATGTGCTGAAAAACTCGGCTTATACTCGAGTATATACGGTAGTTTATTTCTAAATGGTACATACACTGATCAGCCCCTACATAAAAACCACCTGAAAAACAGCTAAAATATGTTGAGGCATGGACTCCACAATATTTATGAATATGTCCTGTGGTATTTGACATTAGCAGCCTATCCTTTAAGTCCTGCAAGTTGCGAGGTGGGATCTGCATGGATCAAATTTGTTGGAGACCAAAGCAACACAGTGAACTCTTTGTCATGTTCCTCAAACAATTCCAGAGCAATTTTTGCAGTGAGGCAGGGTGCATTATCCTGCTGAAAAAGGTTACACATTTGTCATGAAGGGGTGTATGTGGAACATATTTGCCATGAAGAGGTGTATGTGGTCTACAACAATCTCTAGGTAGGTGATACATCCATATGGATGCCAGGACTCAAGGTTTCCTAGCAGAGCTTTGCCAAGAGCATAACACAACCCTTCCTTCTTCCCATTGTGCATCTTGCTGCCATATCGTAAATGACGCACATGTACCCAGTCCTCTACCTGATCTAAAAGAAAACATGATTAATCGGATCAGGAAGCTTTCTTCCATTGCTCCATGGTCCAGTTATGACGCTCACGTCCCAATTGAAGGCACTTTCGGCTGTGAACAGGGATCATCATGGTCACTTTGACCAGTCTGCAGCTACGCAGCTCCATATGCAGCAAACTGTTATGCACTGTATGTTCTGACACCTTTCTATCATGGCCAGAATATTTTTTTTCAGCAATTTGAGCTACAGTAGCTCTTCTGTGTGACTGAACTAGGGTATAGCCTTTACTCCCCACATGCATCAATGATCTTTGTGTGCCCATGACCCTGATGCTGGTTTGCTACTTGTCCTTCTTTGCACCACTTTTGATTGGTTCTATCCACTGCATACTGGAACACCCCACAACACTTGCCATTTTGGAGATGCTCTGACCCAGTCATCTAACCATCACTAGCTGGTCCTTGTCAAAATCACTCAGATCTTTTCAATTACACATTTTTCATGCTTCAAACACAGGAGTGTTGGGAGAAATGTGTATGTGTCTGTAAGTGTGTGTGTGTATGTGTCTGTAAGTGTGTATGTGTGTGTGTGTGTGTCTGTAAGTGTGTGTGTCTATGTGAGTGAATGTGTGAGTCTGTGAGTGAATGTGTGTGTGTGTTGGTCAGTGAGTGCGTATGTGTTGATCAGTGAGTGCGTGCGTCTGTCAGTGAGTGCGTTCGTCTGTCAGTGAGTGCGCATCTGTCAGTGTGTCCCCAAGTAATAGTGTGTGTATGTCATTGTTTACATAGTTACATAGTTACATAGCTGAAAAGAGACTTGCGTCCATCAAGTTCAGCCTTCCTCACATATGTTTTTTGCTGTTGATCCAAAAGAAGGCAAAATAAACCCAGTTTGAAGCACTTCCAATTTTACAACAAGCTAGGAAAAAAATTCCTTCTTGACCTCAGAATGGCCGTCAGATTTATCCTTGTATCAAGCAGTTATTACCCTACATTGAAAGATTATATCCTTGAATATTCTGTTTTTGCAAGTATGCATCTAGTAGCTGTTTGAACATCTGTATGGACTCTGATAAAACCAGTTCTTCAGGCAGAGAATTCCACATCCTGATTGTTCTTACAGTAAAGAAACCTTTCCTTTGCCTTAGACGAAATCTTCTTTCTTCTAGTCTAAACGCATGACCTCGTGTCCTATGTAAAGTCCGGTTTGTGAATAGATTTCCACACAATGGTTTGTATTGGTCTCGAATATATTTGTATAATGTTATCATATCCCCTCTCAGGCGACGGTTTTCTAAACTAAATAGGTTTAAATTTGTTAACCTTTGTCACTGTATATGAGAGTGTGTCTGTGTCAGGATCGGGTCAGGGATCCAACACGCAGAGTACAAAGAGTAGCTGATACGTATACCGGTCCTTAGAATGGCCGGACTAACGTAGAACTACAATAGAATGGTCAGAGACAAGCCGAGGTCGAGGATAACAGAAGACAGGTAAGCGAGAGACAAGCCGGGTCAAGGAATACAGAAAGGCAGGAGAGTAAATAACAAAGCCGGGTCAGAACCAAAAGACAAGAGAATCACAAAGCACTGTGTGACTAGGCGGACTAGAACCACGACAGGGCAATGAGTGAATGAGAGAACCCCCGTTAAGTATCCTGGCTAGGGAGAGGAGACACGCCTCCGGCGAGTCCTGATTCGTCTCCCGAGATTTGAGTGGCAGGATGTTTCGGGTTAGCGTCATGACGTCTACCTCCGGTCCTTCTGTTATAAAAGGAAGTGACTCCCTCGCGGCCGGCGTTAGCAAGGTCGAGTGAACCGCGGGAGACCGAGGAGACATGGCGTCCGGACGGATAACCTTCTAAGTCTCTACCTCTCTCAACGGTAGAGACTCCAGGTACCCTGACAGTACCCCCCCCCTCAGATACGCCCACCGGGCGGAAGGAGCCGGGGCGAGATGGAAAGCGGGCGTGAAATGCCCTGCGAAGACGAGGAGCATGAACATCCTCTTGTGGTACCCAACTCCTCTCCTCAGGACCATATCCCCTCCAGTCAACTAAATATTGTACTCGTCCCCGGGAGACACGAGAATCAATAATGGAGTTAACCTCATACTCCTCCTGACCCTCCACCTGAACAGGGCGCGGAGGGGCGATTGTGGAGGAGAATCTGTTACAGATTAGAGGTTTCAATAATGACACGTGAAAGGAGTTCGGGATGCGTAAAGTAGCTGGAAGAGCTAGACGATATGCCACTGGGTTAATTCGAGTCAAGATCCTGTAAGGACCAATATAACGAGGAGCGAACTTCATGGAAGGAACTTTAAGACGAATATTCCTAGTGCTCAACCACACTCTATCGCCTGGAACAAAATTCGGAGCCGCCCTTCTACGTTTGTCAGCATGTTTCTTTACCAGTACAGAATTGTGTAGAAGAATCTGTCGAGTCTGATCCCACAACTTCCTCAAGTTGGCCACATGGACATCAACCGACGGTACTCCTTGGGAAGGAGAAACCGGGGGAAGAATAGATGGATGAAAGCCATAGTTCATGAAGAAGGGACTTGAATGCGTGGAGTCACAAACAAGATTGTTGTGCGCAAACTCTGCCCAAGGAATCAAACCGACCCAATCGTCCTGGTGTTCGGAAACAAAACAACGTAAGTATTGCTCAATCTTTTGGTTAGTTCGTTCAGCAGCTCCGTTAGACTGAGGGTGATAGGCGGACGAAAAATTCAATTTGATGCCTAATTGAGAACAGAACGACCTCCAAAAACGTGAAACAAATTGGGAGCCTCTATCAGAAGTGATCTCAGAAGGAATCCCATGTAAACGAAAAATCTCTTTAGCAAAGACCTCTGCCAATTCAGGAGAAGTCGGGAGTTTAGGCAAAGGTACGAAATGTGCCATCTTGGTAAACCTATCGACTACGGTAAGAATAACAGTGTGTTTTTTAGAAACCGGCAGATCCACAATAAAGTCCATAGCCACACAGGACCAAGGTTTGTCAGGAATCTCCAGCGGTTGTAGAAGACCACAAGGAAGCGAATGCGGTAGTTTGGTTTTAGTACAGACCACACAAACCCCGATAAAATCCTTAATATCCTTCCGTAACGACGGCCACCAGAAATCCTTGGAGATCAAAGAATACGTCTTGCGGACACCCGGATGACCAGCCACCTTACTCTCGTGAAGACACTGTAAGAGCTCCAATTGAAGTTCAGGGGGAACGAAAAGTCTGGAAACCGGAGTCAGTCTAGGTGCCAGATGCTGCAAGTTCCTTATCTGATCAAGTAGCGGGGAATGAACTTTGAGAGTAGTGTTAGCGATAATGTTACACTTGGGTACTATAGAGGACAAAACCGGCTCAGATACGGCAGCAGGTTCATATTGGCGAGATAAGGCGTCGGCTTTAGAATTCTTAGAACCTGGCCTATATGTGAGTACGTAGTTGAAGTGAGTGAGAAATATGGACCAACGAACCTGTCTAGATGATAGTCGTTTAGCCTCCCCAATATAGGATAAGTTCTTATGATCCGTCAAAATAGTAACAGGATGCAAGGTACCCTCCAATAAATGTCTCCACTCCTTCAAGGCCATTATAACCGCTAGTAGTTCCCTGTCACCAATGTCATATCTGCTTTCAGTACCGGACAATTTTTTGGAAAAGTATCCACAAGGATGTAGTGGTTTATCTACACCCAACCTTTGGGACAGAACAGCACCTATACCTGTCTCAGAAGCGTCTACTTCGAGTAGGAAAGGTAGAGTAGTATCAGGGTGAACTAAAATTGGTGCGGAAGCAAACAGCTCTTTGAGTGTCTCAAAAGCCCGAAGAGCTTCAGTAGACCAATTCTTAGTCTCAGCCCCTTGTTTGGTCATGTTAGTGATGGGAGCAATGATAGAGGAGTATCCCTTAATGAAACGTCTGTAGTAATTAGAGAAACCAATGAATCTCTGGATAGCCTTGAGACCCTGAGGTAAAGGCCAGTCTAGTATGGATTGGAGCTTCTCCGGATCCATTTCAAACCCTTCCCCAGAAATCACATAACCAAGAAATGTAGTTTGGGATTGGTCAAAGCTGCATTTCTCTAGTTTGCAGTATAAGCCATGCTGAAGAAGTTTGTGTAAAACCCTCCTGACTTGCCTGTGGTGAGTCTCAATATCCCTGGAATGTATAAGAATATCATCAAGGTATACAATTACACAGTCATCTTGAAACTCCCTAAGAACCTCATTAATAAGGTCCTGAAATACTGCCGGAGCATTGCAGAGACCAAAAGGCATTACCGTATACTCATAGTGCCCATATCGAGTATTGAATGCAGTTTTCCACTCGTCACCGTCGTGGATTCTCACTAAATTATAAGCACCTCTAAGGTCTAACTTAGTGAAAATTTTAGAACTTTTTAATCGGTCAAAAAGCTCGGTGATCAAGGGAATCGGATAAACATTTCTGATGGTTATCTTGTTAAGGCCTCGGTAGTCAATGCAAGGTCTTAAAGAGCCATCCTTCTTTTTAACAAAAAAAAATCCAGCCCCAGCAGGGGAGGAGGATCTTCTAATGAACCCCTTGTCTAGGTTTTCACGAATATACTCCTCTAGAACTAAGTTCTCATTCGTGGACAAAGGATATACATGACCCCTGGGGGGCATGGTACCAGAAAGTAAATTAATTTTGCAATCAAAAGGCCTATGTGGTGGTAAGGTATCAGCCTTTCTTTTGTCAAATACTGCCTTTAAATCTTGATACAAGGACGGTATCTGTACTTTGGTAGAGTCAGTAGCGTTATTAATTGGGTTGACACTACAAAGAGGTGACACTTTCTTTAAACAACTCTCTTGACAATTCTGGCCCCAAGAAACTATTTCCCCTGATCTCCAATCTATAACGGGGTTATGTTTCTTAAGCCAGGAATATCCCAGGACTATGGGAACAGAAGGGGATGAAATGAGTAGTAGGGATATTTCCTCCTTGTGTAGAATACCAATAGTTAAGTAAAGAGGTGTGGTCTCCCGGGAAATCACAGGCTCAACTAAAGGTCTACCATCAATGGCTTCAACAGCCAAGGGTGTCTTCCTTAACTGGGATGGGATAGTGTGTTTAGTGAGAAACTTTTGGTCGATAAAACTCTCAGCAGCGCCGGAGTCTATCAATGCCATAGTTTCTAAAGTTCCCTTCTCCCAAGTTAACGAGACCGGTAAAAGGAGTCTATGTTCTTTGTAGTTATGAGTAGAGGACAAAATCGAAACACCCAAGGTCTGTCCTCTAGAGAAACTTAGGTGCGAGCGTTTCCCGGACGGCTGGGACAGCTCAAACGTACATGACCTCTGAACCCACAATACATACACAGTCCCTCTCTTCTCCTGTACTGTCTCTCCTCCTCTGAGAGACGAGTAAGGCCTAACTGCATAGGTTCTGAAACCTGTGGATCTTTGGTTTCAGCAGCTTGAAATGATGGTACTAGTCTAGAGAAAGATTTAGCGGTTCTATCTCGAGTATTCTGTCTCTCCCTTAGGCGTTCGTCAATACGGGAGACAAAGGAAATTAAGTCCTCCAGATTCTCGGGAAGTTCTCTAGTAGCTACCTCATCAAGTATTACATCAGATAATCCATTTAAGAATACGTCTATATAGGCCTGTTCATTCCATTTTACCTCTGCCGCCAAAGACCTGAACTCTAGTGCATAATCCACAAGGGTTTGGTTGTCTTGTCTAAGGCGCAACAGTAATCTGGCTGCATTGGCCTTCCTGCCAGGAGGGTCAAAAGTTCTTTTAAAAGCAGCTACAAAGGAATTATAGTTATAGACTAATGGATTATCATTCTCCCACAACGGATTCGCCCATCTCAGAGCTCTCTCAATGAGTAAGGTAATAATAAATCCCACCTTTGCCCTATCAGTAGGGTATGAACGGGGCTGTAGCTCGAAGTGAATACTGATCTGGTTCAAAAAGCCACGACACCTCTCAGGAGAACCAGCATAACGTACAGGTGGGGTAACTCGGGAAGAAGCACCTACAGTAGCTACCTCTAACCCTGAACCCACAGAAGAAGCAGAAGTGTTACGCCTCTCCTCAGGTGGATTAATAGGGCGAGACAGCAGCGCCTGTAGTGCCAGAGCCATCTGATCCATCCTATGATCCATGGCGTCAAACCTAGGATCAGGAGAACCAAGCTGACAATTTGTACCTGCAGGATCCATGGCCCTGTCGTAATGTCAGGATCGGGTCAGGGATCCAACACGCAGAGTACAAAGAGTAGCTGATACGTATACCGGTCCTTAGAATGGCCGGACTAACGTAGAACTACAATAGAATGGTCAGAGACAAGCCGAGGTCGAGGATAACAGAAGACAGGTAAGCGAGAGACAAGCCGGGTCAAGGAATACAGAAAGGCAGGAGAGTAAATAACAAAGCCGGGTCAGAACCAAAAGACAAGAGAATCACAAAGCACTGTGTGACTAGGCGGACTAGAACCACGACAGGGCAATGAGTGAATGAGAGAACCCCCGTTAAGTATCCTGGCTAGGGAGAGGAGACACGCCTCCGGCGAGTCCTGATTCGTCTCCCGAGATTTGAGTGGCAGGATGTTTCGGGTTAGCGTCATGACGTCTACCTCCGGTCCTTCTGTTATAAAAGGAAGTGACTCCCTCGCGGCCGGCGTTAGCAAGGTCGAGTGAACCGCGGGAGACCGAGGAGACATGGCGTCCGGACGGATAACCTTCTAAGTCTCTACCTCTCTCAACGGTAGAGACTCCAGGTACCCTGACAGTCTGTCAATGAGTATGCGTCTGTCAGTGAGTGTGCGCCTGTCGGTGAGTGAGCGTCTGTCAGTCAAAGTGTGTCCTTGACAGGAAAGGGTGTGGAAAATTTATATTAGGTGGAAGGCAGTGGGAGAATGCCCGAGAACCGTCCTGCCTAGGGCAGCACAAATCCTAAATAAACCACTGCTGTATCCATAGACTTTAACACTTTTTAAAACAATTTGCCAGCACTACTAATACTTTAATGACAAACTAAAGTGTATAAATAGCATACTGTAAGATTAAAGATAATTATGTAATAAAACAGGCTTATCCTCTGTTATCCCTTCCTAGAATCTATAAATTAGATACTCTTAACTCAATTAACCTGTCTTCACCATAAATAGGAGTAATGTAAAACTCACTCACAGGACCTTTATTCATTCCAATGAAAGTGTTCCTAGTGTAAAATCAAGACGCAGTGTTATTCTGACATCATTGGCACAGGAAATTACCAATTTAAATAATCAGGTAAATGTTTTTAAAAATGGCTCTTATTACCTAAAATGTAAACAGGGTCAAATTTGAGTGCGTTGCTAGGTTCTAAAAACACATTGGGCTTGAGCCTAAGGGCAAAAATAAATATGACCCTTATGATGACAGAGAGATGGGGATATGACACAATATAAAACCACGTTTATGTCTCCTCCTCTCTACCCATGTACAGCCAGGGGTGTATCCTGGTTTTGTGCTGCCCTAGGCAGGACAAAACTCAGGCGCCCCGCTCACCCCCACCCCCCCCCCCCGCCACCCCCACCCAACCCTTCCCCCGCCTTCTAAATACACACACACTGACAGATACGCATCCATTAGCTAACTGTTAGCTAATGGATGCGTATCTGTCAGTGTGTGTGTGTGAGTGTATGAGTGTGTCTATGTGTGAGTGTGTCTGTTAGTGAGTGTGAGTGTGTCTGTTAGTGAGTGTGTCTGTTAGTGAGTGTGTCTGTTAGTGTGTGTGTGTCTGTTAGTGTGTGTATGTCAGTGTGTGTGAGTGTCTGTTAGTGAGTGTGTGAGTGTGTCTGTTAGCTGCTAACAGACACACTCACTCACATTAACTCATTTTTTTTTTAATTTACCCCCCCAGCCTCCTTACCTTTGGGAATGCTGGGGGGGTTCTCCCTCTCCCTGGGGTCTAGTGGGGCTGCCGGTCGAGCTGCTGGGCTGGTTGCTGGGCGGGCGGCTGGCGAGGGAGCACTTCCTCTGAGCTGTCTGCTCAGCTCCCTCGCGCGCCGCAGAGTGAGGCTGGGAGGCGGAGCCGGAATATGACGTCATATTCCGGCTCCCAGCCTCACTCTGCGGCGCGCGAGGGAGCTGAGCAGACAGCTCAGAGGAAGTGCTCCCTCGCCAGTCGCCCGCCCGCCCAGCAACCAGCCCAGCAGCCACCAGC
Source organism: Pelobates fuscus (assembly GCF_036172605.1). Taxonomy (NCBI): domain Eukaryota; kingdom Metazoa; phylum Chordata; class Amphibia; order Anura; family Pelobatidae; genus Pelobates; species Pelobates fuscus. The sequence continues at coordinate 83,485,510 of NC_086323.1, forward strand.
CCAGGATGTCTGTTAGCCGCAAGGCTAACAAGGCATTTGCCCTGGGCGTTTGGGGGCGGCTTTTTTTGCCGCCCCCTGGAAAATGCCGCCCAAGGCAAATGCCTTGTTTGCCTCGCGGCAAATACGCCCCTGTGTACAGCATGCTGCAAATGTCTTGAATCTCTGGGAATGCATAACCAAAATCAAGCACTTGTTGCACAGGCAGGTATTCAATGAGATGCCAACACAGTGCTTTACTAATAGAGGGGTGTACAGAAAGTCCTGTTATCCAGAATCCATCCTGACAGTCATTGTGGGGGCATCACTCCCTCTTACTAGATTTAGTGTTAACAAGTGGAGATTTGGTATCAGATATTACTGTAGGTTAAAGTTTAGGATCTAGTGGTCACCAGTCAGTGTGGTTTTATATAAAAAGAAATGTGACTGAGTCACACCACACACAAACAAAAGTTTTAGATTTTAGAAAAACAGACTTTTCTAAAATTAGAATATGCGTAAAGAAGTCGTAATCAGAATGGAGCAGTTTAAATGAAGTCCAGGAGAAATGGGGTTATTTAAAAGCTGCACTACTGAAAGCAACAGAAAATTCCATTAGGCGTGTCAGGAAGAGCAGAAAAATTAAGAAACCACTATGGTGCCCCACAGAAGTGGCCAAAATAGTAAAAAAACAAAACAGTAGCATTTAGTAATTATAAAAAAAAAATAATCTATAAGATTAGGCAGAAAGAGGATAATCAAGTTATACGAGTTTCCAAAGCACACACAGAAGAGAGAATAGCACAGTCAGTAAAACATTTTTAGATACATAAATGAGAAAATTAAAAACAAAAGAAACAAGGTATGTAGAAGAGGACAAAGGTTTAGCTGACTGCCTCAATTAATATTTTTGTTCAGTATTTACAAAAAAAATGAAGGAGAGGGACTTCAGTTAATAAAAAGGACAAATTAGTCATTTGTTACATGTCATTGTTTTAATTTCAATTAGTCATTTGTTACAGAGGAAGAGGTTCTATTTCAACTGTCAAAAGTAAAGACAAATACGTTGATGGGGCCTGATGGGATACACCCAAAGTTATTAAAGCAAAACCATCTATGAATTTAATTAACCAATCATTGTTAACAGGAGTAGTCCCATAAGACTGGAAATTAGCGAATGTTGTACCAATTCACAAGAAAGGTAGTAGGGAGGAGTCGGGCAACCATATGCCTGTAAGCCTTACTTCAGTAGTGGGGAAAGTAATGGAAAACATGTTAAAGGATAAGATTGTTGAACATCTAAAATCACATGGATTTAAAGATCAGAGACAATATGGGTTTACTTCAGGGAGATCATGCCAAATTCGTCTTATTGATTTTTTTGATTGGGTAACTAAAATAATAGATAAGGGTGGTACAGTAGACATAGCTTACCTAGATTTCAGTATGGCTTTTTACACTGTTCCACATAGAAGGCTCATCAATAAACTGCAATCTTTAAGTTTGGATTCCAATATTGTTGAATGGGTAAGGCAGTGGCTGAGTGACAGGCAACAGAGGGTTGTATTCAATGGAGTATATTCGAAGCAAGGTCTAGTTAAAGGAGTACTATAGAGCCAGGAAAACAAACTCTTTTTCCTGGCACTATAGTGTCATTAGGTCCCCCCACCCTCAGGGCCCACCTCCCGCTAGGCTGAAGGAACTCTCCACCCCCTGCTGACGTCATATCCGAATTCGCATGCACGGCAAGTGCTGCGCGCGCATTCAAACAGCCCATATGAAAGCATTACTCAAGGCTTTCCTATGGACGTCCAGTGTCTTCTCACTGTCATTTTCACAGTGGGAATCACGGAAGCACCTCTAGCGGCTGTCAGTAAAACAGCCACTAGAGGCTGGATTAACCCTCAGTGAAACATAGCAGTTTCTCTGAAACTACTATGTTTTCAGCTGTAGGGTTAAAACTAGGGACCTGGCACCCAGACCACTTCATTGAGCTGAAATGGTCTGGGTGCCTATAGTGGTCCTTTAACAGTGGGGTACCTTAGAGATCTGTACTTGGACCCATTCTTTTTAATATTTTTATTAGTGATATTGGAGAAGGTCTTGATGGTTGTCACTTATTTGGAGTCCGAAGTGCAGAGATGTTTGCACACCCTTGCAGATAAACACAGCCCACGGTAACCAGATATGGAGCTACCTGGGCTGTGAATTTGCGCACAGGGGCTTACGCAGGAACAGTAACTGGGTACGTGGAAACAGACAAGGACAAATCCAGAAGAGTAGTCAGACACGGTTCCAAAAGTCAGGGCAGACAGTGAACAGACAATAACAAATAATCCAAACAGAAAGGGTCACAAGCCAAGTCAGTCTTAGGAAACAGGATACAAGAAACAATGAACTGACAATGTTCTCAGGGAGGGGCAATGTTTTATGCCCAGCTCATGAGTGAACTGCCTCAGGTGAACTTAGATAGACAGGTAGGAGCCACTGGTGATGTCCAGTCCCCTAGTGCTGCAGGCTAAGTTCACATGTGGCAGAAGTGGTTCAGAGTCAGGAACTCAGGCTTAGGATGCAGAAGGTTTTTCTAGGTAAGTTAGAAAAATGGTCAGAGCTGTGGCAACATTTGATGTGAATAAGTGCAGGTATTTCAGATGACTTAAAGGTAGGCAGACAATATGATAGAGCAGCAAGAAGGTTGTATAGGGAGAGGTATTAGCAGTAGAAAGAGACAAGTGCTCATGCCATTGTACAGAACAGTGGTGAGACAATATTATGCATACTATTGCTGTTTTATTTAACAATTATGTGGTAGCTGTGCATGTGCATGTTTTATCACATTTTGCATATAATCAATTTCAGCTACTTCAGCTAATTTACTTTGGATTCACTTTGATTTCTCACTTTTGTTAAAACCATACAAGACAGGTTGTCTCATTGAGATCTATAAGGGTTTCCATCACAGGTAGTGTTAACACATATGGCGGGAGCACATCACGCATGCTTAGATAGGACAATACCATATATTCATAGGTTTTATAGCGTGGTATATTAGATTGTAGGCTGGACTTTATTTTACATTTTGATTTCAATAGTTGCTAGCTGAGAGTGTTGGGAATTTTGGAGAATGGTCAAGAAAAAAAAAAATTTAGACTCAAATGCAGAGCTAAAAAACAGCCAACTTGCAAATTTGCAATATTAGCCTGAAATGTTAGTTCCATTGCCAATTCCTCATAGACCCTGATTTAGTAAATAACTCAGCTGGAAATAATTAATAAGAAATGTAAGCTGACTTTCATTTAATGCCATGTCTGCTTTTTTCAGAGGTCAGTTAGGGCAGCAGAATGTAATTATATCAGTCATATTACATGAAAATGGAACCACATGTAGAGGGGCTTCCAATTGAGGCCACTTTCAGAACATTGAAATCCCACTTACATCTCAGTTTTGGTTGCCATCTGTCTGTCACAGTCACTGGATGAATCTAAGACATGTTATTTGGTGTACAGTTCTTGGTGTGAACGTCTGTACATACTTATGACAGATAATACTTGGTCGTGGGTGCTGATTTTATTAATGTTTGGATACCATAATCCTGGTGAAACAAGGTGATCTATTTAACAGACTTTTGGCCAGCAAGATAACTTCAAGATAAAGATAAAGAAGAAATGTATATACTGTATATATATATTAATCTATGGAGTTAATCCCCGGCCTTTAAGGGTCATGTATCCTGATAGATTTATTGGCATTCTCCTTCCAGATGCTTCCTATCTATAACCCAGGATTATATGTCTTAGTTACTCAATTGAGCCACTGTACGTTGATAGCTATTCAACAGCACTTGATTCAGTTTGGATTCTGCCATTGAATCCCAGGACATCCATATATACAACCCCATACATATATAAAATAATTTAAAAAAAAATCCAACTTTTATTTGCTGGATTAAAAAATAACTTTGTTACAAATATGAAAGATCAGCTCTGAGATCTTACTTAAATTTGTTTTGTTGACAAAAGCCTTCAGATGAACACTCACTCTAGAAGTTTAATTACATTGCTCAGAGCGACAAGTCGAGGTCACCCGAAGGATGTTATTGGCTGTAATCCCAGAAAGGACCCTGGAGACTGGTAAATGTGATGAGAATCTAGACAACAAAATTACCAGTGTGAACATCTGCCCTGGAATACCATTGTCTACAGTTTAGATAGAACGTGGTGTAAAAAAGGCATGGAAATACGCAACTGGCTGCCTTTAAAAATGAATGTCTTAACCGTCATTCGTGAATAAGACTATAGAGAATACTATAGCTAAGGTGGGTACACTTTGTCTCTCTTGGTTGTTGCTATAGCAGTAATCATTGCATCACTTTCTTTACCATTCTAAGAATCTGGGGACCCAAGGGATGATGATGTAATGATTGATCATGTATAGATATCTATGTTATAATGCAATTGGTTTTATTTGCCAGCTTTTTTATTCCTGGCATTAGAGTATTCCTTTAATTAGTAAGTTCTTAAATTGCCTGGACAAAATTCGGGGTCTGTTTGATCTGGTTTTCTTTTCATGTGTTAAGGCAGATTGGACATTGAACCTGTATATACTGAAAGCTGTCTGCTATATATTTTAGTTAGCTTATATTTAGACTTTCAACCAGATGATTTAGTAAATGGAATTGTAATGTTGTCAAAGCCAAATCTGATTTTGCTTACATTTTGACAATTTTTCTTTATTTGTACCCCATTGCGACCTTGTATGATGGGGATACGGCCACAACAATGGCTCGGAGGTCCATGTATGCTTAAGCATATACATGTTTCTATCTCTAAATTTATCTGACAAATGATATTGATTTACATTGCTTACACAAATGTTTTCAAGAGGAATTCAAGGCCAACATGACATTTTACTACTAGTACCACCCAACATTTTATTTACATTTTATATTCTGTACTCTGACCAGGTACCTTCACCTAGTTCGCTTCCTAGTCGCTTGCCAGGACCCTTGAGCGCTTCAACCCCAGTTGCTGAGGCTTGACTGAGGTCTCTCTGGAGCTTTTCCATCTGACCAGACTGCAGCTCTCATTCCAGGCAGCTATCATCCCCTCTGTCTAATTCTCCACAGCACTTCTTTCAGGCATGGGCAGAAAATTACGTATCAAAGTTATATCAATATGAATGGCAAATTAAAATTTTCCTGACAACACCTCACTAAAGCTTGATATAATTGTATTCCTCCTATGTGCCATGACTGTAAAAACACATACAATTAAATAATCTTTCCTTTAACCTTAAAACTGCAAACTGAGTTATATTCTAAGCATAAATATTATAATAATTTATCATCTACTTCTGATATAATAATAATGATATACTCCTGATTTTTGCTACTTACATTCCAAATTTTGGCAGGTATGAATGAAAGGCTGTAGTCTTGCTAGCATCACATGTAACTGGACAATTTGAACAGTGTTTGATTATATTTCATGTGTAGTGTACCCTGTAGAAGCCAAATGTCATAAATCTGCCTTCAAAAAAGACTAGTTGCCCAGCTGGGTCCAGGTAAGAGGGGAAACTGTTCCTAAACTGTTTGCTCCATGACCAGGTAACTGAACCAGAATACACCTGGCATCATAACCACTAAAACGTGCTGGTTGGAGTAACCATTTAACAGCTCATCAGCAGCCATTAACATGTGTATAAATATTATATATTCAATTGTAGTCTTCAAATTGTTCGTTTTACTTTACATTTTTTTTTGATAATATGTGTGTGTTATAATAGCTATATCATCTTTGGGAAGTAAGATGGGAACGGAAATGTATAACTGGGAAATAAACAGCCTTAGGCATACTTTGGGTGGCCACTTACATAAGTACAGTAAGTCTAGACTGTTCAAATTTTTCCAGAAGCTAAAGCTATTGGCAAAACATAAATTCTTCTTTGTTACACTAATTCAAAGATAATGAAAATATTAGAACCATGATTATTAGACATGCCTTTACACTGTATATTCTACTTGAGAAAAACATTTATATATATATAATAATTTGCATTGGTAGACATAATGTAGTTGTTAGGAGCCAAAAACTATAAGAACATTTTTCTAATTTGGATCACATTGTTTTCTCACTGGTGACCTACTTGGTACATCGGGCTACAAAAACATATTACATGGGTATTTTTAGGGAGTAGACAACCCGAGACATCATTTGAAAGGTCAGCTACTTTAGTACCCTACATCTTGAATTGTCAGAAATAGTATCTGAGAAAAAAATCTAAGGGTTGAAATGGAAACAACCTATTTCAAAAAAAATAAAGTAGTTTTGGGGTACTGTTTTCAGGTGATCACCATGGCAATGTTGATAAACATCAATATTTTCTTCTATTGTTACAATAGTATTTCTCTCCTGTTTGGATGATGTCTACTTGCAGATGCAGATAGGTTACTCTGAACGAGCCTCAAATCTACTACCATTAGTCCACTCAAAGCTAATGTAGCAAGATACACTACTAAAAATTAAGTTCATCATCCAAAGGAGTGTTTTAATATATTTATCTGAAACACTCTTCTTATGCACACCAAAACGTTAAAACCAAAAATAAAATTTGACAAATTATGTATGGGTAGATGTCTGGATATGGGGATAAATAGATGGGTGGGTGGATGGATAGGAGGATGGCAGACTAATGAATAACTCAAGGCAGAAAATGCTCATTTAGAATTGCCAATAGCTTAAATTTCAATTGTAAAAATCTAATTTGTTTTGTTCTAGATTTAATGTTAACACGTTTATGCAAAACTTTTATTTCTATGCAATTATTAATTTTTTATAAATATTTTTCATATTCTCAAAAAATAATGACAGATCCCACAGGAAAGCAACAATTGAAAAATAATGTATTTTCTTTCATTATAAAAAGCTTTTAAATGTGTTTTCTTTTCTTCAGCACATTAGTAGTGAATCTAATTGGACTGAGCAGTTTTTTTGTTCTTTTAAATGCATATGGTGTCATGTAGTTTAGAGTTATACCCAATTTTAGTGCCAGATTCCTTTCTTTACTTTTTCTTTGAATGTAAAATACTTACATGAACATACTCAATTTATATCTTGAGACACACACTGTGTGAGAGACACGTTTTCTGGAAATAACAAAGCTTGTGTAATGGCATTTCGTTTTTTTGAGAGCTAGAAATTGAAGGTAAAGAATTTTCAGTTCTCAAAGGATTAAGGTGCCTCCTACTGTTTTTGAGTTTAATGAATAAGCTGAGAAAATAAATGTAAACTTACTCGGTGGGAGGTCTCTACCATAATAATGTTCATACAGTATTTTATGGTTTGGTTTCACACAGCACTACATAAGTGTTTGTTTAGACATCATAGTAGTAATTGGATATAAACATTATCACCAAATCTTAGATGATTATTGAATATTAAAACTCCTCTGTGGGGGGCGGAGCCAACAGCCGAAGCGAACAGACGCATGTAAGCACAGCTCCGCCGAAACAAGCCTAAAAAAGCGATATACTCACCCTAAAAGCCCCATCACCAACCCCAACTACGATATCGCAGGATGGGGAAGAAAGCCAAACACCAGGGAACTGTAAAACCAGCTGGGGCCCGCGATATCGGAGACCTTCTCCTCCGTCCCGCAAAGGCCTCAAGCCTCACCGCGCCAAAACAATATGGCGACGCGACCTCGTCCTCCTCCGAGGAACAAGTTATGGACGAGCTGGATGAATTCCCGAGCTCTGGGGGCTTACATCAGGCCTCCTCCGACGAGGACAACGAGCTACTCTCCACGAAGGGAGACATTAAAGCCCTTCTCCGCAACCTCTGTACGCTATTTGCCGCAGACGTGGCCGCTCTGCGTGAGGAAATACAATCGGTGGAGGGGAGAGTCAAGACCGTAGAGGGACACTCCGAAGGCCTAACAGCCCGATGCCTACAGCTAGAAGCCCAAAATACTGAGCTGCAGCGCACCCAGTCACATCTTTCCTGCCGCCTCGACGCGATAGAGGATCGGCACAGGAGCAGAAATGTAAAAATCCAGGGGAAATCCCGGAGACAGTGACCCCAATGATCTACCGCAATACGCCGGAAGACTGATCGCCGCTCTACTCACATCACCCCAAGAAACTCTGGCCGTGATCGACGGGATCTACCGCATCCCGAGGGCCGCAAAAACCCCGGCGGACACCCCAAGGGATGTCATACTACAACTACAGACACGGGCAGCTCAACAAACCCTCATGACAGCTGTGAGAGGAAAACCTACCTTTCTTTTTGAAAACTCTACCCTGTCCTTCTACCGGGATCTGTCTCGGCCCACAGTGCTCTGGAGAAGCCGATTCAAGCCCCTCACTTCCGCGCTCCGACAACACTCCATCCCATACAGATGGACATTTCCCAGAAACCTGGTCATCTCCCATGGAGGAGCCACAACCCGCTTGACGGAAGCAGCAGAGATGGACTCGGTGATGTTAGCCCTTGGACTGACTGCACACCCAGCGCCAACTACCCAAGCCACGAGGCACCCCCACGTCTGGGACATGACAAAAGTGCACCCATTCCAGCCGACTGGGACTCCCACTTCACCCTCTACCACGTTCAAAGCGCAGAGGATTAGCCGCCAACCGATGGGCACCTGAGCCATGGAGGGGCACACAGAAGAACAGGCTACCAGAACTGTCCGACTATACTGCTGAGTTTACATTTTATTTTTGCTGCAATTTTCTTATTAAGTTATGCTACGTTGCTTGTGTTAACAGCCCAGTTACAGCATGTTACATTACTCATAACTCCCCTGAGCCTTAGCTTTCTGCCTTGGTAACGACCGATAACTGACAGGAATAGGCCCCACCACTTTATTACTTCCCGCCGGCAACTCCTTCACTTTCTGCGGGCAGCGAACTCAGTGTAACCCTGCACACTAAATCCCCGAATATTGGTCACCCAGAGATACCACGTAGGTGACCGTAAATCCACGGGTCTAGCCGCCAGTCAGAGCTAGAAAGCGTTACCCCCACAATTAGCAAACATATTTACTCAACCCTACAATGGCCACACCACCTGAGCATTCGGATAGGCAAACCACTCAATACAGAAGTATGGCAGTACAAGCTTTTTCACCTCACCGAGTGCCCCATTCTCATACCAAGCTATACCTACACACATTCAACTGGGGGTATGCACCGACGATGAATTGACAGGCTAGGGAGTACCAATGAGGGTCGCTTACCCCATATGATCCAGGACCACATACTTTGAGACACAATTATGTACAACACAGAGAGACACCACCCAGACCCCCACTGACTTAGTGAGTTCAACCTAACATGGCTATCTAGGGCACACACGAAAGTCTACATGGTTCCCACACCTTTAGGACCGAAGCATCACGGAGCTACTCATGTTTATAAGTTACTTATGATTTACTTTAAAATATACGTTATACTTTACAATGTATAGTTTGAAAGCGCATGGACACACTCTTTTGAATAAGCTAAATGTTTAACTACAATGCCACAATGTTATTATTTATAACCAAAATGTGCATGACAATCGTTTTCCATGACATGTAAAACAAATGTTTAATCAAGTACCCAGATGTCGTTGTTGTGGCACATCGAGGCTTATGGTATCTTTCTTGCACACCAAAAATAAAGAATTAAAAAAAAAAAAAACTCCTCTGTGAAAAATAAACCTTATTCCATCTCATTTGTCATAGGAGCATAGAAATGTTTTTTTTAGGCATACTTTTTAAAGCACTTTAAAAGGATACTCCAACAAAAAAAACATAATTTTAATAAAACACTATTTTTGGTTAGAATAATCCTTTTATGGCAAGCCCCTCCCCCAATAAATAAATACAGGCAAAACGTTCCTATAATCCCATCCTGAGTCCAAGTTTTCCCTGCAGCCCAATTATCCTCCCCCTACTCCGGATGGGACTTCATGGAGGACAGACTGAGGGGAGGACTTGGGTGGTACGGAGGCAAGCTGTGGGGCCATTGGTCGCCAGCAGGCTATTTGTGTTGATGATAGCGGTTCAATATGCTGATAACCAAAAATAGATAGGCTGGAACTCCCATTCCAGGTGGCTAATGACATTGCTAGAGATGGAGTTCCATCAGATTTGTGTCTGTGCTACGTTCCAAGCTAAAATGCTATATAAATAGAATCCAAGCACTGTGATCCCGTCAGAGCACTGACGTGATCATGCATCTTGGAGTAACCCTGTAAAAAAAGGATTGTATTTTAGTAAAGGTAAAGCTAGTTTTGCAAAAGATTTATTTTGACAATATATTTATTCTGTTAAATATGTCTAGTGCTAAATGCGACAAAGTAGTAAATGGATATCTATTTTTGTGGTTTATCAGTATATACATTACAAAATAAAGAAAAAGACCTGAAGGAAGAACAGCTGTAGTTGGAAAAAATTATTTTAAAAAACTGCATATGAAAAAAGTTACAATAATGATCAAATCAAAATTTGCTTATTTACCAGTTTCTCAACAGAAATGAAAATTGGACCAACAGTATCTCTTCCATGATAAATAAATGAAAATTAACGGGCAAAATATCACTGTCAATAGATAGATGTGTTATGCACATTAGTGTACCTAGTGTCATATCAGCTAAAATGTTTATTTTGTGACTATATTTGTACAATTACAACATTTATGAGCAATTATTATATTTAATTTATAAGTTACTGATAAATCTAAACACAATGAAATAGCCATCGCTAAATAATTAATGTGTATTTTGTTTATATTTATTAGTTCATTCAGCTCTAAGTTGATCCATAGATTTAAATGTAATAAAAAAACAACTATTTATATATTACCAATACTTCATAGGGCTTATTCCTAAAAGAATGAGATAAAAGACCATAGGGTAATACAGTAAAACACTAATATTAAAACACCTTTTTATGGTCAAACTCACATTTGTCTGAGTCACTCAAAAGCTGACTCAGACTAAACAGCAGAGAAGAGCATCTGTGTTGGTGGATGTCTGTTAAAATTCAGGATACTTCATGTAGTGTCTCAGACAAATGTGAGTTTGACCATAAAAAGGTGTTTTAATATTAGTGTTTTACTGTATTACCCTATGGTCTTTTATCTCATTCTTTTAGGAATAAGCCCTATGAAGTATTGGTAATTTTAAATATTCTAGAGTGCTCTCACCATTTTATATTTCACTTTTATTTCACTTGTATATGTGTTGAGTGGTGCACATAGGTGATAGCAGCACCAGATTTTCACTTTTCCCAACACTCTGTTTTATTGTATGTAACTATTTATATATATATATATATATATATATATATATATATATATATATATATATATATGTATGTATATATATGAAATTATTTTAACACATGCATTGTTCTCTGGTCTACACCAGCATATATAAGCATATTTGGCTACTTTTTTTTTATTATTTATTATAGTAACTCCTAGTGGAGACTATGATTAGATGTCTGGAGAATAGCCACTTTAAGCCTGCACATTAGGATAATCCTGATCCCCTATCAGCAGGTACGTACAGTTGCAAGAAAAAGTATGTGAATGATATGGATTTCTACACAAATTGGTCATAAAATGTGATCATCATCGAAGTCACAACAATAGACAATCACAGTCTGCTTAAACTAATAACACACAAAGAATGAAATGTTGCCATGTTTTTATTGAACACACCATGTAAACATTCACAGTGCAGGTGGAAAACGTATGTGAACCCCTAGACTAATGACATCTCCAAGAGCTAATTGGAGTGAGATGTCAGCCAACTGGAGTCCAATCAATGAGATGAGATTGGAGGTGTTGGTTACAGCTGCCCTGCCCTATAAAAAACACACACCAGTTCTGGGTTTGCTTTTCACAAGAAGCATTGCCTGATGTGAATGATACCTCGCACAAAAGAGCTCTCAGAAGACCTACGATTAAGAATTGTTGACTTGCCTAAAGCTGGAAAGGGTTATAAAAGTATCTCCAAAAGCCTTGCTGTTCATCAGTCCACGGTAAGACAAATTGTCTATAAATGGAGAAAGTTCAGCACTGCTGCTACTCTCCGTAGGAGTGGCTGTCCTGTAAAGATGACTGCAGGAGCACAGCGCAGACTGCTCAATGAGGTGAAGAAGAATCCTAGAGTGTCAGCTAAAGACTTACAAAAGTCACTGGCAAATGTTAACATCCCTGTTAGCGAATCTACAATACGTAAAACACTAAACAAGAATGGATTTCATGGGAGGATACCACAGAGGAAGCCACTGCTGTCCAAACAAAACATTGCTGCACGTTTACAGTTTGCACAAGAGCACCTGGATGTTCCACAGCAGTACTGGCAAAATATTCTGTGGACAGATGAAACCAAAGTTGAGTTGTTTGGAAGAAACACACAACACTATGTGTGGCGAAAAAGAGGCACAGCACGCCAACATCAAAACCTCATCCCAACTGTGAAGTATGGTGGTGGGGGCATCATGGTTTGGGGCTGCATCAGGGCCTGGACGGATTGCTATCATTGAAGGAAAAATCTATTCCCAAGTTTATCAAGACATTTTGCAGGAGAATCTAAGGCCATCTGTCTACCAGCTGAAGCTCAACAGAAGATGGGTGTTGCAACAGGACAATGACCCAAAGCATAGAAGTAAATAAACAAAAGAATGTCTTAAACAGAAGAAAATACGCCTTCTGAAGTGGCCCAGTCAGAGTCCTGACCTCAATCCGATTGAGATGATGTGGCATGACCTCAAGAAAGCGATTCACACCAGACATCCCAAGAATATTGCTGAACTGAAACAGTTCTTTAACCCCTTAAGGACCAAACTTCTGGAATAAAAGGGAATCATGGCATGTCACACATGTCATGTGTCCTTAAGGGGTTAAAGAGGAATGGTCAAGAATTACTCCTGACCGTTGTGCACGTCTGATCTGCAACTACAGGAAACATTTGGTTGAAGTTATTGCTGCCAAAGGAGGTTCAACCAGTTATTAAATACAAGGGTTTACATACTTTTTCCACCTGCACTGTGAATGTTTACATGGTGTGTTCAATAAAACTATGGCAACATTTCATTCTTTGTGTGTTATTAGTTTAAGCAGACTGTGATTGTCTATTGTTGTGACTTAGATGATGATCAGATCACATTTTATGACAAATTTGTGCAGAAATCCATATCATTCCAAAGGGTTCACATACTTTTTCTTGCAACTGTATGCTATAGATCTTATTATGATCTTAAATTGAGATTACTACGAGACATCCTAGGGAGGACTTACCCCTCATAAGTGCCACTGAGGATTTTTTGATCCTCTTTTTTCAGTGCTGTTCCTCTATTATACGTTATTTCCACACTTTCTCTCTTTCTACCTTTTAACATTTAGTAGACATACCACACAATCCAAGCAACAATAAAGGACTTCATCATAATTAAGCAATTGGATTTGCTGTGATATAGTCTTATGAAGTATTTTATATACTTCTTTCACCACACTTTAATTCTGCACATTTATTTATTGTGGGACTTAATTCAATTGCTTTTCAACTCTATACAGGAGTGTAATCCCAATACTTTGGTTTCCCTATGGAACATTTACTATTACTTCTCTGGTCTACACATTTAAATCCGCATTTTTAATACATCATTTTTATTTTGAGTATTTATAAAACTCAACGATTTTGTAATTTATATATTTTATTGTATTCTACAGAATCTATATAATTAGTGAACAACGACAATTAAATATGCAAAGCAGTCTCAGTGTGAAAGTGAGACTACTTGCATAGTCTGGAAATATATACAGCGCGGTAGAGTCAAAAATCCAAAATCTGACTGTCAAAATAATATGGTCAAAATACCCCTATCAAATAAAGTATATACAGGTGATCCTACAATCCCTTGCCAGTCCAGAGTACTATAGCTAAGGAGATAATTATGCGTAATCAGTATCCTCACTCAGCCCTAATAATACGCTTTATTGTGATCTGCTATAGGGATATGAGTGTCAAATAGCTAAATCTCCATAGTCTAAACACCCTAGGAAATGTCAATGTTAGAATAAATATATGCTCAAAAATTGCACTATATAATTAGTGGTTTCAGCATGCTACGTTAAGCCTTAAGATGATGAGAAACTTTGTATTTGGCCATTCATGCCAATCATCAATTATGTCAACTGCCATATTATACCTGTAGTCTTTGCCAGCTTTTGGAAAAAAATGGTTGACACTAGACACCAAGGAAGTTTCGAACATTCTTATCAAATCATAAATCTAATTGTCACCTTTAAAAAATGTGATGGGTCAATTCATTGTGCTATTCCAATTATATACAAGCTCTTGTCTAGAGAGCAACATTCTTGGGAGTCTTTATAATCTTTTACACTTACATCGTGTTCAGAACCTGTTGACACATCGGAAATAAGAGGACGTCTAGTGATGAACATTGTTTTTGAAGTAGTATTGCATGGTAGAAAAAGAACTGCAAATCAATGAAGCTTGGTATATTTTTCTATAGGTTATACTTTAGTCATGTGTCTTTTTAAAAGGTGTCTGTGATGTTCTCTAACAATATTTCTGGACAGCATTAAACGTACTGCAAAATTCATTGGAATTATAGTGCCCTCCTCCGTCTGCGGTGCAGAAGGGGTTAAAAAACCCTTTTGTGTCACTTACCTGATTCTAGTGCCAATGTACCTCGGTGCTGGTTCAGGCTACACCTCCACTCCTCCCCTGCTGATGTCATTATTGAAGTTTATTGAAAACTGCAATAATTACCTTTGCAGGGTTAAGGGACCTGGGACACTGCACCCAGACCACATCAATGAGTTGAAGTGGTCTGGGTGCCTATTGTGTCTTTTAACTTCTAAATGGCATTGAATTGAGCAGGTAGACTTTAGAGACATGATCTATACACAAAAACTGCTTAATTGAGCTATAGTTTAATTGGTGACTATAGTGTCCCTTAAATAACAAGCTAATAATAAGAACTTAAACCTAGTATTGATAGAGACATGTTTATTTGCATTTCTTGATATGAAAATGTTAACATAGGAGCACAAAAAGTACAACAATACTATAATTTATCAAGTTGTTTTTGTTTGAGTAAATATGCATTTATGAAAATTTCGCAATACATGAGCCAGAATCCAATCCGATATTCACTCCAGAGGAAACAATTGTTTGGTAGGTTCTGAGACAAAGAAATGAGTAGCACACAGTTAAGTTAAGAGGCATAACAGAAAAAAAGAGCACACTTTACAGTATAAAGATATTTGCTGCTGTGTAATGTTAAAGATTGTGTTTAGTATAGAGAGGGGAAGAGCTGCGGTGGGAGCTTCTTAGAATGCTAAAATACCATAAAAAGGGCTATCCATATATCAAATACCATATACATATACATCATATTCTAGTAAAAAAATAAGTAAACAAAAAAAAGGCAATGCAATGTGTAGCTGACCAATAATTTAAATTGTTCTTAGGGTATATAAACTGTAAACCTGAAAAATAGATTTTGTAAATAAATACAAGAATACTATAATTCAGGTACTACGAGACCAACCAGGGTATTACAAGACCAATTCAGATCTCTAATATAAACCCAAGTCAATGTACATTCAATACTCTAAAACATGCATATTATTTTTTATCTCTTACTGATAGATTTTCCAAAGTAATAACTGAAACAAATATATTAAATGCAATGAATTATTGGAAAATCATACAGCAAATCTATAAATGAATCTGTGAAGATGATGACTTAAATAATTGAATGACACATGTTTTCATATATGATCCTGAACCGATCTCCAATTTTACGCCTCGGTTGAAAATGTTTTTCCAAATTAGTTTCCACGGGCATAATGCAGTTCCAGTTAGTCTGTAGTGCATATGTTTCCTTTTTGAGAATGCATGCATTTTATAGCACTGATTTTATATAATAACGTTTAAATAGAAACCCAGCTTTTATAAGATTGTTATTCCCTTAAACCTCTGCTAGTCACCTCCTTGCCTTAAAATCTAATTTCTTAAAGATAAATCTAAAGAGTGGAAAGTCACAGCCTTAATTCCATTATTTATTTAGAAGTCTCCCTCCTTGTTTACTAAAGTTCAAACACAGAAAAGACACATTACATTTTATTGCATAAACAAATAAACAAAATACAAGATGTCTGAATACAAGATGTTTTCAAGGATGACCTTCAAATTCCATAGAAGGTTGTGTAATGTTTTTCATCTGGTTTTCACATCTCAGAAAGCAGAGCACACATTACTTAAATATGTTGTCTTCCTTAGGTCTTACTAACAGTGTGCAACCAATACACATCTAAAATTAACTCTTTTTACCCCAAAAAATTAATTTCACATTTTGTATTCCCATTTTGCTCTTCCCAGCAATCAATTGTTTGATGCCCTTCTCTAGCAAAGTGTTCCATGTCCATTTGATCTACTTCCACACTTTCCGAGACATTAAATTAATTTCCCAAACATTACATTTAATGGGGTTTTTTTCCAGTCCTCAACTTTATGTCCACTCTAAATTACCATCTATAATTTACATATTATTTTATAGGATATTTATAAGAGCAAAAAAAAAAAATACAAGACCACAACTGTATCTCCAACAACTTGATTGAACAATAGCTTCAAGTTTTACCTGAGGAAAAAAAAGTGGGTGGGAGGCTAGCCAAATTGAAAAAGTTGAATGAGGAAAGGAGAATACAAGGGATATAGAATGGGAAAAGGAACGTTGTTTACGGGAGTATTATTGAGGGAAAAAAAAGAAAACTGTGTTAGTCCATCAATCTAGGGATCATAGAGTTCAGGGTTATGAAACAAGGCATTAATTCTAATGTCATAAGACACATGTTGTTGCTGAGTCCTGCTGTGGGAGACATGTTCCAAAATCTCCATACCTCTGATCAGGGGTCAAGTCCTGGGGAAAAAAGTGTGGGAACTCACCCAAGATTCCGCCTCCTTCCCCCCCCCCCTAAAAAAAATTGCACTCCTATGCATATAGTGCAGTGCAGGGTGTGTATAATAAATTTAGTGTGTTTGTAGTGAGTGCAGAGTGTGTATAATGAATGTAGTGTGTTTGTTGTGAGTGCAGTGTGTGTATAATGAATGTAGTGTGTTTGTAGTAAGTGTAGAGTGTGTATAATGAATGTAGTGTATTTGTAGTAAGTGTAGAGTGTGTATAATGAATGCAGTGTGTTTGTAGTGAGTGCGGATTGTGTATAATAAATGTAGTGTGTTTATGGTGAGAGCAGAGTATGTATAATGAAGTGTTTGTAGTGAGTGCAGTGTGTATAATAAATGTAGTGTGTTTGTAGTGAGTGCAGAATGTGTATAATGAATGTAGTGTGTGTGTAGTGAGTGCAGTGTGTATAATGAATATAGTGTGTAGTGAGTGCAAAGTGTGTATAGTGAATGTAGTGTGTTTGTAGTGAGTGCAGTGTGTATAATGAATGTAGTGTGTTTGTAGTGAGTGCAGAGTGTGTATAATGAATGTAGTGTGTTTGTAGTGAGTGCAGAGTGTGTATAATGAATGTAGTGTGTTTGTAGTGAGTGCAGATTGTGTATAATGAATGCAGTGTATGTAGTGTGTTTGTAGTGAATGTAGTGTGTTTGTAGTGAGTGCAGAGTGTGTATAATGAATGTAGTGTGTAGTGAGTGCAGAGTGTGTATAATGAATGCAGAGTCTATATAATGAATGCAGAGTGTGTATAGTGAATGTAGTGTGTTTGTAGTGAGTGCAGAGTGTGTATAATGAATGCAGCGTGTATAATGAATGCAGTGTATGTAGTGTGTGTGTAGTGAATGCAGTGTGTATAATGAATGCAGTGTGTATAGTGAATGTAGTGTGTGTAGTGAGTGCAGTGTGTACAGTGAATTTAGTGTGTTTGTAATGAGTGCAGAGTGTGTATAATGAATGTAGTGTGTTTGTAGTAAGTGCAGATTGTGTATAATGAATGCAGTGTGTGTGCTGGATTATGTGTGTGTGTGTGTGTGTGTGTGGGTGGGTGCTGGATGATTGTGTGTGTGTGTGCTGGATGATGTGTGTGTGTGTTGGATGATGTGTGTGTGTGCTGGATTATGTGTGTGTGTCCTGGATTATGTGTGTGTGCTGGATTATGTGTGTCTGTGCTGGATTATGTGTGTGTGTGCGCTGGATGATGCAGTGCAGTGCAGGGTGTGTATAATAAATTTAGTGTGTTTGTAGTGAGTGCAGAGTGTGTATAATGAATGTAGTGTGTTTGTTGTGAGTGCAGTGTGTGTATAATGAATGTAGTGTGTTTGTAGTAAGTGTAGAGTGTGTATAATGAATGTAGTGTATTTGTAGTAAGTGTAGAGTGTGTATAATGAATGCAGTGTGTTTGTAGTGAGTGCGGATTGTGTATAATAAATGTAGTGTGTTTGTGGTGAGAGCAGAGTATGTATAATGAAGTGTTTGTAGTGAGTGCAGTGTGTATAATAAATGTAGTGTGTTTGTAGTGAGTGCAGAATGTGTATAATGAATGTAGTGTGTGTGTAGTGAGTGCAGTGTGTATAATGAATATAGTGTGTAGTGAGTGCAAAGTGTGTATAGTGAATGTAGTGTGTTTGTAGTGAGTGCAGTGTGTATAATGAATGTAGTGTGTTTGTAGTGAGTGCAGAGTGTGTATAATGAATGTAGTGTGTTTGTAGTGAGTGCAGAGTGTGTATAATGAATGTAGTGTGTTTGTAGTGAGTGCAGATTGTGTATAATGAATGCAGTGTATGTAGTGTGTTTGTAGTGAATGTAGTGTGTTTGTAGTGAGTGCAGAGTGTGTATAATGAATGTAGTGTGTAGTGAGTGCAGAGTGTGTATAATGAATGCAGAGTCTATATAATGAATGCAGAGTGTGTATAGTGAATGTAGTGTGTTTGTAGTGAGTGCAGAGTGTGTATAATGAATGCAGCGTGTATAATGAATGCAGTGTATGTAGTGTGTGTGTAGTGAATGCAGAGTGTGTATAATGAATGCAGAGTGTGTATAGTGAATGTAGTGTGTGTAGTGAGTGCAGTGTGTACAGTGAATTTAGTGTGTTTGTAATGAGTGCAGAGTGTGTATAATGAATGTAGTGTGTTTGTAGTAAGTGCAGATTGTGTATAATGAATGCAGTGTGTGTGCTGGATTATGTGTGTGTGTGTGTGTGTGTGTGGGTGGGTGCTGGATGATTGTGTGTGTGTGTGCTGGATGATGTGTGTGTGTGTTGGATGATGTGTGTGTGTGCTGGATTATGTGTGTGTGTCCTGGATTATGTGTGTGTGCTGGATTATGTGTGTCTGTGTGTGTGTGCGCTGGATGATGTGTGTGTGTGTGCTGGATGATGTGTGTGTGTGTGCTGGATGATGTGTGTGTGTGCTGGATTATGTGTGTGTGTACTGGATTATGTGTGTGTGTACTGGATTATGTGTGTGTGTGTACTGGATTATGTGTGTGTGTACTGGATTATGTGTGTGTGTGTGCTGGATGATGTGTGTGTGTGTGTACTGGATTATGTGTGTGTGTGTGTACTGGATTATGTGTGTGTGTGTGCTGGATTATGTGTGTGTGTGTGCGCTGGATTATGTGTGTGTGTGCGCTGGATTATGTGTGTGTGTGTGCTGGATAATGTGTGTGTGTGTGCTGGATTATGTGTGTGTGTACTGGATTATGTGTGTGTGTACTGGATTATGTGTGTGTGTGCTGGATGATGTGTGTGTGTGTGTGTGCTGGATGATGTGTGTGTGTGTGTGTACTGGATTATGTGTGTGTGTGTGCTGGATTATGTGTGTGTGTGCTGGATTATGTGTGTGTGTACTGGATTATGTGTGTGTGTGCTGGATTATGTGTGTGTGTACTGGATTATGTGTGTGTGTGTGCTGGATTATGTGTGTGTGTGCTGGATTATGTGTGTGTGTACTGGATTATGT
This sequence comes from Pelobates fuscus, assembly GCF_036172605.1. Classification (NCBI taxonomy): domain Eukaryota; kingdom Metazoa; phylum Chordata; class Amphibia; order Anura; family Pelobatidae; genus Pelobates; species Pelobates fuscus. The sequence continues at coordinate 83,505,444 of NC_086323.1, forward strand.
GTGTGTGTACTGGATTATGTGTGTGTGTGTACTGGATTATGTGTGTGTGTGTACTGGATTATGTGTGTGTGTGTACTGGATTGTGTGTGTGTGTGCTGGATTATGTGTGTGTGTGTGTGTGTACTGGATTATGTGTGTGTGCTGGATTTTGTGTGTGTGTGTGCTGGATTGTGTGTGTGTGTGCTGGATTATGTGTGTGTGTGCTGGATTATGTGTGTGTGTGCTGGATGATGGGGGGGATGCATTTGCTTTTTAACTTTTATGTGTGTTTTTTTTTTTTACTTTACTCCCCCCTCCCTGCTTCTTACCTTGTCAGGGAGGGGGAGATAGCCTGGTGGTCCGGTGGAGGGTAGCAGCCGCTGCACACAGGGGCCATCACACGCGGCGTTCTTCTCCAGCTCTCTCAGCTTCAACTCTCGCGAGACTCGCCTGTGCGGAGCGTTGCCATGGTAACCCGTGGCAACGCTCTTACAGCTGCGGGTCTCGCGAGATTTGAAGCTGAGAAAGCTGGAGAAGAACGCCGCGTGTGATGGCCCCTGTGTGCAGTTAGCAGGGCAGGTCCTGCAGGACTGGGAACGGCGTTCCTGCTTTGGAAAAAGTGCAGGAACGCCGTTCCCATGCGTTCCTGCAGGACTCGAGCCCTGCCTCTGATCCTATTAAGTTTAGTATCCAACTTTAAGATAATCTATAGGACCTGCCAACCTAGATGCATCAGGTTCTCAACGACATTCAGCAGGAAAAGGGCAAAGTTGTTTCTCACGATCTAGTGAAAAACCCACAACAACAACAACCCCCCCACCCCCTAACCCTTCCCTATAGAAGCAGAAGTGCTGGAAATTCAACCAAATGTTAATATGCAACTGCAAACAAATTCAATTGAAAAAAAAAAAAAACGTAAAAATTACTTCTTGTCTTCAGATTGGTAAGAACTATAAAAGCCTTTTTAAATGTCACTTCATGATAATATGTGGTGGTGGATACCCAAAAATGTAATGACTGCCAGAAACACAAGGTAAAGTTTGGAAAGGTATCTGTAAAATTTGAAAACAAACTGAGAAAGCAATAAATTATTTTGTCACTACTGCTAGAGTGCTGAACACAGCTGTTTTGGTGTGAGTTTCGGTGTTGTAGAACTTTGAGACACATTTATACATGACAAATGATCTGAGAAGCTTATAATAGCCATCAGGATAGACAGTAGGATTTGGGCACCTTAACCAGATAAAGATGTACTTGTGAGAGGTTTGATAGTTTAGGAACACATTACAGACAATTAAGATCAGCATTTATATGCATTGATATTCCACAGCAAAATCTAATCACCTCTTATGTTTTCCTTCAGAGCCAAGGAGATTAAGACAAAACTTGGTACGCTCCTCCAGAAGCCAGAATCTGCTTTCGATCTGATAATCCCGTACCCAGAAAAGACTGAGAAACCACCAAAAGTTCCTAAGTAAGTGTTTGTTGTACATATGAATTATGTGTCCATTGAATAAATCTGTAACATCATGTTCCAATACTACATCAAAAAAATTGCAACATCTGTGCCTGCTTTGTTGACGAACATTTCACCTTGTTTTCATAGAGAGAGTGGGAGATGACAGCAGGTTCTCATGCGAAATATACAGTTCATATATTTGATTCAATAACTCTCCAGACTGTATTATTTCTGACCCATCCATATACCTCTTTTTTTTCAATTTGTCACATTACAATCATTACCAGATTACCATTTTCGGTCAGTGATGCATAAACACAGCCACTAAAGGTGGATTTAACTCTTCAATGCAACATGTTCTGTTAATATGACAAGACATTGCACCCAGACCACTTCAGTGATTTAAGGTGGCCTAGTGGTGGCTTCAGTGGTCTTTGTAAATATTATTTGTAACTGTATCATATAACCTCTCTGTATAACTCCATGTTTCACTAACTGCTTAGATCAACCATTCTTTAAGTCTACTGTATGCAATTGCATTCAACAAAAACATGTAGCAATCACCACAATGCCATTTATTTAACTCCCCTTAATACATGATGCTCCCTGTAACCCTAGCTGGGTACCTCCACCAAGGACCGCTTCCTAACTGGAACAGGGGACAAACCGCAGCACTTCTGCCCACAGTCACCGTGGCTTGACTGGGGTCCTGGAACCGCTCCCTTCTGGAGCAGAATGGGAAATTCACCCTAGACACCCCCAGGCACTGGACGACACTCAGTACTGGGAGCTCTACTCCTTAAAAGCCCTTTTCCCTCCCAGTAACCAGACAACACATAGTTCTGGGAGTACAAGCTGGAATATGTTTATTGGCAGCCACATCTGGCCTTATATGCAGGTCTCCATGCAAGGGGCACTCCCCGCTGGACCTGAGAGCAGACTACAGTAAAAACCTACACACGATTACATTGGCTCTCAGGTCCAGGACACTCCCATACAAAACAAGACAATCCCTCCCCTGTGCCTGGGAGTCAAGCACTGTATTAAACTGAATTATCTCAAGGCACAAAAAAACACACATTTCCCAAACATCCCAAAAGTACCTTAAAAATACATAAAACAAAATACATAAAACATAAAACCTCATAAATCCCCTCATAGCCCCGATCTGGGTGACCAACATATCCAAAAATCACCGAGATCGGTAAAGGGGCTCAGGATTTTCCTGGCACTGGTGGTATGATCCCCACCTCAGATTCTTTAGAGTAAATAAGATATAGAGCGTCATAAAAATATAATACAAATATTTTTGAATTTATGCCAGGAAGTATATATAATTAATTTACACATTACACTTTTAAAGTACCCAAAAATCCTTTATTTAAATAAAATACAAAGTAGTATCATCCATAACATGTTCCATCTAAGGCTTTATCAAATGGATAAAGACTTTAATAAAGCCTTAGGTGAAACACGGTATGGATGTTATTACTTTATATTTTATTTAAATAAAGGATTTTTGGTTCCTTTACAAGTATACTGTGCCAATTATATCCTATTTCTATTATATATACCTCCTGGCATAAATTCAAAAATATGTTTATTATATTTTTATTAAGTTCTACATCTTATTTACTCCAAAGAATCCTAGGTGGGGATTATACCACCAGTGCCTTATTCACAGAGCAGTTGGTCTGCTCTACCTATGTGAGTATTATTTTTTAATTCTACTTTTAAGCACACAATTTACCTTACAGAGAGCACTATCCTTTGCACCTGTATTCTTCTAATTTTGGGTTGCTGACACTTCTGTGATTGAGGACACCTACATCATATTCTATACGTGGGGATTGTACCACTGAACACCCTACATGCTAGAGCTGGCTATAGCTCAACCAAATGCGAGTAATCCATTGTTACTGCACTATAACCACTTTGGCTGATGTGATATACTGTACCAATGGAATATCTCTCTGCTTTTGTCTTTTTGTATGGACTCCAACAACATATTGTGAACAATACCATAGCTTCTTAACTGTAACCCCTTTGCCTGATTTAGCATTTACCGCTTGACCCAGCTCCTTATCTGCATATTCCACTACCTCAAGGGTACTTTGCTATAGACTTTTTTGGACTACCTCATTGTTTTATATTGACTGTATATACGTTTGTTTTATCTTGGATAATATATATTTACACTACTTATTTATATTTTGGCGCATCCCTCCCTCCTGTTGCTGTTTTCTCTCTAATTTATTTTAAGGGTTTTTGAGGGATCCCCTAAATTGGGTTGCGGCCTGTTCATTTTTTCTGTTATTTAGAACTGATCGTTTTGTCGTTTATTAACATGACAAAACCTCCCTGTATAACAAGCGTTCATTTGAATCACTCTTTGGCTTATAGAACAGAGTGGTTTTTAGTTGAGAGTGCAAATAGGAACTGGAAATTAAGGTGTTACACTTCTGTTCTCATTAATAATTTGCAGGTGCTCTGTATAAATAATAATATCAGTAATTCCTTTAATTTTTCTAATTAGCGAACAAAATGACAGAGCTATATGGAATATTATGGGTCTGATACCTTCATAATTAAATTGAGAAGCAATTACTGGACAACTGCAAAATATCCCAAAGAACATCGAGCTCCACTTTTGTCCTTTGCTGAAGGGTTAGACCCAGGGCCAATATGTCAATTGTGATTAGAGACAATGGGTTCTATGTGCAAGCAAGGCAAAGCAAGCCAACTCTAATTAATTTTAGCAGCTAAATGGTAACATTTGATTTAGAAAAATATTGTGCCTGTAAAAAAGTCTGGCTTTCATCATCTGCTGTTGCTTTGATAACAGGAAATCTGTTCAGAACCTGCTCTAAACCACAGTTGGCATCAATGCCCATCGTATGTACTGCCCAGTTGATATCTGTGAGGTTTTTAATTGCTCAAGAAATTAGAAATATATTTAACCTTTTAAAGACCAATAACAAAACACCTATTTGAAATATGGGATACATAGGTAGCACCTAAACATATGCTAACGCAGCAATTTTATGTTTTGTTTTGATCACTGTTTAGGATTACATTAAAAAAAAATTATATTTAATTTATTTATTTCTCAGAAATATTGGGAGGGATACAAGGTTTTAGTGATTATACAGTAACCCTTGTCTTACAATATTTTCAAAGATCTAAAATATTAGCATAGAAGCAGAAATACTATATTTGTCACATACAGTAAGCATAAAAATAGATAGAAACTGGTATGTGTAAAGAATGTGATGGCTCTTCTGGCTGATACAGCTTCATAAATATGCCACCACAGAATTAAAACAGGCATTATTCTGTTAGAGGTTCAGTAAGGATCATGACACAATAAAAATGTAATTTGTCTTTGAGGAACAACTGTAACCTCAACACTATTTTTAATATAATAATCTGTTCATCAAGTTTTGAAAGGAAACAGAATTGTTTTTTAATGAAGTATATGTAAAAAAAAAAAAATAAGTGTTTGAAAAACGACAGTCTCTATGGTCTTCCCGGCTTCACACCCTGCATGGTGCAGTGACATCAGACTGACTATCTGTCAGATTCAATGTCTGACCCAAGGTGTACGTATATGGCTGAAGAATACGTTTTCTCATTTTTTTTTACAAAGACTTCGTTTAAAAAAAAAATCTGGTTCCTTTTCAATAATTGATGACAGGATTATTATAATAAAAGTTTTGAGTGTATGGGTTAAGGTTATATAACATAATGATTAAAAATAGAGAGGTATCTGGTTTTTCACTGAAGTGAGAATTGTTAGGAATTGAAAGTGCATTTTAAAATCTATTGCAAAATAGCTGTTTTCCCTTTGGATATTGTTCCCATAAACTTGAAATTCACTTTGAATTTCTGACAATTATCATTTTAGTTAATAACCCTATTAGTGGTTTCTTTCTGCCTTGAGTCACTTTTGCCCCTCTGCTTAGTTTGATGAGATGACTGAATTATGTTATCTGTTTCTTTTGTTAGACCATCGACGGAAGAAGCTTTGCAGTGGAAAGATTCTCTGGAGAAACTGCTTCAGAACAGCTGTGAGTGGCTCGGTCACTTCTGTTTCACTGTTGCTTTTTGCAATCTGTCTGTGTCCCCTTACCACAAGCTCAATTTCACTCTCCTCCCTGCCATTGACCCCGTAATTCTTATTCTTTTCCCACAACTAGTATATTTTTCATGCTGGAAAATCTTGACCTTCATGTGCTGTGGGCTTAGATGACCCTGTCCTGGTTTGGATTCCTGGAAAGGTTAAAAATCCCTTTCTATGCTGTGTTAAGTGACTCACACGGAAAGCCTCTGCATAGCACATTTACTGATACGCACAACAAAGTGTGACTACTATACTAGTGATTAAAGTGCTTCAAGGGAAAGGACTGAAAGGAACACTATAGTGTCAGGAATACAAACGTATTCCCGTCACAATAGTGCTGGGATGCTGCATTAGGTCTCTGGCCCCTCTCTCTCTAGGGATTAAAGGTGATTTTCCTTATCTTTTCTCCCATGCCGTGCCAGTCTTGCCACAGCTGGCCCTTCCTGGTCCTGCCTGGTCCTGCCTCCATCAGTTGTGATGATCTCTGCCAATCCAATGCAAGCAATAGGAGGCTAATGTGCATGCATGGCAAAACGCCACGCTGAGCCAATCAGCATTAACTCCTCATAGAGATGCATTGAATAAATGCATCTCTATTAGGAATGTACAGTGCCTCCATGCAGAAAGCACCTCTACTGGCTGTCTGAGTGATTGCCACTAGAGGTGAATCTGGGCAGAAATGTAAACACTGCATTTTTCTAAAATGAAATTGCTACAGTGCTAAGGCTACAGAAACATGCTATGGACATGCTTAACCACTTAAGGACCGCAGACGTACGTAGTACATCTGCGCCAAATATATTACTTACCCGATCGCCTCAGTTCCCCCGCTGGTGATCGGTGTTGCTTCCAGTCTGGGGGGACTGCCTGATAGCCCAGTCAGTCCCCCCTCAGCAAATTAGCCCTCCGCAGGCCAGGTGATTGATCTGAAAGAGCGATTACAAACCCACAATAGGCGTCCATAGTGCTGCCTAAACTGACAGGCAGTCTCCCTGCATCTGTAAAATATATATATATATATTTTTATTCAATTGAAAAATAAATAAATATATATGTATTATATCAATATATTATATCGATTAATAATATGTATATATATATATATATATATATATATATATATTATATATAATGTCATACTAAGTGTATTTTTATATTAATACATACATATATTACACTTATAATTAAATTACACACACATGGATAAATTATATAAAAACTATATATTGCATATATAAATAATTATAAAATCTAATAAATAAATAAAAAAACATTTTTTATAATAATTCTTTTTCAAATTATATTTATATTTGTCATTTAATTCTAACTGTATTTTGATATTAATATATATATATATATATATATATATAAAAAAAATACACTTAGAATGAAATTATATATATATCTATGTTTAAATAAATAAATAAAAACAATACTATATATATATATATATATATATATATGTTTAAATAAATAAATAAAAACAATACTATATGTATATATCCATATACATAATTACATAAATAATTTCATGTATACACGTATATTTTTACATAATTAAGTAATTTTATTGATTGCAGTTTGAGGGACCTGCCTGACGACCCAGGCCGGAAGTCCAGAGAATTTAATTTGCTAGCACTGGATTTAACTCTGTAACTTTCCATGACACTCTAAAATCTGTACATGAGGGGTACTAATTTACTTGGGAGACTTTGCTGAACACAAATATTAGTGTTTTAAAACAGTAAAACATATGATGATATTGTCAGTGAAAGTGACTTTTTTTGCATTTGTCACACACAAACGGCACTTTCACTAATGATATTATTGTTGTGATACTTTTTACTGTTTTGAAACACTAATATTTGTGTTCAGCGATGGGTCCCGAGTATAACAGTACCCCCCCATGTACAAGTTTTCTAGTGTTTTTGAAAGTTGCGGGGTCAAACTTAAGGCTTGATTTTTTTCACATTGAAGTTTGCCATATTGGTTATGTTGCCTTTGAGAGCATATGGTAGTCCAGGAATGAGAATTACCCCCATGATGGCATAGCATTTGCAAAAATAGACAACCCAAGGTTGCAAATGGGGTGTGTTCAGTCTTTTTTAGTAGCCACTTAGTCACAAACACTGGCCAAAGTTAGCGTTCCTCAATAGTTTTTTTGCATTTTTAACACACATACAAATATAAATGCTAACTTTGGCCAGTGTTTGTGACTAAGTGGCTACTAAAAAAGACTGGACATACCCCATATTGAATACCCTGGGTTGTCTACTTTAAAAAAAATGTGTACATATCAGGTGTGATTCAGAGATTTATGACAGATAACAGTGTTACAATGTCACTATTGATAAATTTTAAAAATATATATTTTGAAACAGCATGCACTTATAGCCCTATAACTTGCAAAACAAAAAAGCCAAGAACATGTTAACATTGGGTATTTCTAAACTCAGGACAAAATTTAGAAACTATTTAGTATGGGTGTTTTTTTTGGCGGTTGTAGATGTGAAACAGATTTTGGGGGTCAAAGTTAGAAAACGTGTTTAATTTATAATTTTTTCATCATATTTTACAATTGTTTTTATAGTAAATTACATGATATAATGAAAATAATGGTATCTTCAGAAAGACCATTTAATGATGAGAAAAACGGTATATAATATGTGTGTGTACAGTAAATGAGTAAGAGGAAAATTACAGCTAAACACAAACACCGCAGAAATGTAAAAACAGCCCTGATCCTTAACGGTAAGAAAATTGAAAAATGGTCTGGTCACTAAGGGGTTAATGTAGTAGTTCTGTTGACTATAGTAAAGCTTATCCTTGTTTATGGATTTTATTTTGCATTTAAAAGGAATTTTGCCCACAAATTAGTAGATTTGGTTACGTCTCCAAAAAAATGAGAAGTTCAGTCAAACAGTTCATATTTTCTGAAATTTGTTGACAAAAAATGGCTTCAAGCATCTGCCATTTTTGTGTTGCATGTGTAACAGTGTGCATAAAATTCATCATCACACATTATAAATGATAATGGACACTACATCAAAAGAAATAATAATTGGTCGACTTTAGAATGTGATAAGATCTCAATTTCTCTCAGGTGTAGTCTGTTACAGTATGGACATTCCCTCTGTTTAGCGAGTTAAATATTTTAATGAGCTATTTTTGCCATACCACTTTTTATGGCTACTAAACGATCACAACTTTACATAACATTGCACATATTACAGATTATGACTAAACTATATTGCGGAATATTTGCCTTTAATATTAATAAGGCATGGAGGCTTTTCACAAAGAAGGTCAACGGTAAGGGTATCATTGAGGAATACCGAAGTAACATGTGGTGACATTTATGACATAAAATCATTAGTTCCAATTTAATTGCCCAGACACTATTGAAAAGCAATAAAACATGTAAAATCATTGTGACATGTCATTATTCCCTTTTATTCCAGAAGTTTGGTCCTCAAGGGGTTAAATAATTGTGAGATTATTGAAGAGGGCAAAGGCTGCAATGCACATCTACCATTTAAAATGATCTCATTTTTCATGTTATTCAGGATCCCTCATAAAGTCTCCTTTCACATGTACCATAATTATGCACAAATACACACAATGTATAATTACTATAAATTGTATGTGTAAGTATCTCTTTGTATCTCTTCAATATTGGAAATATTGCAATATAGGTTCAATAGATGTACCTATTCATAAAATAATTCAGAATCATTTTGAGGCTCAACAACAACAAGCATTTAGCAGACCTTCCAATAGTCTTAGTTTTGGTGGGTCCTTCCCTGCTGTCCTTTTTTTATTCCCTTATATTCTCTAACTGTCTCCAGGCAGCACAGCACAAGTTTATCATTTTATGGGCTCTCACTGTTTGGCAGGTACCAGGACCATGCAGAAAGCATTTTGGTAGCACTCTTTGCATGGTCTTCTATGATGGGGGCTGACCAGACAGGCTGTCAGTCAGCCTAGCATGATTGACACCAGGCTGACATACAAATTCAGTGCCCCTTTCCGGACAGGCCTGCTCATTATGAGCGTCACTTGTGATAAAACTTGAGCCCCACCCACCCTTCTTGATCTCCTACCTCCCAATGTTGGAAGCTATGAATTTAGGTTTGCACCTGTGTCATCCTTTAACAGTCTTAGCAGGCATAACTTACTTTATGTTGGAGATATGAGTTGCTTTGTTTCATATTCAGCCGCCAGGGAGCTAGCGGTCGGTTCTGTTCATGAGAAGGGAAAGTGCCGAACCAGGGGCACCCAAGGAAAGCTCCTAATGGCGGCTGGGCAGGGTAACTCCCAAATGGTGTCTCAGACCTGGACCATAGTCGGTGGGCAGGAGGCTGGCTACCACACTCCTCCAGCAGTCCATGGCAAACGTTTGTGGGAAGGAGCGTTTGTCACAACATGTTCCTCTAGAAACAGTGCCACTATAGCCACCAATAGATTTACCTGACAGTGGGCCTTGACCCAGCTGGATAAGTCATATCCCTATTCAATTCATTGCTGACAAAGGCTGACATTGATGACCACACAGAATTGTAAGGCAGAGTTTTCATTTTTGGTTTCATATCCAGTTAAAACATGTTGCTCTAATTAGTTGGATTGAATTACAGACCCCTCCCCGTGATGTTTTGGCTACACTGATTCCCTGTCACCTGTGCATATTTCTCTAAATTCAGTGATTGGTCACAGGTATGATCTACGAGCAGCAGAATTAGGGGCCCACAGGTAAAAGCTATGAATTTTCTTTAGACAAAGCACGTTGAGACTGAGTTACTGTTTAGAGAATAAGGTACTAAAATATAATAATCCACATGATCCTACTGTGATAGCTTGACAGCATTACCCTTGTAACTATTTTCCTGTTAAAATTAAATGTAATACAGAATAGAGTGTAGCAGAAAGAACGTGTAAAGACAATTTCCTTTCCTCTTCACAGTAATCATACAATGTTCCAATATTTTAATTCAATTATCAGAGACAGGTCCTTTGGCACAATGGCAAGAGAGGCAAGGTAATCATGACTGGACTCTCCTAGGCATTCTAATTCCACATTCTGTGTAAGTGAATCTGATTTCCGACACATATACAAGAAACCGAATTCTACTGCTGCTGAAAAACCCAGTGAATTAATTTCTTAAATATATAGATAACAAAAACAATTGACAAACAAGACGGAGGAATTCAGATGTTCGCTTTGCTTGTTTGCACAGGTTCAGAGAACATTGCTTTCTGTAAATCATTTACCAGAAATCCCCTTCAATAAATTATACAGTGCTAGATTTTTTATTCCCCCACTTCACAACGAAATATATTTCCTTAAATTAAAGTGGGACACATAATCTCACTCTCCTAAATTACAGTGGCACACACAGAGCCTCATCTCCCTAAATTAAGCTAGGACACAGAACCTCACTCTCCTAAATAACAGTGGCACACACAGAACCTCACCTCCCTAAATTAAAGTAGGACACACAGAATCTCACTCTCCTAAATTACAGTGGCACACACAAAACCTCACCTCCCTAAATTAAAGTGGGACACACAGAACCTCACTCTCCTAAATTACAGTGGCACACACATAACCTCACCTCCCTAAATTAAAGTGGGACACACAGAACCTCACTCTCCTAAATTAAACTGGGACACAAAACCTTACTTTTCTAAATTTAACTGGGACACAAAACCTCACTTTCCTAAATTACAGTGGGACTCACAAAGCCGCACCTTCCTAAATTACAGTGGAACTCACAGAACCTCACTTTCCTAAATTAAAATGCGACACAGAACCTCAGTCTTCAAAATGACAGTGGGACTCACAGAACCTTGCCTCCCTAAATTAAAGTGGGACACACAGAACCTCACCTCCCTAAACTGAACTGGGACACAGAACCTCACCCTCCTAAATTAAACTGCGACACAGAACCTCATTCTTCAAAATTACAGTGGAACTCACAGAACCTCACCTCCCTAAATTAAACTGCGACACAGAACCTCATTCTTCAAAATTACAGTAGGACTCGCAGAACCTCGCCTCCCTAAATTAAACTGCGACACAGAACCTTAGTCTTCTAAATTACAGTGGGACTCACACGGCCGCACTTCCCTAAATTACAATGGGACACACCAACCTTCACCCTCCTAAATTACAATGAAACACATAGAAAATCACATTTCTAAATTATAATGGGGCACAGAGAACCTTACTTTCCTAAATTAAAATGGGAACATACAGCATCGCTACACTACATTAAAATGGGATACATGTTATTTCACATCCTTAAATCAGGGTTCTAGAGTTTCAGCCATTGCAGTTTAACACTTCAAGGAATTTGAAATTAACTTGAAAACAGAACAGAACGAACATCTCAAACATGTCCTTCACTGAAATGATTATGTGTGCAAGCCTCAATAACTAACGGTTCCTTGTTAACCAATTACAGCAATTGAATTACAAATTGCACTGTCACTACAATATAATGTAGCTAAACTGATAACATAATTAATATGAGTGCACAATATCTGAAAATTCCGTTTGAACAGCTGAAATCAAAACTATCCCATCCTTGATTTTTAATATTATGTTTACATATTCCTGTATTTTAAATAATATGTATTTGTATGTGCGAAAAATACAATTATGTTTTGAAATTCACACTTCTATACTGGAAATTGGCTCTTCCAATCATTGTTATCAGCTCTGTCCTTTTCATCTAGAAGTCAGCATAGGGAAAGCATATATTTGCTCTGGCTTTGCCTTGTTTGAACTGGATTATGATATTGCTTGCTAAATCTTTAATATAAACTTAAAAGAAAACAAAGCATCTAGTAAAAAAAAAAAAAAAAAAAAAAAAAGTTAACATAAGCTGTAGGCACTTTTCAATGTTTTGTTCAATGGTCTAAATTACAGAGAATTGATAATTCCCCTTTAAAGAAACACACACTGCAAGGGTGCTTCCTCTGCGTCGACTGAGTAAAACTCCAATAAATAAGTGCATTGCTTGTTTGTTTATGGCACTTAATTGCTTTTATTGAATGCAGACCCCGAGGAAATCCAAAGTAAATGGAAGAAACATGTAGGACCTTTTTTTGCTTATAATATTCATTGGAATAATCTTTTTATATCTACACTCGGTGTATTCCTGTGGAGACAAAGAATGTGTACGGTTACCCCCCTGGGAACTCCAATGGAGGCTTAGAGGAACTATATCTTCCAATGTCTCGTGAGTGCTACTGATAACTATATAACAATTCACAGTGTTGCAAATCTACACTATTATTTGCATCTATATCTTTGTCTAGGAGCAGCTAAAACCTCAGTGGTATTCCATTTATTTCATGCATCTGAACATTCGGTGGACTTAAATAGTGGAAAGTGTCCCATAGGTAAAAAGTTCTGTGTCATAAAATTCACAAATTTGACCTTATTCTTTTAAGACCACACATGACTCAGACATTTAGGGGTTCCTGCTAGATCTACATCTGAATCATCTTTTTTAGATAGCCAAAATGCAATTTTGGTGTAAGTGGGTTTTATTATAAAACATTACACTTTAGAGACAAATTTAAGCATTTTTTTTTTAGATATTCCTCAATAATATAGATAAAAAAGAAGGGTATAAGCGCTCACTATAAAACCAATAGATGTGTAAGGCAGCAGTGAACCTGCAGGACTTCCCAATGCCTGCTATGTAGTGAAAGTGAAAAAGAAAATAGTGGTAAACCGCGCCAAAAAGAAAAGTGATCAAATAATCATATTATACATACATATCGTTCTTGAATTTTACAGCATGTAAAAACCTCAAAAGGAAAGAACAGTAAAAAATAATAGTGCAGTATGTTAAATATATTATGATGGTGTATAAATAGAGTAGACTGTGGGTAAAGAGCAAAATCACACTTTACAGAGCTGCTAAGAGCTCTTCCCTATAGCGCCTGGACGGTACAATCCCCGTCTTAGGATCTGAATATACCGGGAGGTCCAAATTCAGCAGTCATATATATGTGGAAAAAAAACAAAATATACAGACCAATGGTACAGTATCATAAACTAGAGATAATATTGGAAAATGTAGGTATCCTACTTACAATATCCAGAGCAATGACTTGCTCTGGTGATGACAGCTTGTGGTGGAATAATCCCCACCAAAGGATACAGCAGGAAACCAGCAGCACCAGAAGATATGCAGAAGCCAAAGGATTTGAGGAAAAAGCATTCAATTTATTAATAAAAAAATATATTAAAATATATATTTAAAAAGTATATGAATAAAAGTATATATAAAACATATACTGTAGCTTCAAATCCTATCTGTCTGTCTGGTTTAAGTTGAAGTGAGCATATTGCTAGGTGACACATAGGTTATTGTGAGATGAAACATGAAAAAGGTTTCCCTCAATTTGATGCAAATTTAAAAAAAGTCTGTTCTGAAAAAAATTGTGACTGTGCTATTGCACATAGAAACATAGAATGTGACGGCAGATAAGAACCATTCAGCCCATCTAGTCTGCCCAATTTTCTAAATACTTGTATTAGTCCCTAGCCTTATCTTATAGTTAGGATAGCCTTATGCCTATCCCATGCATGCTTAAACTCCTTTACTGTGTTAACCTCTACCACTTCAGCTGGAAGGCTATTCCATGCATCCACTACCCTCTCAGTAAAGTAATACTTCCTTAAAATATTTGTACACCTTTGTCCCTCTAATTCAAGACTATGTCCTCTTGTTGTGGTAGTTTTTCTTCTTTTAAATATAGTCTCCTATTTCACCCAGCATTCAATACATTTTCATATTATCTGACTTTGTTTCAACTAGCATGGTGTAGAGAGCCCTACAACTGCCTGCTGTGTGATACCCATCCTTTCCAACCCATCAGATTTTTAATTCATTACTGCATTAAAAGTGCTGGAAGAGCATTGTAAATGCAACTGCATCACGCTACTGTGCTACTAATATATGCACGTTTTCCTGGAGATCTATGAAATCTTGGCTATTAGTTCTATTTATTCTTCCTTTTTAAACACCGTTAATCTGTTTCTACAAAAGTTAGTGAGTTTTGTAATTTTCTGTTTTGTCACATGGGAATGCTAGTTTGTTCGTGTTATTAGCGAACATCAATATAATTTTGTCCAGATAAGGGCTCTTTTTTTTAGCACATTCTAATTTCATAGTCATATTTTGATATGAGATAGTTTCTCATCCAATTAGCTTCATTATCTCTCTATCCATGGAAGAGCTTTGATCTATCTCTTTTAAGACCCTTAAATATTTCCATATACTAAAACTGATTTCCAATGTTCACATTTGCCGCATATAATATATGACATTTTTGAAACGGCAATCCTTTGCAATGTGACTAATAATATCACAATGTTAAGAACAGATACATAATAATTGAAGATTATGCTAGCGTTAGTGTATTTATAATCTTAATTTTAGTAATGACAGGAGGCTTCCTATTTTGCATTAAACTCTCTTTACTAACTTCACATAGCAGTAAAGATAAGTGAAAACATTAACCAATCAAAATGCAATAGGAGGTATAGAATTCACAGTGCTGAGGCTCCTCCCCCTCTTTCGAAGCGACATCATGCATAAAGTTCCGAAAAAAAATCCAAAGTCCTGTAACATGTAACGGGTGACTTCCAATAAACGAAATATTAACGGCTGAAGGAAGGTTCAAACGTGTCCAGTTTGGCCGATAGTTGGCAGAGGGAGAGCCTGTCGTTATCCGGACAGTCCCTCAAAAATTGTAGGACAACTTCAACGTCCCATAAACGGAGTATTTGGGTCTCGGAGGTCTCTGCAATCGGATGCCTCGTAGGAGTCGGCATATCAGTGGGTCTTTCCCGACGGGAATCCCTTGGACCGGGACGTGGGCCGCCGAAATCGCGGAGCGTACGACGTTGAGGGACCGGTAGGATAGGCCTGTGGAAAAAAGGTGAGAGAAAATTCAGGATGGCAGTTATAGGTACCGTAAAGGGATCGAGGTCCTGTTCACTGCACCGAGAGGACCAGGAATTCCAAGCTGATAGGTAACATTGTCTGGTTCCTGGTGCCCACGAGTCCCATATGAGGTCTCTAGCTGTTTGCGATAATTTGTTGGTCTGCCAGGCGCCACTGAAAGAGTCCAAGCCACTAAGGTGAGGCGGTCTTCCAGGATGAGAGGGTGAGGGTTCCCTTTCGGATCTGTGAGTAGCGTTGGATGAGCTGGTATGAGGAGGGGATCCCTGTAGGATGATGCCAGAAGATCTGGGAACCATGGTTGACCTCGATGAGGAGCAGAGATCTGCGTTGAGTCTTCAAGTATTGAACTGTCCTCGCAATCATGGCGAAAGGGGGAAAGGCGTATGCCTTTCCCTGGGAGCCAGCTGAAGTATTCGGGAGTCTGTTTGTTGTTGCGAGATGCGAACAGGTCCAGGTGGAGGGGACCTCTCCTGACCGAGAGGCGCTGGAAGATCAGTGGGTCTAGTCTCCAGTCGCTGCTGTCCCGCCAGTGGCGCAAGAACAAGTCCGCTGTCAGGTTCGTCTCTCCCGGGAGATATTCCGCCATGAGGGAGATCTTTTGGGGTAGGCAAAAATCGAAGATCTCCTTCGTAATTTCTGAGAGTAGTCTGGACCGTGCTGCTCCCAAGCGGTTGATGTAGCGGACCGCTGAGATGTTGTCCATCCGGAGGAGAATGCAGCAGTCCGTCCTGTCCCTCGCTAGGCTGCAGATCGCGAACGATCCCACTAGGAGTTCTAGGCAGTTTATGTGAAGGTCGATTTCTTGAGAAGTCTAGGTGCCGCCTGTCGATCTGCCTTCGCCCGTGGCACCCCAGAGGCTGCCGTCCGACTCCAGGATGATGTCGGGTGTGGTCCAAGCCTCCATGCTGTCCAACCACCATCCGAGTTCTTCCTTGACTTCCTCCGTTACCGGAATGGTTTGGTCGTAGGAAGGGTTCTGGTGGAGAAAGGAGGCCTTCAGGCGCTGCATCGCTCTGTAGTGGAGCGGGCCCGGGAAGATTGCCTGGATAGACGCAGATAGCAGGCCCACAATCCGAGCTAGGTTGCGGAGTGGAATGGTACGGCAGTGGATGACCCTGCGTAGTTCCTTCTTGATGGTTGCGATCTTTGCTGTTGGTAGCAGTAGTGTGCTTGACTTGGAGTCTATCTCGAAGCCCAGGAATTGTACCGTCTGGGCTGGGGATATTGCCGACTTCTGATAGTTCACCACAAAGCCTAGGGATGTTAGGAATTGTGTGGTATAGTGTGTGTGTTGCGTCAGTCTGGACCTGTTGGAGCAAAACAGTAGCAGGTCGTCTAGGTAGATAATGCACCGAATTCCTTGTGCACGTAGATGTGCAACTACTGGCTTCAGCAGCTTGGTGAAGCACCACGGGGCTGAGCTGAGGCCGAAGGGGAGGCAGGTGAACTGCCAGGGTCGACCTTGCCATCGGAACCTGAGGAATTGGCGGCAGGAGAAGTGGACGGGTACTGACAAGCGTCCTTGAGGTCCAATCTCGTGAACCAGTCCCCGTCTTGGAGGAGGTCTCTCAGGAGCTGAATGCCCTCCATCTTGAAATGCCTGTACATTACGTAAGCATTGAGTCTCCTCAGATTTATGACCGGGCTGAAATCCCTGTATTTCTTTTTTACCAGAAATATGTTGCTGAAGAACCCTTTTTTGTCGTGAGCGGGTTCGATCGCACCTTTCGACTTGAGCTCTCGTAGCTCGCTGTTGATTAGAAGGTGGTCCTCCCTGGAGCACTGTATGGGGTGCGGAGGGATGGTCTGGTATGGGGTTTCTACGAAATCGATGATGTAGCCCTGAACCGTTTGGAGGATCCATGCATCCGTGGAGATGGCCGTCCAGTTCTGAAAAGACAGAGCGAAACGACCTGCAGTATTTGGGGTAAGTGGTACTTGAGATACGAGATTGCTTACCTGTGGGGAAGCAGCTCTGCCACGGCTGCGAGGTCCTCTGCCACGGTCAGCTCCTCTGGTGTATGAGAAGGGTTGCCTGAAGCCCGCTTCTGGGTAGAAGGGTTGAGGTCTCTGTGAGCGGGGGCCAGAGGGCCAAAAACGTCTGGCTGCTCGGCCCCTTTGGCGGCCAGCCCGTCCAAAAACACCCCGGCTGGGGTAGCCCCTGAAGACGCGTCTCATGGAGGTCTGAGCCTTATTGAGGGACGCAAAAATATTAACGTGTTTGTTTAGTTCTTTTAGGAAGGCTTCCCCGAACAATTTGCCCTGTGCCGAAGGTCCCAACTCCTTGGTGCCCAATTCCACCAGCTTCCTGTCAATGCGGAGCAATGCTGCTTTACGCCTCTCAGAGGAGAGGGCTACGTTGGAATTACCAATGAAACAAAAGCACCACTGTGCCCATTCTCTTATGTCGTGTGCCCAATCCTTGACCATGCTGGCATCGAATTGGCCAGCCCCCGTAAATGCGTCGACGCGCCAAATACAAGATGCGGGAAAGTGGGCCAATGGAGTCTAGCAGGTTGTCCTAAACTCCGTGGAAACCTTTCTCCACACCTCTCCGGGGGTCACAGCCACCCCGAGACATGAAGGTGGTCATGACCTGGTTGAACTCCGGAGTTTGAGTCACGTGATAGGGGAGTGAAGGGCGAGGGCATTCAGAGCATAGGCGGTGGCGCACGTTTCATCGAGCGGTTTGCGGAGCCAAACCAAAGAGATGGTCAGGGGGAGTCCAGTCCCCCGAGCGCGGGTGGCGGATATTACGAGGATCGAAGAGATGTTGCCCAGTGGGATCTAGGATGGTATCCCCTTCTTCTTGGGAAGTTGTGAGGTCTTCCGGCAGTTGGATGTCGTCCAAGTAAGTGCCTCGGAAGCCTCCAGTACGGGAGCCAGAGTCCGAGCCCCAGTCATTGTCCTGCGAATCAGAATCCACGGCCTGCCACTCGTCCAACACGGGCATGGAACGTGTATGTTCTTCCCCCTCATCCGAGGAGTAGTAGGTGGGAGTAGGCAGGGCTGGCTTGTGGCATTTGGTTGGCGCCTTGCCTTTGCCTGGATTATCGCTCCCTTTTTCGCCCTTCCAGTGGCGTTTGGTAGGACGTGAGTCCGCCTGTGCGTGTGATTCTGAATCCTTAGAATCGTAGTCATGGTGTTGGGTTTGTGTGGCTTTTTTGGTTTGATCAGACGCTGACATTACCCTGGAAAGCGCTTTCTCCATTGAGGCAGAGATGGCTTCGGCAATCATTGTCTTGAAGTCCGCAGGGTTCTGGGATGCTTCCATAATGTTATGGAGTGGGGCCGGTATGGGTCAAATAAGTTTGTGGCACAAGGCGTCTGTTGGAGCAGGGCTCTGGCTGTGGTGTAATAACACCGTAAGTGATGGTACCAGAGGTACCTGTATAACCCCAGCAGGGTATAAGTAGATGGAGGCCAAAATATAAGTACCCCAGCAGGGTGTGTAAACTTGCATGTATTTAATTATGCAGTTTTTACATTTGGGTATTGTAACAGAAGTCACTGTACCCCGGCTAGGTACCTCCACCAAGGATCACTTCCTAGCTGGAACTGGGGAAAATTCAGCGCTTCTGCCCCAGTCGCCGTGGCTTTGCCGTGGCTTCACTGGGGTCTTCCTCAAAGTTTTTCTTCCTGGAACAGGGTAGTGAAAAAAGCTCTAATCCCCCAGTAACAGGACGACACACAGTTCTGGGAGTACAACTGACTTACATGAGCCAAACTGGACCTTTTATTCACAGACCCCAGTAGGGGGTCTCCATACAATACAATACAAGCCCCTCCCAGGCGTCTCTGTGCCTTTACTATCATCAAAGTATATGCAAATACCTATATATTTATGAGTCTAATTTTTCTTTCATACATTATAAAAAAGTTGGACTAGCTTTTCTTATGTAGAGCAATATCTTTGACAGTGTTGCTTTATTTATTTAAACAGAGAATACATATGCAGAAAATGTTTTGTCCTTATAAACATATTTTGGCTACCTTAATTATACGTCAACTTATCATCAGAAATTATTTTGAGATAATTTTATGTTATCTGAATTAGTCTTCATTTATTGTTTTCTTCACCGCCCTCACTAATTTTTCATGTACTGTCATTATTGATAATGAAAACTATTATACCAAGAGAGAGCAAAAACAGGGCACAAGATAATACTGAGAATGGACATTAAAAGAACAAATTAAGTAGCTTGCCCTTTAGTGGGTCACCGCTCAGGTCTCAGTTTGGCATTAGCTCATCTTGTGCCATTGATAAAGAGAACCTAAACCTTTTTCATATCAGACTGATCAGACTGGTTTTTTTTTTTTAATTAGTATTTACAAATTTGTAAAAAGCAAAACAAAAAATTGAGTAGTCAGCTATAATAAGTACACCTACAATGAGAATTCATGATGTTAGGTTATATAACAATGACAACACATTTGTAGATTGCTTTATCAGTGCTGTATAATGGTCCCAATATTTGAACACCAAAGAAACTAGTTTTTTTTAATCGTCAGAACATGTCATATTATTTTATTTTATGTGCACTGGAAATTCTTGTTGCTTCAGCTTTGTAGATATAATTAAGATAAAATAACTACAAGCAATATAAAATATATATTCTGGCCTCTAGCTATCCCACATCGTGGACAGCTGGAGAAGAGGTATCATAAAATTGTTGAATTATATCTTGTTCAGGCTGGGGTTATGGTGTTATCACTCAAGGACAACAAGGCTTCATATGTCCTGACATTGGAAACAGAGAATATGTTTGACTTTTAGAAATGGGCAATAAATGTGACAACAAGCTTTAAAAATGAATTAAAAAATCTTATTTCCTTATCACTGATATTTAAAATGTATCTCAGTTTATTTTTATTTTGTCTATACTTTCCTTATGTCCCCTGTATCTTATTTAATCTTAATTATTAGATGCCTTTATTTATATTTATTTTATTTTCTCCTTTGTGTTGGATTTCAATATCTTGGTGCAGTCATGTTGTTCTCCTCTGCCCATGATGTCATCTTTTCCAAAAATGTTTTATTAAAGTTTTATAAAATTCTTAAGAAATTGTATAAACATTATGTTAGGGGTAGGGGAGGAAAAGGAAACTTGGAAATGGGAAGGGTTATCCATCCATTATAATAAGAAACACAATAATGTGCATGACATACATTGTACAATAATACATTTCAACGATAAATCTAATTTTTTTTTATAAACGATAGACTTTTTAAATTCCCATCTTCCCATCTATACCAATCATATTTTAGTTTTGCGAAAGAATGTTTATTGCCCCTATGTGACAATTCGTGTGCTTTGTTATCTAGGATTTAGTTCAAGACTTCTTTAAATGATGGTGTGTTTTTTGACTTCCAATATCTTGGCATGCATGAGGTAGCAGCAATCAGGATGTGGCCTGTTATTATTCTATCAGTTCTACTAACTGACTTGGGGAATTTTTTAAATAATGCAAGCTCTGATTCCATGATGTCTTCTGTTAGCCTTTCTGTGAGACTGTTTTTACCGACAGACTCTGGGTAAATCTGAAACAGAACCTTGCTTAAATTTCTGCCCATTTTCAAAATACACAAGAAAACAAGTAGTCCTTGCTTTAATTGATGTAGTATATGAAAACTAGAGCACTCTAGAAAAAGATCTAGAAAAAGATTCAGACAAGGGGAGCAATATAAAAGCTGATAAGATAAAAAAGTTTTTTTTTTTTTTTTGTTACTTAAGGCAGGCCTGTCCAACCTGCGGCCCCCCAGATGTTGCTGAACTACAACTCCCATGATTCTTTCAATGAAACAGATAGCCTGGGAATCATGGGAGTTGTAGTTCAGCTACATCTGGGGGGGGGGGGGGGGGGGGGCACAGGTTGGACAGCCCTGCTTTAAGGGATAATATGGGAGTTTGCAAATGTCGACAACATTTGTAACAGAAATGGAAAAGTCCACTATGTTATGAGCAATTATAAATTATGTGTGGATTGGAATTTTAATGCTGATTCAGGACTAGTTAAATGAAAAACAAGAAACATTCATAGATTATGCTAAGTATCATTACAGCGGGCTGTTGGTCGTTCCTCAACAGTGTGGTATGGCGCACATTAGAGTCTTTTTAAAAAAGTGGAAAAATGTTTTAATGACATATGAACATGAATATCACTGTCATTTGTTTACATATATTGTCAGCTGTCCGCACTATATCCCTCTGCTCAGGGCCAGCCTTAGTCCTTTAGGTGCCCTGTGTGAAAAATCCTAACAGCGCCCCTCCCTGGCCACATCCTTTTCCTGACCCTGTTAAAGGGTAAAGGAAATGCAATATCTAGGCCAATATATCTGGTCTGAAAATAGTTGAAGTGGAGATTTTTTCCCAGTTCATCTATTTTGGCATAGATTAGTCATTACCATGCCAACAAAGTAGATTATATGTTTGTGTATTTTGTGTATTTTTCCTGACCCTCCTTGAGTGTCTCTCCTAATCCCCTCTTTCCACCTTGTGTGTCTCTTATTCCATTTTACTGTCTTGTCTCTTAGCGCAACTGTTACTTCTTGTGTGTCTCTTAATATGACTTCAATCTTGTTACATATATAGACACAAAACACACACAGTCACATACTGTATACATTAATATCAAATAAACGGGACTGCACTCCAATCACAGAAACCCCTGTAAACCTGCAAGGAACATTTATTTTGAATGACATATAAGCAAAAAGAATGCAATGCTCCAAACTATGGAGGCCGCTACATCTCCAGACATACGTAGTACACAAAATAAGAAAGTCCAGGCACTCAACGTTCTAAATCTTGTTAGCCCTTGTAATGGAATGTTGCCTATATATGTTATATCCCATGTATTGATAAGGCCACTAGACATGTGCAATTCGTTTCGTTCCGAATGTAGATTCGTATGAATTTCATGCCATTCGGACATTCGGGTGCCTATGAATGTCCGAAGTGCCGAGGTTTCAAAGTGACGAAGTTCGGTAGTTCAGAAGTACCGAAGCTCCGAAGCGCCGAAGTGCTGAAGTGATTCGGATTTCTGAAAAGTGGCAAAACAAGAGAGAGGGAGGGAAAATTACGTGAATGATGACAGGAATCTTGACCAATAAGCTAATTCCTTTTGTGCAGTGTAATGCTTGCTTGCCCAATCCGTTTTCACTATTCCCTGTCCAATGAAATGAGCAAATTTTTTTGATTGATGCTGAGCAGAGAAGAGCTCAGGGGAGCTCAGAGGAGATTGCTCAGTCACCGCCCGCCTCCCACATAAGGTAGATGCCAGGCTAAGGTGGCCAGCCGGCCAGCTTCAGGGCCCCCCAGGACAAGAGGCGGGCAAGGCATTTGCCAGGGAGTTTGGGGGCATCTTTTTTTGCCGTCGCCCTGAAAGTGCTGCTCCCCCTGAAACTGATGGTCTCAGCTTGCGAGCTGCGTTGGCTGCCAGGGCGCCCCTGTTGTTATGGCGCCCTGTGTAACCGCACACCACACACACCACACTGATTACTGATTAATGTTTTTAGCAGTATTACATCACATGTGTTAATTTTAGGATTGACAATTAATGTGTGTTCTGTCCAATCAGCAGATCGTAATACAGTGTAGTATCTGTGGCTTAAGAAAGAACAAGTAATTTGGAGCAGAGATTAAGTACCAGACAACTTTACTATCCTGTGGAACGTACTGTGGTCTACAAAAACCAGCAGATATGAAGAAAACTTTGACAAATTGAGGTCATGCTTTGAACTCCATATAGAGTCTTTAAATTCATTACAGGATTTTTGCACTCTTTTACTAAACCCTTTAGACACTGAAGTCATCATGGATGGGGTGTATTCTTTCAGAAGACTCACATGTAGATATTTTTAATGTAAAGCCAAGATATGTGACGATATAATGAATAAAAAACATAAGTATAACCACCAATACAGGTAATTGACTTTACTCTGTCTCCCTTGTGGTATAAGTAGCTCCTTACGAATATGGGCTCTTAATATGTTGAATTCAAACATTCCTTTACGTCTTACCAGAGCTTTGCAACATGAGCTGAAACTCTGTACATGCTCTATGAATATTTCTGTATGGACTACAGCACTAATACTACAACTGCCTTTACCTACAAACATGTAACATGTGCAATAATAAATGCTACTATTTTATTTGAGGAATGAAACACTGAAATAATAACATCACAGTTTTCCTTAGTCTAAACATAAAGCATGTTTAGGTCAATGCAGGGCAACAAATAAGCCTATTAAATCACTTCCTGTCCAATACAGGAAATGGATTGCAGTTGAATAGTCTAGATTGTTTGCTCTGGTTGCGTGTTTCATGTAATTCAAGAGTATGGGACATCTTATTGTAACATACACAAATGTATACAAAGAGTAAACAACATAGAGGGATTCTAAGAAGATGCATTGATGATACGTGTTACATGCCAAACACAGGAAGCCACATTGAGGATTGTCCTTCTAATCATACTCCAACGTCTTGTCAGAAGACTTTGTCTCCCTGTCACATTATTGTAGCATGCCTTTCAATACCACCTCATTGTAAGAACTCGAGACAGGTTTACATTTGCTTGCTTCAAATTGCTTATTTTTGTCTAGTTTGAAACTGGGCCAGTTCCAGAGCTCAAAGTTTGTACATTTACTGCTGGTACAATCTGTGCAAATTCCTTTGAATATGTTTCTGTCAAGCTGCATTATAAGCAATACCTTGTAGCTGGATGTAAGATATTTGCCAGGATAATGTGTGTGAGACAGATAGGGTGACTCAAAAGACGTCAAAGCAAAAAATGTTCTACCATCATACAGCTTCCACTAACTGTGCTATTATACAGTGTTACATATAGATTACATTTTAATTTTCTGCCTTTAAAGGAACTGTGAAGGTAAAATTGAATGTGGCTTATAAGATTGTAAAGACTTGCACATTATATCTCCAATCTGACTTTTTGGTTAGAACTGAATTATATACAAAGAGACTGCAATTCTCTGTTTTCAGTTACTTTGTCTCTTTTATTACTTCCTGTTTGTTATTACTCTTGAAAATAAATTTGAATAAAAAATGAACATAAACACCCCCGGCATGCACGCAAGCACGCACACACGCACGCACGCACGCACGCACGCACACATTCTATAAATGTTCCTAGAGCTTTTGTTGCCAAATGTACAGATTGAGTTTCATACTTACCTAAAATATTCACACAAGATACCAAGTAGATAAGTTGGTGCAGATCAAATAACTTCAAACCAATCGTGGGTAAATCTGCAGCACCAACAGTATACCCAGGTAATATGGTACAGAAAAATCTAAAAACAATAAAAGTGCTAGTGCACACAAATATATATATATACCGAGACACCTTAAATGTGAAAAAGTGACTCTAAAACATATATACAAAATAGTATTGCAATTCCCAACACAAACCATATGTGCCAAACATTGACAAATCAATACTTATAGCCTGTCAATAGGCATCACTGGTCTCTATAACCTGGGAGACAGAAAAAGGGGAAGGGGGGGGAGACACACAAAGCACTCCTAATGCAATACAATTATTAAAATAAGTAAAAACGAAATGTCTCTTTAAGAAAACAACTCACAAGTTGGGAGTGGTATAAGCCCCACTCCTGGCTACCTGGCCCAGGGAGGATCAGCCCCTTGGGTACGTGGGATCCAAGACAAGCTCTTGTGACCAGGTGTCAGGTTAACAAAATGTATTAATTGCACAAAACACTACAAACAGCAGCTTTAAAAATAACGTCCACCGTCAGCTCACCACACCATATGGAGCCTGCTTCCGAGCAGAAAGTTGCTGGTATACAGTCCTCCTCGTTCTAAAGTTGATGTGCCTCGCCGGTGGATAAATCAAATCACTTTCGTGTATGCCAAACACGTGGTCACAAAAGTCTAAGAGCTTGTCTTGGATCCCATGTACCCCCTTCCCCTTTTTCTGTCTCCCAGTTTATAGAGACCAGTGATGCCTATTGACAGGCTATAAGTATTGATTTGTCAATGTTTGGCACATATGGTTTGTGTTGGGAATTGCAATACTCTCTTTGTATATATGTTTTAGAGTCACTTTTTCACATTTAAGGTGTCTCGGTATATATTTTTGCGCACTAGCACTTTTCTTGTTTTTACCTAAAATATTGTTCCCTCACAGTATCGTTGGCTTTGAACATTCCTCTGTATAGTGTGTAGCACCCCAGAAGCTAAGGATTTCAATTGTAAATGCCATGATTCCTTTGGCTGAGAATCATATGGTCTACTTCATCTTAAAGGCAGTTCCTCTCTAATTTGAAGTCCTCCTTAACTCCATAATCCCAACCCCCCCCAAATGAAAGCACCCTTAACCTTAAAAACACAATCTCTTCTTCCTTTAATATTATCCAAACCTTAATCCCCCTCCCTAAAAGTCTACCCAAACACTTACTATACCTTATTTGAACCCTTTTATTTATTTCGTATTAATTGTATTACGTTATTACATAATTCTAGTCAGAAAACTGTAAGTAAGTGGGTTAATCTCATAAGAGCAGACATTAGGCTGTTAGTGTAGGACCTGCCAAATATGGGGTACATTGACATTGTGGCAGGCTTATGCAATGTATGATCATGTACTGTAGATAAGCCTCCATTATTTATGTCTAGGATAGGTGTTTTTAAAAAAACAAATAAAACATGTGAGCTTTGAAGATGCTGTTTAGTGGATGAATGAGTGCGCTGAATCTTTTGTATTGAATGCTTTGATATTTTGATATATTTTTTAAAGCGTGGTATATTCTTTGAGATTATAATATTTTGAAAATATAATTTAAAAAATTGTATCCAAAAATCTGAAATCATTTAAAAAGCTTTTCCAAAAATATTAAATCAAGGCCATTGCCATTTAAATTGATAAGAAGTCTGCTCAGTTGACAGTTAGCTTGTTAAAATGATGATTATAATTTTTACTAATAAAAAAGCAATTAGTCAAATTAGTCAGATGTAACATCTAAACTATTAAGAGAGTAACTAATTAGTTTGTGAGCGGGAAAAATAATCTCAAGTAAATAACTAAAAAGATAAGTTGTTTACTTCCATAAGAAACAACAGATTTGGCTATTCTAGTAAAAACGTTACAGTAATATTTGACTTCACGTAATTAAATATAGCAAAAGAAAAAAAAAGCATGTTCACCTGTTTTATTTCTTCAACACTCAAAAAAGGGAGCCGCGTGGGGACACAGGTTTCCAACCTTAGCTTGTTGGACTACAACTTAAATAATGATCTGCCATTTAAACCATGCCGTTCTCTAACTTTAATGCCAGCCTACGACTTCAATGGATTAAATGTAGCCTGCCAGCTTATATTGCTCCACTGCTACCTTTTTTGTAGCTCTAAAAATTCCATCATATCATTTCAAATGCGTGAATGAAGAGATCATTACATAAACTACTTGCCTAACAGTAATTGACTTAAAGCTAGGATTTCACAATGGTATGGTTCTTGAAAATGCTACTGCTGGTGTGATATATTATAGTTTATTTAGATGTCTATAAATGTACCTTTCTTTAGCCCATTAAAGAAAATCAAAACCCATAGAGAACTATTTAAACCTTAACATAATCTTTTCATAAAGACAAACTTTTCTGCAATGAGCAGAAAGGCACGGGACATTTGCCCTGACACTACATGTAAACTCTGGATTCTTCTACTCTTTCATTAGAGAATTATGTTTCTAAATCTGTTTCAGCTGTAGGTGGCATTTGTTTATGAAGAAAATCATTATGAACACATTGTTTCCATAACTCAACTATTATAGCCAAAAAACATGGACATGGCCTCCAGTAAGAGATGTGGTATTTAGATTTTGATTGGTTTTGTCAACATGTTGCTAACATGTTTGTGTTTGTATTAATTGTCAGTAAATTGTTTCCTAATACAGTAAGTTGTAACTGTCATGTTTCCTTTCCATTTCTGTAGATGGACTCTCTGTGTTCCAGAGTTTCCTGAAATCGGAATTCAGTGAGGAGAACATTGAGTTCTGGATGGCTTGTGAAGAGTACAAGAAGATCAAGTCTCCTGCCAAGATGGCAACTAAGGCCAAGAAAGTTTATGAGGAATTCATCCAGACAGAGGCTCCTAGAGAGGTACAGTACTAATAAAGAAGCCACAAAGTCACTGATGCTTGTTCCTCAATTACATGGCTCTGTATATGTATAACTACGCAAGCTTTCACATTTCTTTCTCAAGTTGTTCCAGTGTGAGGGGGCTTTTCCTAAAATACTTTACAAGCATTTTTTGGAATTGACATCACTTTCACTAATACACTGTAAAGCAAGACACTTTGTGTCTTACTGTTAGTTCACACCGTATTACTGTTGGATTACCACAGCAAAGCCAATAGAGTGTGAAGCAATACGGAGTGTTTGGAACATCTGGACTCCTCTACTACTGAATCTTAATGGTAAGATTTCTCCAGGTTTATGAAACAGTGAGACATATGGTATTGCAGAAATAATGAAATAACCATGTAATTATGTAATCACCAACATCAAAGAATATTCAAACAAATGAGAGGTCTTTGGAAAAAAAAGCTTTGAGCACCTCTACTTCATTTGACTACTCTAGACCTATTTTGAACCCTTACATTATTTTTAAGCACCTGAAACTTATTATTATGTTTCCCTCTCCTTATAAAAACATAATTCTCTTGCTTACAATACCTTTCCCAGCTATGAATATATAAATATATGAACACCATTTCTCTGTACCTTACCATTTTTAAACAGACACTATAGTCATCAGAATAACTACAGCTCATTTCCTTCAGGCTTTTTGCAGTAAACACTGTATTTTCAGAGAAAAAGCTGTGTTTACATTACAGCCTAGTCATAACTCAACTGGACACTCCTCAGATGGCTACTGGAGGTGCTTCCTGGGGCAGTGCTGCACAGTGTGCAGCACTGCCATTCAGTGTCTCCACACTCTGTATTGGAGACACTGAACTTTCCTCGTAGAAGTACATAGAAGAACTTTCTTCATAGAAGTACATTGATTCAATGCATCTCTATGAGGAGATGCTAATTAACCAGGGCTGTGTTTGACTTGTGCTGACTCTGCCCCTGATCTGCATTGTGATTAGCTCACATAATCACTTATGATGATGTCAGCCAAGCAGGCAGATCAGGGGCAGAGGCAGCAGCTGCAGACTTGAATACAAGTAATATTTTACTATATTTAGGGATTTAATGGGGAGCCAGGTGGGCTAAATTGTGGTTTAACACTCTAGTGTCATGAATACATGTTTGTGTTCCTGACCCTATAGTGTTGCTTTAAATGTTCCAAAAACTCCCTGTATCCGTTAATTTCCATCAATCAAGTTAACTTTGGGAATTTCCTTTACTTAATGTAGTTCTTAGGAATTTAGTTCTATGGAATTTGTTGGGGCTCTAAAAATAAACTGAAATATTAACAATAATAATATGTAATGGAAAGATACGGGAACAAAATATATAATAAATAAATGATAAAGATATAAAAGGAGGAGGAGAATGTGGACAAAATATAACAAATAAGGAATAAGTAAACAATTGATACTGCACATACATTTTATATATACATTATATTCCCACACATTAAAAACGATGCAGATGGGTGACAGATATAGGTTCCCTAAATAACCATATGTGGATTTTCCTACTGACCAAATTCCCTATTACACAGTGGAGTCAGATAAAAAATAAAAAAGGGGGTTAGAAAGAAGTAGCACAATAGTGAAACCAAAGGAAAGTCAGCTTCAGATAACAGTCACACGTTTAAGAAGCAATGTTTGTCCAAATTTCTATTTGGGTAAGGCATAGTTGCTATAGTAACATAGAAACATGGAAGCATAGAAACATAGAATGTAACAGCAGAAAAGAGCCATGCGGCACATCTAGTCTTCCCAATTTTCTAAATACTTTCATTAGTCCCTGGCCGTATCCCACGCATGCAACTCCTTCACTGTGTTAACCTCTGCCATATCAACTGGAAGGCTATTCCATGCACCCACTACCCTCTCAGTAAAGTAATACTTCCTGATATTATTTTTAAACCTTTGCCCCTTTAATTTAAGACTATGTCCTCTTGTTGTGGTAGTTTTTCTTATTTTATAGTAATATAGTCTCCTCCTTTACTGGGTTTGATTCCCTTTATGCATTTAAATGTTTCTATCATATCCCCCCCTGTCTCATCTTTCCTCCAAGTTATACATGTTAAAATCCCCCATAGCATAATTATTTTCTTTAGGGAAAAAAGAAAAAGAAAAGAAAAGGAACACACAATGACTATACGGTGATATTGTAAAATTATTTTTAATTAGACACGCTCAACTAATGTTTACATTTTTTGTTATGGAAGCGGTTTTCACAAATGCTTACGTAAGAAACAATGTCACATCACTTCTCAATTTGGCATTTTAGGAGTTGGTAAGAAGAATTCACATGTTTTTGGCATTCTTTAGTTTCACCACTAGGGATTTCCCCACAATTTTTGTCTAATCTAGATGATATACTTATACTTAGCTTATATTATACATACAGTTGTGAGCAGGCAAAACTATTTTTTTTTTATTTCTTATGAGATTCATATTCAACTGTAGGTTATAACAAATTGGCCCAATCATAAAACAAAACATGGCAACAAAGAATACAATTAAATAACCCCTGTTCAAAAGTTTGCATACACTTAGTTCGTAATACTGTGTATTGCCCCCTTTAGCATCAGCATACAGTCTTTTGTAATATTTGTCTGTGAGGCCCCTAATTCTTGCAGGTGGTATAGCTGCCCATTCGTCTTGGCAAAATGCCTCCAGGTCATGCAAAGTCTTTTTTTCGTCTTGCATGAACCGCACGTTTGTGATCTCTCCAGAGTGGCTTAATGATCTTAAGGTCAGGCGACTGTGATGGCCACTCCAGAATCTTCACCCTTTTCTGCTGTAACCACTGGAGGGTCAATTTGGCCTTGTGCTTAGGGTCATGCTGGAAAGTCGTGTGCACAGCCTTTGTGCAGAAGAATGCAATTTGTCTGCTAGTGTTTTCTGATAACATTTTTCATTCATCTTGCTATCAATTTTCACAAGATTCTCCATCAGGGACGTGTCTTCCGTGAAGCAAACAAGGCCTTGTGCGGCAATTTGCAGGGGGCGGCAAACTTTTGCAGCGGGCCACTTTTGAGCCCCCCGAGGCAGGCAGCGAGGGAGCATACTCACCTGAGCTCTTCCTGCTCAACTCCCTTCGCGCCGTTTAATGAAGCCGGGAGCCGGAATATGACGTCAGACCGGCTCCCGGCATCACTAAGCGTCGCGCAAGGAAGCTGAGCAGGAAGATTAAAGCTCCCTCGCCGCCTACTCTGCTTGTCCGCCCCCTGCCTGCCTGTCCAGCAGCCCCACTGGACTGCAGGTAAGCAATCCACTCAAGCTCTCCTTATTTATTTAAAATAAAGTGTTGGGAGAAGTGTGTATGTGTCTGTAAGTGAATGTGTGTGTGTGTGTGTGTGTGTGTGTGTGTGTCTGTAAGTGAATGTGTGTGTGTGTGTATGTGTCTGAAAGTGTGTATGTGTGTGTGTCTGTAAATGTGTGTGTCTGTAAATGTGTGTGTCTGTAAGTGTGTGTGTCTATGTGAGTGAATGTGTGTGTGTGTGTCGGTCAGTGAGTGTGTATGTGTCGGTCAGTGTGTGTCCAAGTCATTGTTTGTCAGTGTATATGAGAGTGTGTGTCTGTCAATGAGTGTATGCGCCTGTCAGTGAGTGAACGTCTGTCAGTCAAAGTGCGGCCTTGACAGGAAGGGGTGGGGAAAATTTAAATTGGGGGGAGGTGCCCGAGCACCGTCCTGCCTAGGGCAGCACAAATCCTACATACACCACTGTTCTCCATGCCTTTAGAGCTCACACACCCAAAACACCAGTGGAGCCACCACCACGCTTCACAGTGGGGATGGTATTCTTTTCACTATAGGCCTTGATGACCCCTTTGCAAACATAGCGCTTATGGTTGTGACCATAAAGCTCTATTTTGGTCTTGTCACTCCTAATTACAGTGTACCAGAAGCTCTAAGGCATGTTAATGTGTTGCCGGGCATATTGTAACCGGGCTTTTTTGTGGCATTGGCGCAGTAAAGGATTCTTTCTGGCAACTCGGCGATTCAGTTAATTTTTGTTCAAGTATCGCCATATTGTGCTCCATGAAACAACCACACCGTCTTTTTTCAGAGCAGCCTGTATTCCTCCTAAGGTTACCTGTGGGTTTTTCTTTGTATCCCAAACAGTTGTAGCTGAAATCTTTTATGGTCTACCTTGCCTTGGTATCAAGAGATCTCTGAATTGTCCACTTTTAAAGTGATTGAACAGTACTAACTGGCATTTACAAGGCTTTGGGTATCTTTTTATATTATTTTCCATCTTTATAAAGTTACCTTACCTTGTTATGCAGATTGTACTGTACTAACCCCCCACCCCCTCCAACCAGCATAGGATTTAGCACAAATATATAAAATAAAATGGTTGTATGATTATTCTAAAACATAAAGAAAAAAGAAAAAAATAGGAAGATTCCTAGCTTGATTTATAGCACTTCTGACACAAATATTTTGTATTTTTCAGATTACTTTTCTTTTCTTTTAATTGAGTAGATTGTACTGTACTAACCACCCACCCCTCCACCCCCCCTCTCCAACCACCCCTCACTCCCCCCCTTCACAACCACCCACCCCCCTAACCTCCTGAAACAAGTAATAGCTCCCCTTATTCCAGTTAACATGAATTAAATATTTACAGTTGTGAAGACATTAGCAGGCTCAGGGATCAGGACGGAAAGGGTGTGAGGCGCCGCTCTGCCATTCTGTGAGGAGACTAATGCTGCTCCGCTATGACCCGGGCCCCACCCTAGCATTGCTGTGATTCCGCCTCCGCGTGACATCACGGGATGCACATATGCTAGAGGGTAGGGGAAGTTGGGAGGAGGAGCAAGTCCATCCTTTACTATGCAGCAATGCCGCTTACATAGTGAAGGATTATTTTGCAAATTGTTGTGGCCAGCGGCAGCGGGGCTCAAGAGGCAGTTGCCTTGGGCCCCCAGGAGCAACTGGACCCAGGGTAGTTGCCCCTTTTGCCCCACATTAAAGACGGCCCTGTGTAATGGATGCATTGTGTGTAAGGCTGAGTGTGTAAAGGAAGCATGATGTGTGTCTCTGTGTGTAGGATTCACTGTATGTTTCGGTTTGTGAGTAGGGATGCATTGTATGTTTATGTGTGTGTGTGTGTGTGTGTGTAAGGATGCATTGTGTGTTTCTTGTATGTGTAAGGATGCATTGAGTATGTGTGTAGTGTAAAACAGAGGGTTTGTGGCCCCTCTGTGTATCTTTTGCCTCCAAAACCCAGGTCCCTCTGTGCATCTCCCTGTGTCTGTGTGTCCCTTAGTAAACCTCCCTCCCCTTCTGTCCCTTAGTGCTCTCCCCTGCCCCCCTTTCCATTAAAGTTCTCCCCCCTCCCCTCTCTCCCCCTCCCCTGGTGGTATCTCCACTCTCCCCCTCCCCTGAAGGTATCTCCCCCTGTCCCTTAGTGCTCTCCCCTGCCCCCCTTTCCCTTAGAGTTCTCCCCCCCTCCCCTGTCCCTTAGTGGTCTCTCCTCTCTCCCTTCCCCTGTTGGTCTCTCTCCCCTTCCCCTGGTGGTCTCTCCCCTCTCCCCCCCTCCCCTGGTCGTATCTTCCCTCTCCCCCCCCTACCCTGGCGGTATCTCCCCTTCCCTTGTGTGTCTCCTACCTCCCTGTGTAGCTTGGCTAGGCGGCGCGGACCGCAGTACAGGAGCTTCTGTTTCCTGTACCTGGCTGGACTAACAGAAAGTGCTCACTGATAGAGCACTTCCTGTAAGTCCGGCCAGGTACAGGAAGCTCCTGTACCATGGTCCTCGCCGCCCGGCCACACTACATAGAGTGCCTAGAGGGAGGGAGCACTGTCCTGCCGGGTCACTCGTATCCTGCGCCCCCTGAGTCGGCGTGCCTTAAAGGAAGCGCCTGCCCTGGTGTCACCCCCTCTTGTGGCGCCACTGGGTGCAGTGTGTGTGTGAAAGGTGCAGTGTGCGTACGAAAGGTGCAGTGTGTCAGGAGTAAAGGCTGTGAAGGGTGTAGTTAGTATGTGTGGGGAAGATAAAAGTAATACATAAATGTGTTTGTTTGTTTTTATAAAAAAAAAGATATAGTTTATATCCCCCCTCCCTTCTTACCATTGCCTAGGAGATGAATCTCTTGAATCGCTGGTGGTCATAGTGGAGGTGAATCCCTTGAGTCCCTGTTGGTCGTAGAGGTTTACTCCTGGAGTTCACTCTCGTGAGATTGGAGCATTGCCATGGTAACCGCAACGCTCCAACCTTGCAAGAGGAACCTAGCGGACCTGCAAGATAGAGCTCTCCCAGGTCCTCCACGCTCCCACGCCGGCTGTCAGGGAAAGTGCCTGTGTGCCAGTGAGGGAGATCTTTAATCTCCACACTGGCCCATTAAGGCACACAGCAGTGCCAGCACTCTGATAGTGGTGGCCCTGCATGGCCTGGCAGAGGAGATCCTGTGATCTCCCCTGTCGTCCTCGGCCTATGGCCATCACGGCCCACCGCACATTTGCCCGGTTTGCCCGATGGCCAGTCCGGACCTGGTGCCTATAGTATTCCTTAAATTATATTCCTGTTAATGCAGCAAACAGTAAACTATAATATTTACATTATTCAGTTACTGAACTATACAAAACATTCATCCCTATAGTTGTGGAGTATCCAATACAAAGCTCTGTGGTCAGCCATTAAAGGAAACATTTTGAGTAGGGAGTAAATTAAAACTTCTACACAGGAAACAATACTGTCTCCAGTTTATACAGCCTGCCTACACACTGGTGACATTGAAATTTCAAATGGAAACGTTTTCTGTCATTGATTGACATGTGACACCACAGCCAATTAATCTGTCTGGCAAACTGCTTTTAGAAACTACAGCCCATAAACAAGTAGAACTTAATTGATCTACAGCACATCGATCCTTGTACTAACAGCCTCTTATAGTGATAATTATGAAAAAGACCAGACTTTAAAACAGACTTATCGCACCTCTCAATTCTTCAAGATAAAAAAAAATAAAAAATCTGGCAAATTATGGTCTGTGTAGAAAACGTGTTCAGGAGTTAGTTTATTGAACATTACATGATACAGTTGGGTTTAACTTTGTGTCTAATCTGAAAATTCCATCTAAATGCAAAGGAAGTTACTTAATGGGTCAAAATAATTAAACACTGAAGATGATAAATAAATTAAAATTGGAATTACTCAGCATCCTGTAGCCACGCACTCTTGTGGAGATATCATAACTAATCTGCCCTATATAATGTTTTAAAAACAATAGGTTAACACCTACTTAGAGTGTCTGTTAAACAGGACATTTCCGGCACCATACCCACTGGAACTTATTACAGTGGCTATGGGGTGTTTTTTGTTATTTTTTTTAAACAGTGTTTAGACCAGGGGTAGTCAACCTTTTAATACCTACCACCCACTTTTGTATATTTGTTGATTGTGAAATTTTCATACCGCCCACCAGTGCTGCAGTAACCATTTTAAAGCACAAGTGCCTTTTTTTTCTTTTTTTTTTTAGAAAAGAGGGTTTTTTTTTTTACAAAAAAGAATGTGCTTAAATTTATTTTATTTTTTTACTTTTTTCTATTTTCTACTTTATTTTCTGTGTGTGTGAAGGACGCTGTGTGTGTGTCTGTGTGTAGTTTGTGTGTGTGTGTGTGAGAGGGGACAGTGTGTGTGAGTGGTGGTGTGTAGGTGGGCAGTGTTTGTGAAAGGTGCTGTGTGTGTGTGTAAAGGGTGCTCTGTGTGAGGTGGCAGTGTGTGTATGAGGGAAGCAGTGTATGTGTGAGGGAAGCAGTGTGTGTGTTGGGACAGTGTGTGTGAGAGGGGGCAATGTGTGTGTGTGTGTGTGTGTGTCTGTGTGAGGGGGCAGTGTGTGTGTGTGTGTGTGTGTGTGTGTGATGGGTCAGTGTGTGTGTGAGGGGGCAGTGTGTGTGTGTGTGTGTGTGTGTGTGTGAGGGGTCAGTGTGTGTGTGAGGGGGCAGTGTGTGTGTGATGGGGCAGTGTGTGTGTGAGGGGTGAAATGTAAAAATCTATCTTAGCCCGAGAGGGCTTACAGCAAGGCTGGCTCTGCATGGGCTGGCAGTGGAGATGAAAGGATCTCCCCTGCCATTGAGGCCTACCCGGCGTTTTCTTCAGAACCCACCACCGCCCACAAGAAATACCAAAACCCCCACTAGTGCGTGGAAGGGACGAGGTTGACTACCCCTGGTTTAGACAGATAAGGAAGGTAATCCCTGGCATTTGAACCCCTCCCACTGTAGTTGGAAATTTTACTTCCTCTTTATCCATACAAAATATTTGTGTGGGGTGTGCACATGCAGTATGCTTATGTTATGCAATGGGAGACTTGGAACATTATGATATAGGAAATAACCAAAAACATAAACCACACACTATGTTATGATCACAGACAGTACATAGTACTACCAAAAAGGTTATTCAGGGTTAAGAAAGGTGTATTTACTCTTCTACACAATTAACAATATATTGTTGTTAAACGAGATTTTAAATGACATATGGATTAACAAGTTGCCTATAATACATGTTTTTAACTAAATGCAATTTTGTGTCCGTGCCTATATAAAGCTGGAAATATATATTAAAAAAAAGAAATTATAATAAAATCATTAAAAACCTAAGGAAACAAATTCAACCTTTGTCTTGACGAAAGGGAAGGTTAAGAATCCTTTCAGGTCCCATGGACACGTGATTTTAGTGTGTTGATTGTGAATGGTGCTCTGTGTTGTTATAGAGATGCTACAAAGGTCAGACACAAACTCATGTCATGTTTTCACAAAGTATGTTAATGGAGGTATAAGATCAGGACATTTTTGAGTGAACCTTGATATATGTGTTTAATATTTGATCTCCACATGAGAGTGGTGTGAAACCTGCAAAACTCTCTGCAATGGCCCGGGTAAAGGACCATTTATTTGTTCCCTCCCCTGCCAACTATGTCTGATCATGTGATTACATTACTAGTCAATTACATTTGCACAGACAACTTCAAACATAGACTGCCTCAAGGATAGACCCTGCTCAATACCCCAAATGCTCCCATACCCTCGAAAACTCCAGAAAAAAAGATGCCCAGATGAATACCACTTTGTCTTACTATAGGCTTATACCTGTAAATCATTAAAAATGTCTGTCATATAATAAATATAATATAGACTAAGGAACAGCGCACACGTCAAAATAAATTCTACAAGGCTGCTTGAAATCACCTATCTCAGCAAACAAATATGGGGATTCAGTTCCACCATATGGCTTACTGTGTTAAACCTTTTGTTTACTGAGATAGGCAATTTTAAGTAGCCATATAGAATTTAGAAATTCATTTTAGGAGTGCTCTGTTCCTTAATCTGTATTATGTATAAATCGTGGTCACTATGGCAGCACCATTCCTGCAAGATACATGTTCCGGGTGTGCCCCCAATTCCCTTTTGTCTTTACTATGCAATGTATTCTAATGGTCATGTCATCGAGACAAAAGAAAATAAAGCTCAAAGAACATTCTGCAGAAGGGAGAGATTGGGAAACTAAAATGATGGAATTTTACAGTAAAATATGGCTTTATGCAACATTAATGTATTGTATTGTACACACAATAGCTGATTGGTTGTGCAAATTATATAATCCATTTTTTCCATGGAGGATTTTTCTACCATGAAATACATACCACTATAAAAGTCTACATTTCATGTTAAAATACTAAAATATAATACAGGTACTCAGTGTACCATTTGTTATTATGTAATTCAGTGATATGAATCACATGGCGCTATTGTATTGCACTGTTTAAGGAAGAAGTGATCACGCTAAGCTGGAACTCTCACCATTACCAATGTTTCGAGAAATGCCACATGCAGATTGCATTCAGATTATATGTTATTAGCACTTTGGGACCCATGATTGGGCTTTATCAGTCCCTATCAGTAAATGTAAATGATCTCACACTCCTGAAATGTGCAATCAGGGTGAACACGACTCGTAATAGCATTACAAATAATTTGTAGCAAGGACAAGGTATGCAATAGGGGATATGTGCAGTCATATGTGCAGTAGCAACCTGCAATGCCTTTTGAAATACAGAAGCAGGTTAGAGGAAGGCATCTGTGTTTTATCCATTCATACAGATACAATGCATGTTTCAAGTACGCATTCCCAGAAATGCCAGAATATTCCTTATTCATAATTCTAGAAGGGTCTATTTTTATTTATTCATTCTTTTTTTTTGTTACATCTGTGGTGCTACCCCAGAATAACATTTGCGTTTTCATGATACCTTTTTCTGTAGCTGTATGAAGTATTGCAATCAAGGGATACAAGTAATGTTTGCTTTTCTTTATAGCTCCTCAATATGTATAATAGGATGAATGAACAGCGTGAATGATGTTAAAGTACGTAGCGCTGGATTCTTTTAGGAGACTAAGAGTCTGTCAGGCACTTGCCTTTCCCTCCAATCCAGCACTGCATTATCCTTACAGAGGTGGGTGTTACAGAAATGTTGTCCCTCTCTCCTCCAATGGTCTACATTGATTTGTCCTGTTTGGGGACGCTGCACCAAGAAGGACAAATAACCTGTGTGACGGCGACACTCTGGCTTCATTGGCAACATGCTGGCACCTGTACGTTGTTCCTTTACTTTGTAGCCAGTGCTAGCAGCATTGGCTATTTCTTCAATGCTTTCCTATGGGGATTTTATGAATGCTGGATGTCCTCATGCAGAGCAAAGAAGCGTCAGGCGAACTAAAGTCGGTTAGCCACCAGGAAGTGCCTCTAGTGGATTTCTGATTGACAGCCACTAGAGACAGTCTAAGTCCTGCAATGTAATCATTGCAGTTTCTCTAGAACTGCAACAATTTGTAGCAGGATTATGTGAGACAGCGACACTGCACCCAGGACCCTTCAGTGAGCTGAAGTGGCATCGGTGCCTGTAGTGTCCCTTTAAATAAATATTTGATTTTCTATTAATGGTTTGCTTTATAAATACATCTATGTTTTTTTTTAAATTTGACAATTTTTATTGGCATTTTATGTCACAAACGACGACATAGATTGTGAACGGGGGAGAGGATACAGAAGAGAAAGGGGGGGGGCGGGGGAGGGGAGTAGCAGAATATATTTTGCGATGTGCATAGAATTTGTACAACAATTGTTCTTACAGTGCCGAACAGCCAGTAATGATCAGATGAATAATGATAGACAATGTGCATATTTATACATAATATCCATATTTCCCTTCAACCGGGATTAACTCAATTGACCCGATCTCCATGTGTCCCAAATCTCCCATGCCTTTACAGAGGTCTGAGATGGAGGCCACAACTTAGTGTATGCTCCCTCATATGCTCTTTGCTCTATCAGAGCAGCTAAAATTTTGGAGAAGGACGGGCATACATTAGATTTCCATGTTCTTGCGATCTCCTTGTGAGCGGAGATGAGAGTATGATACATGAGTTTTCTCATAGCTCTTGGAGTTCCGGGTGGGAGAAATACATCTATGTTTGATGTGTACATTATCCTTAATAAAGGCTCCAGCAAAGAGTTAGAATATTGCTTTGAATCAATAAAGACTGCTCACTAACAGTCCTTAGATTGCCCAGACATCTTTATTTCTTTATTTTCTGCTCACCTTGTCAGTCAAATATTCGGCATAGAGTCTATGCCAATGAATTGCTTGACAGGTGGCTAAATTAACCATTTTTAAATCTTTTTTTTTTTTTTTAATCTATACATTTGCTGGCAAATCTACTAGCACAATGTAAAGGCAGAATGTAATGCTCTTTAAACAGGAGGATAAGTTGTTCTTGGGATAACAGATGCCCTTTAATATTAGGTACCCTTGAACAACAACAACGTATCTACAAATGTTATATTGTGTTAATTTTACATGCTACATCTGCAGCTCACAAAAAGATATAAATGCAATGGATTTTTTTTTTCCTCTTTGAGAACTCCATAGGGAAAGGGGTTAAAACACCCTGTGGACTGTGGAAATACTCATCATATTTTGCACTGCAGCCAGCTAAAGTTCAGTAAATCTCTCCCTATCACACATACAATTTTGTTTTGTTTTTCCACTGTTTTCAGGCCTTAGCACCAATAATATTCAAGTTAATCTTTCTTGAAGAGCATGTCAAAGAAGTTGGAAAGGTTATGATTTTAGACATCAAATCTTCCTTTTTTTCCCCTGAAATTCACTCCATGTATGGATGCATTCTTACAATAATATGCTACGGTTTTGGCTGATTTTTTTCTCTCTCTTTATTAATTGCCTATGAGAAGTGGACGTTTTATGATTTGAAAATAAACAGATGAGCTTTTCTCTGAAAAAGCCTTGATATATAAACAATGAAAGTGACAGGTAAATCCTGCGTATCACGGGCATGGTCCATGTGCATGGGGTGTATGCAGCACGTACATCACTCACAGGAGTTTTATTCTCATGCTGTTTTCACAGATGTTTTCTCCCAATGGCTGTATACTGCGGATGTGGAGTCTCACAGGGACAGACACAGTGACCCTAGCTGTGCTCAGACACTTGTGTAAATATTTATTCCCGCAGCCAGTGACATTTTGTGCTGTCAGATTCAGAATGATGGGTCTAACTGGAAGCTTGCCAGAGAGGCAGCTGGCACCAAAGATCTGTAAATCTCTAACCAGAGGATAGAGTGTCTTCCTAATGGTGACCCTGCCTTAGAACTGGAAGATAATTTCAAGAAGCTGAGATACAATGGCTAACGTAGGAGAGCTGTCCATTATACCCTGCTCTAAATCACATTTTAGATGTAGTATTCTCTATTCCACTCCCATGTTCTCTCTCTTTCTGTCTACGTCACACTTTTTTTTCTTGCAAACTTTTCCTTTCTTCCTCTCATTCTTTATATGTGTGTGCACCATACCGCTCAACCGTTCTGTCTCACTCACTAGGTTTGACTCTATTAACATCTCTATCTCCCAGTTAATATTCCCCTCCCTCCATCGGTTAATAATGTACATACACTGTTATTTTATAGCTGTGGCACAAAATTGTATCCTTTGCATACCCCTAAGCCAGTCCCATAACCAGCAGAGGACATCCATAGTATCTGGACTTCACTAATTTTGTGTGTAGTGTCACTTTTGTCAGGAAGCCTTGCAGTGCTACGGAGACACACTTTGTAGCAGTAGCTGTTTTCATATTCTCCCCTGTTAATCTTTAGTGTTAGTATGGCTTCAAGTATCAATCTGTAACTGGCCTGAAACATATTTTTTTCAACAGAATTTTATGTAAATGTAAGTCAAAAATCAAACGCTCACTAGTAGTCCCTTAAAACATGCCTTGTTGTATGGCTCGTGCAATATATGGATGAAGTCGTTTAACATAGTCTAAATCAAGTTTTAGCTGTCAACACAAAAACAGCTTCTGTCAATTGTAGACAGAACAATTTTCCAACTCGCAAATATGCTTATTTGTAGTGATTATTGTTGAACATCTTTTATCACATGCAATAATAAGAGCGATTTCTGAAACGCTTTAAAGCCTCTTCTTGTATGTCAACAAATGAGAGCTGTGTGTTTTGTGCACTTTCCATTCTGTGCAAAACAAAGCGTCTTAAATCCATTATATGGGATGTGTAAGATGAGATTGGTATTAATGTAAAAGACAGGACTTGTAATCCTGATGTGCAAAATGCAATATTAACATCAACATGTGACATTATTAGAAACCTTCAATCATCAACCTATTATAAAAAAAATATATATATCTACCATTACAAATGCAGCCAAAAGGGAAAAAATGTGAGCATACACATAATGAGCTGTAAGTAAATACATGAAAGATGCTAGGTGTTAGACAAATATCTGTTGGAAGTTTCTATAACTTTATCAAATAATTCATATTATTACGTTAGTAGATTGGTAGAATTTTTATTTAGATTGTTTACTTTGTCATTTTGTTGGGCACAGAGGAAGTTCTACAGGAAAATAAAAAAGGGAACTACATTACAAAAACATGTCTAAAAACATTGTCATAAAGACGTCAATAAAATGTGATTACCCATCATAACATATTTTTGCTTTAAAATAAAACTAGATGTCCCTATAGAATATTTTTGCTTGTGAAGCATTGTTTGTAATCTCAATATTGGCACGTACCATTGTGTAATCAAGAAGTTACTAGAGAGCAACTATGCCTAGATAAATGATATCAACATCACTGAACAGATTGAGCTGACTGTTACCTGCTATTAACATGCCTAAATTTAAAATGCAGGTACAAAGGATTTTACTTACACCATCAATAACAGTTTATTGGAGGATTTGGGGGGGGGAGGGGCAAATGATGGTGAAGACTAGGTTAATCTGCACAATGGTAAAGCAACACAAGTTTAAAGAAAATGTTCAGAAAAGGTAACACTATATATATATACTCACGTATATAAAGCTGATAGGCAAGCATTATGGGAATTTACAACATACATGAATCCTAACATAACAGGGTCTTTCCTGATAAATGTGAACACAGTTGCTATAAATTAGGCTCCAAACAGCTTTTTTTTTTAGCAGGCATCACCGAAGGCAGCTTAAAACGCTGCTACTTACTATACCAAATCGCTGCTTGGATTGTTTTGTAATACATTACATTTGATACATTACTGGTAACACATCATTCTCTCAAACCAGTAGATGTTTGCAACATATGGTGGTTTAAATTGTGACTTAATAGATGAAGATGATACGATTTACTATAAATACGCCGTCCGTCGCCTGCATGGTGCAGGTAGTTCCCTAGGAGACATGACAAGAAAAGCAGAAACTCAATTACTTTGAGTGCATGAACCTCTAAAATAGATCTGTCACCAATGAGGTGACATGCTCAGTTCAGCTAAGGGGCGCAATAAATTTATTTATTTATAAATTAGTTATTTATTTATAAAAAAGTTATTTATTTATAAATTAAGTCAGTTATGTCGGCATGTTGGAAAAAGGAAAAGTATGATTACATTTTGTAAACCAAAATGAAAATCAGATGACTGAAATCATTATTTGCTGAATTTCTTTACGTACTGCATATTATCTTATTAAAAAATATTTTATGCAGCAAAAAACAAACATGATAATGTGTAATACATTCAAATACATAATGCACATCTTATGTGGGATATGTTAATGTACTACAAATGACAAAAAAATACCAAAAAGGGATGGTCAGTAAAGTGATAAACATGTATACGCTATAAATTAGTTTTAAAAAATATGTTTTACTTCAATAAGTGATGTAGGTTTAAGAATATTAACCCCTACCTATCTAGTTGTCCAAGGTTTACTTCTTCTCACTGCTACTTCACCTCATTGACTGAGATCATCAATGGTAATTATCTCAGCCAATCCAAGGCTTCCCCATAGGGAAGCATTTGGCATGGGGCTGATCTCAGCCAATCTGAGGCAGGGGTGACTAGTGCACATGCGTGGCAAATACCTAGCTGCATTATCTTAATGAGAGCCATTTGAACGGAGTTTAACACAGTAATAACTGCAGTAGTTTTTTTAGTGGCTGTCTTCCTGATAACCACTAGTGCTACTTTACTGAGAGGGTAGTGGATGCATGGAAAAGCCTTCCAGCTGGCCAGATGGGTGGGCAGTGTGTGACGTTGGAGCGCACGTAAGCCGCGATCCCGTGGACCAGGAAGTAGGGCAATGCAGCAGCCGGAGCTATCAGGGCAGTGAGAGCCCGGGACGCTGGAACGCCGAGATTTTGAAAGCAGCGAGGTATAAGCAACAGGCTGAGCGGCGGAGCAGCTCCTACTAACCTGCCTAGAGATTAAGGTCGGTACACCGATACCCAGTTTATTTGCTACGGATGGTTGTGGATCTTGTGAGCTGCTGCGGAGGAATGAGGCAACATAGTTGCAACATTGCGACGTTGTAGCTGGGGTATCCACCTGCCCTCCTGTCATCTCTTCCTCCGAGAAATCCTCCACAGGTCTGCCGCAAGTTTTGCTAAAAACTCCATAGAGACACAAAGTAAGGCTGTAACTTTGGGGCACTCACCTGTCACGGATCTTTACCCCCCTGAAGTTCATCATCTTGTTTAAAACGGGTCTGCTATCGGGCTGTTTCTGTTGCTCGCGCCAAGTGCGATAAGTATATACCTACAGTTTGATGGTACTTGTGTATGTATATAGAAGAATGACTTTGCTAGAGGAGAAGTAAAACTCTCTCAGCGTATACGAATTAACCACTTAATTAATTTTTGTGGATAAAAACCGTATTTGTCCTCCTGTTTGCCACCAAACCTCTACTCTACATCTACATTTATATTTGAGAAATAAGAGCTAATTTAAAGGGGCAGTTAACTGGCGCTGCAGTGGAGAGGAAAGATTTTTGTTTTCTCTTTTTTTTTCTCTCTTCCCTTATTCCATTTTTTTTGATAAACAAGAGACAAATAAGTGATAATTTAAAGGGACATACCCGGTATATTTTGATAAATAAGAGACAAATAAGGGACAATTTAAAGGGATATACCCGGTATTGCAACTTGGAAAGGAACATCCGCTAAAACCGACATAAGAA
This sequence comes from Pelobates fuscus, assembly GCF_036172605.1. NCBI lineage: Eukaryota > Metazoa > Chordata > Amphibia > Anura > Pelobatidae > Pelobates > Pelobates fuscus. The sequence continues at coordinate 83,549,697 of NC_086323.1, forward strand.
ATACTCATTAGCAGTAAACCCTAGCGGAGCATAAAGTCTAAACTGGAAGTCCAGCACACATGCCTGCAAAAAAAGATAAAGTCCAAAACATGGACAAAAAGAAGGCAACTATAGGCACATTTTATTCACCTAAAGTGCCTAGTACAGACTTAGAGAGGCAACGCAAGTCCCTACCGCTAGAAAACGCTCAGCTCTCCGCCCTTCAAACATCAAACATATCAGAGGACGACTCACTATATCTGTCAAAAAACTCGCAGGGTCTGACACAACAACTGCTAACTCAAATGTTGGACAATTTATATAAAAAGATTCAAGCGGATATTGAAAACAACTCTAAAGATGTCAGAGCAGAAATTGCTACTCTCTCAGAAAAATTTACTAACCAGGCAATTATATTACAAAAAATCCAAGAGGAATACGAACAAATTAAAACATCGTATATACAGCTAGAAAAGAGACTGCAGGACACTGAGAAGAAGCTGACTGACTTAGAAGATCGCTCCAGGAGAAACAACGTAAGAGTCAGAGGTATACCGGAATCAATCTCACAAGAAGAATTATACTCGCACCTGATCAGTCTATCTTCTAAAATACTACCTAGACAGACGCTGGGCCCCGAGACCTTTGAAAGATTCCACAGGCTGGCTAGACCCAATGGATCCGATAATTCCTATCCAAGAGATGTCATGATTTGTTTCTCGAGTTTTTGGATGAAAAATCAAATAATGCAGAAGATACGGAACGGGATCCTCGACACGGAAGAATGGAGCCATTTAAAAGTTTATCAGGACCTATCCCAGAAGACAAGACAAGCAAGAAGAACCTTTTCTGAAGAAACGGTTATCCTCAGGAATAAGGACATAAGATACAAATGGCTGTTTCCGACGGCAATTATGGTCTTCTTCAAGGATAAACCATACACTTTTAGAGACAACTTGGCTCTAAAACAGAAGATGATAAGTTTGGAACTTATCCCTTAGTCAAATCAAACTCTCCCCTCTCCTTTTTTTTTTTTCTCATTAGAAAAGGTGTTAAAAGGTTCTAGGCACGGTGTAGGTGTCACCCACTCATGAATACAATGTATATAAATATAGAAGACTATATAACTATAGACTTACATACAGCACATACAGAGTAACAAAGGAAGATTTGTATATACACTCACGTAAGGGAATATGAGCATAAAGCATAAGTCACACTTAATCTATAGCATAAAGCATAAGCCACACTTATCGTTACACCATAAAAGGTATAAGTACAGAAAGGAATAAATGAAGTGAGTTTCACAATTGACACAAGCTAATGATGATTTGTATATATAGCAATATAACAGATATGAATATAAAGTATAAGCTACACTTATAAACACACTATAAAACGTATATGAATAGCAAGGAATGAATGAAACGAGTTTCACAATTGACACAAGTAAATGATGATTTGTATATAGTGTAATATAAGGGAAAATGAGTATACAGCATAAGCTACACATATGGATACATTATAAAATGTATACGAATAGAATGGAACGATTGATGTGTATAGAAAGGAACGAATGAGCGAGTTTCACAACGGATAAAAGCTCACAATCACATAAAAGGAGGAGAAGGGAGATTATAGACCAAGACAAGAGCCAGGGAAAGGAGTATTAGAAGACAAAACAGGAGGATAGAATTGCTTGAGGAAAATATAAAAAATAATAGAAGGGGGATAGATTCCGTGCAGGATAAAAACGAAAGAATACAACTATGCCTTTAGAAATAGGCTTGACAAAAAGAAAGGGAAAGGGAAATGAAACGGAGAAGGTAGAAAAGGGAAGGAGAAGGGAAGGGGAAGGAAGGAAGGAGATAAAAGAGAAGAGAAAGGGGGAAAAGAAGGGCAGAACAATATGAAGGTTAGAGGGATCATAACAAAGAACAAAAGGCCCAATTTCCTGGTCCAGGGTCCTGCGACGGCAGCAGGGTTAAATATGAAGACTACTCAGAGTACTTCATATTATGGTTTGAATGAGGCATACATACAGGCAATACAAAGGACCGACCGGTGGAAGTATGAATGTGGTTGAGTGTCGGATACTACGTGAGGGGAGGATAGAGGGGTGGAGGGTGTGGGGTGAGCTGCGGTAGTATGTCATTAAATATACTAACTATTAACGCAAGGGGCTTAAATTCAGGTCAGAAAAGAGGATATTTGTATAAATTACTGATTGACAACAAAACAGATATTGGTTTCGTCCAAGAAACTCACTGGTCTAACTCAAAGCCCAAACTATGGAATTATAAAAAATTCCCAGTGGTACACAGATCTAACCTGGTGGGAAAGGGCAAGAAAAGAGGGGTGGCAATCTTTTTTTCAGGTAGATTAAAATACGAGCTGATACATGAGGAGACCGACCCGGGTGGTAGGTTCCTTATAGTGATTGTTCGTATTAATGATATTTTGTATACCCTGGTAAACGTCTATGCTCCAAACCAATCCCCATATAGGTTTTTGGGAAATCTGATGCAAAAGATTGACCGCGTGTCGTCTGGTAGCTTAATTATAGCGGGGGACTTTAACTGCACCATAGATGATAAAACAGACAGGAATAGAAGCAAGTCCGCTTACATAGATGGTAAGCAAAGAACAGGCCTATCAAAGATGCAGACTATCATGGCAAAAAACTGTTTATATGATGCCTGGAGAACGTCTAATCCAGACGCAAGAGATTATACGTTTTTTTCACACGTTCACCAGACATACACTAGAATTGATTATTATTTGGTAAAACCTGAAACCCTGGAGCGAGTTAAGAAAGTGTCAATTGGACCTATAACATGGTCCGACCATGCCCCTGTAAGTTTAGTTATAAAAAACAACCCTGAATATAAATCTAGAGATAAATGGAGACTTAATGAAAACCTATTAAAATCAGAAATCAGTGTAGACGCATTACGCACTCAATCTAGAGAATTTTTTGAAAGTAACGACTCAGGGGACGTCTCCAATGCCATGCTATGGTGTACCTTTAAATCATATATCAGAGGATGCCTCATAAAAATGGGTGCCACTATAAAAAAACAGAAAGGAAAAGAGCTTAATGAGCTTTATATCGAGCTGGCAAAACAAGAACGTCTACACAAATTTACCATAGATCATAAAATCTTGGAGGGTATCAAAGAGATTAGGGGAAAAATATTAATTAGAACTCAAGAAAGGATTGACAAAGCTATGTTAACTCTAAAACAGAGATGGTACTACGGAAATAATAAAATAGGGAAAAGCCTTTCAAATAAATTAAAAAACAAAAATAAACTTCAATCTATAAACTATATAACTGTTGGAAGCAAAAAAATGATCTCTCCAACTCAAATTGCTAAAGCATTTGAAGACTATTATAAAAACTTATATAATATAAAATTTAACGAACCATCCGAGGGTGAAACAAAACAGTTTTTGGATAAATTGAGTTTACCAACTATATCAAGGGAGAAATTAAGCCAACTAAATGCCCCTTTTTCTATTCAGGAGATTAGCAATACCATTAAAGCTTTAACAGTAGGTAAAGCACCAGGCCCAGATGGCTTTTCTTTAATCTTCTATAAAAAACTAAGTGGTATAATCTCTCCATATATATTAAGAACATTTGAAGATCTCGCTAATCATAAAGCCATCCCAACGGAATTACTCCAGGCCACTATAATACCAATCCCTAAGTCAGATAAGGACCCTACGTATACTTCAAATTACAGACCAATTTCTCTTATAAATCTAGATATTAAGATATACTCAAGAATTCTGGCTGACAGATTAAAACAAATTATACCCAATATTGTACATATAGATCAGAGTGGATTTGTAGAGGGCAGGGGCACATCTGATAATATTAGGAAACTACTGAATGTCCTATACCATGCAGATCAAAGCTTGTCTCCCTTTGCGGTGGTTACCCTCGATGCCGAGAAGGCTTTCGATCGGGTCAACTGGAAGTACATGGAAGCAGTACTGGGGGCCTTCGGCATCGAGGGTTTCTTTAAGGAGAGCACAATGGCGCTATATAAGGATCCGCAGGCAAAAGTATCAGGACATATGTTCCAATCAAACTGGTTCCCTATTAGAAATGGGACGCGACAGGGATGCCCTTTGGCACCCCTGCTATATATCCTGTCCATAGAACCATTGGCAGCCGCGATCAGACAGAATGAAGACATCAGCGGGCTAAAGGTGAATAAGATCGAGAACAAAATTGCATTATATGCAGATGATGTCCTACTGACCCTGGCAGATCCTATTAGATCTATCCCAGCCGTATTTCGGCTTATTAACGAATTTGGTATACACTCGGGCTATAAAATAAATATAAAGAAAACACAGATTCTGCTAAAAGGCCTGAGCGGACCAGGTCTAGATAAACTTAAAAAAGATTTTAAATGCGACTGGGAAACAAGTAATATAAAATACTTAGGGGTAAAATTTTCTCTAGATTATAGAGAAACTGGAGAACTCAACTATACTGATATTTCCACCTACTTTAGGAACACCTTAAAAAATTGGCAGGGATTGGAACTCTCTTGGTTGGGTAGGATCGAAGCAGTAAACTTTTATCTCCTTCCTAAGTTGACATACCTATTTAGTAATCTCCCGTTGAGGGTAACATACCAGACGATACGCGGTCTCCAAAGGCAACTATCAAATTATATCTGGCAAGATAGGAGACCTAGAGTCTCACTGGAAATACTACAGAGAGACTGGAAAGAAGGGGGGATCCGTTTCCCAGATATACAGAAATCATATATGAATAACATGGTGGCACACCTAATTAAGTGTGACAACTACACAACGGCTAGACCAAACTGGTTGGACATTGAAAAATCAGACCTTGGTGGTTTGGAACCTTTATCACTTTGGTGGTGTGACAGTGAACCTCTAAAAAATATAAGATCTAGCAACCCAATGAATAATACAATGATTCACACCGTTAAGTACCTGAAAAAGAAATATGGAACAAAACATATATCATTAAACGCCCCACTAACAATCCTAAAATTCTATATAAAGGACATAAATATACAAGAATGGGAAAACGGTGGCGTAGAAAGAATAGCGGAACTTTTAAATAACAATAAAATGCTGCCATTCCCAACACTACAAGCTAAATATAATCTCCCAGCGAAGGAAATTTTTAATTATTTAAGAATAAAATCCTTCACTATGGGGAAAGATTTTTCGGAAAGCTCCCCAATGGACCAATTTGTAGCATCTCATCATAAAAAAAAAATCGCTTCCAGATACAATCAATTCGCAAGAAGCCAAAGACAAATAGACAAAGCGCCAGCAATGTATAAATGGGAACAAGAACTTGATTTTTCATCCTCAGTGGAGGATTGGTTGTCGGGTTTACAAGCAGTAAAAAGATATATACATGGGGTGAATATACAGGAAGTGTACTTTAAACTAGTATACCGTTGGTACCTGGTCCCTATTCACCTTCATAGATTTCAACCCACACTCCTACCAGACTGTTGGAGATGTGGTAGGGAGTTGGGTACATTCTCCCACATCTGGTGGGACTGTGAGGAGCTGAAACCAGTGAAATCGATCGTAGTGGAACTGGCAGACTCTATGTTTGACGTTCGGACTGAGATTACGCCCCAAATGTTCTTGTTCCATTTAGACCTTCCAAAAAGCAACACAAAAGTAAAAACCCTTTGGATTCACATCTGTATGGCAATAAAAATAGTTATGGCCAGAAATTGGAGACAAATGGGTGGGTTAAACTGGCAGGAGATATGTATACAAATGGAATACCAACGCAACATGGAAGCTGGGATAGCCAAGATATCCAGAGAAAAATATAACGAAGTTTGGGCCCCTTGGGTTAGATTTATCAATCACAACATAAACCCCCCCCCCCCCCCACAGAGATAGTTATCCGTAGATGAGAGAATGGGTAGCAGGTATGGTTAAGGTTAAGGTGATATGTATGTTTGTATGAATGTAAGGATGTAAGATGTAAGATACAGCAGAATACTGTTTAATGAAGATGCTTACTAATGCACGGCTTGACAGGCACTTAGAATTATTATTTATTGAACTGTTACTGGAAAATAATTGCTAGAACCGTGTTTAAAAACTATACAGTTGCAAGCTGTGTCTTTACTTGAATTGAACTTGTTTTATAAAAAAAAAAATGAAAATAAAGATTTATATATATATAAAAAAAAAGAAAAGCCTTCCAGCTGAAGTGGTAGAGGTTAACACAGTAAAGGAGTTTAAGCATGCGTGGGATATGCATAAGGCTATCCTAACTATAAGATAAGGCCAGGGACTAATGAAAGTACTTGAACAAATGGTTCTTATCTGCCGTCACATTCTATGTTTCTATGTTTCTAGTGTTCCTGTAAATTTGCAGTGTTTACGGTTGCAGGGTTAAAATGAGAAGGACAGGGGATAGCCATTAAGATGAAGAGTGCCTATGGACTTGGTTTCACTGGCCTACGTCAGTGTGAATGACAAGCTGCAGTGGGCTTAATGTGAAAATGTGAAGAATTTACAACCTAATTACAATTTGTAGGTCAAAGAAACATGAACTGGAAAAATAACAAAACTAAAGTATTTTGCCATTTTTCTATATAGGCCTAACATTCTAAATTTCCTTGAGAATTTCCTTGAGAGCTCTCCCTATGCTTAATGAATAATGCCCAGTGTATTGAGTTGTTCGGGGATGAAAATTAACCCCTGCACTCTCAAGCTCTTTTTTTTTATTTAAGGAAATTCAGTATGACATTTATTTAAAATATAGGATGTCAAGATAGCCTATAAACATATTGTAATATGTTTGCAGATTGTAGTTCAGTGATATAAAATAAAAATTAAGTAAATTTACGCAATAATGTTTATTCATTCAGTTTACAGAAATATTGTGAAAATATAAATTTATAGAGACAGCATGTTTTTCTTAATCTAACAATATTTATGGCAAATGCCTCGATTTAATAATATTGGATAAGCTTTGAAAATGATTTCATATATTTTTGATAAACTTTTCAAATGATTAAATATAAAGAGGGGCGGGGCCGGGCCGCCGAGCTGAGCGGTCGCAGGACAGCTCGGCTCCTGCAAACAGGGCCACAATTAGCCTACAAATCCTCCAATTTCCTGCGACCATTGTTGTACCCGGGCTGCCCGAGCTGAGGAGAGGCTTGCTCTCGCAGTTTTAGTCCCTCGGAGGATGGGGCCCGCTGCACCAGGCGGGACCTGTACTGGCGGTGAGTGAAGCGGACGGCCGCCGCAACGCTATCCCGCCCGACGGAGCCCGACACGAATGTAAAGCCTGCGGACCCGGTCCTGCTTCCCCCCCCACAGGACCGGGGGGGTGATCCCGGTCCACATAAAGCTAAGCCAGACTCCACATAAAGCTAAGCCTTCTGAAACACCGCTGTCGTATAGCCTGAGACCTATACACAAAATGGCGGAGACCATGTGCATACCACGAGCAGCCCCGAGCACAGGCCCACCATCTGCCGTCATCTATACCTGCACACAGGGCTATGCCACACGGAGGCCCTCACACCCGAAGCTACCCCTGGCACCCGACACTCACCAACTGCCACGCCGGTGGATGCCACGGTCACGGGGCCCGCTCATTCTTCTTCTGAGCTGGGAGCTCACAGGGAGGGAACCCACCCCCCACAGCCTGCCATATACCCAGGGAGAAGCTTGGGATCCGGCGGAACCCTGGGCCCACGGACCTGATGATGGGCCCAATGGCACAGGGCAAGAGCACCTATACAGGCCTCAGGCCGAAGACCAGCGGCCCTCGACCGTAGAGAAGCCACCGCAGGGACTGTGGCGTGGCATCACCCGCCCGCAGCGAACCCCAGTGGACTCGGGGCGCAGACACTCCAGACCCCAGTGGCGACCGAGCTTACGGCAAATCAACACCGGCCTCCTGACCAACCTAGGCCTAAAGCGACATCAGTATTATTGCCTGATATGCAGCAGGACACTGCAAACCAACGTCAGACACACACTACATGCCCATCAGCGGGCTGATGCCGCAAACCTGCAAGCCTGGAACCGGCATGGGCCCAAGGGGACTGTACTGTGGACTCGGGGCACCTTTACGCCATACGCCTCACTGTAAGGACTCCCTCCAACTCACGCTCCGATCAGCCAGAATATGCCACCTCACACCGGCTATGAGAGGGTTACTATAACGAAACCTGCTACCACTCATGTCTTTCTGCTTAAGGCATAGCTTACTGTTGGTAATGTTGATGAGATGCTGCCCCTTGCTAGTCTACCGTAATCTTACTACTTAACATATCTTGATGGGATATCCATCTCACCCTATTATCTGTTATGCACATTTTGTTATGCATTATTATTTGCTGTAGTTTAGTGGGACTAGAGGGGCTAGTAAGACTTATCTCCATCTCGCAACTCTCGAGACGTGTTAAACAGATTGAGCTTAATTATAATGTGCAATTTAAGCTTACACGTCCATTTTGAGCGTATGCATGCCCTACTCACCGTGCCTGGCAACTTGCAATTGATATAACATGTGAGAAGCCTCAACCTGTCTACAGTCTGCAAATTAAACTTGCAATCTTAACCCTAGCATTTAAAGGGGGCTATCCCCTATACACTTGGTCTCCAGCCTGTAACTGACCGTAACCTTATATGTATAATAGAAGTGTATGTCTAAAGCCTGTAATATCACGCATAGCTGAGGAACATTGTGATGCTTGAATAGCCTATAAACCCCTTATAATTAAACGACTGCATCATTGTAGGCTAGTAGTTAACCTGTACTGTCAGTAACACTATGTCTATTCATGTTTTAACAAGTGAAGATCGCAGTCCTTCCTAAGTGTGAAACACAAACCAGCTTGTCAGCGTTAACATGTGTTATAACGATACCTACTAACCATCACTCCTTTACTTCAGTTAATGTTGTCTTACTATGTGACACTTACCTTCACCTGAAACGCTGTGTTTATTCATGTTATAAAAAAAGAAAAATATGGCAGTCTTTCTTAGGAGTGTAACACACCATCTTGTTAGCGTCAACGTATGTAATCCCTATGTACCTCCTTTCTCTATTCTGTATCCCATAACGCATATGCCATAATAAAAGAAAGATTTACAAAAGAAAATATAAAGAAATTTTTTCACTTTTGTAATAATTAGATATTTTTGATGTATTTATCTTTTTATATATATATATATATATATATATATATATATATTTTTTATGTTGAAACACGTAACATTTTAAAAGTTTATCCAAAATTACATTATTTAAAAAGCTTAATACAAATATAAAAATCAAGGCCAAGGGCTGAAATATGTGTCTAAGTAAAATACCCTTTTTTCTGTCACTTAAAATGTTTAAATACCTCGCTTATGCAAAACTGAATTCTACACGTGCATTTTTCTAAAGATGAAATCAAAATGTACGAATAATGTCTATACGTGGGCACAATATAACAACAAGAATCGATACAACACAGAACACTGCAAACTGCTGTCACCGCATGTGAGAAAGCCTGGTAGTGTGCTCAGAGTTCTTCTTCTCATGTTACCTGCTGTTATAATGTGTTATAAAGTTTGTTCAGGGCCGGTGCATGGATTTCTGCCGCCCTAGGCAAAGATCCATTTTGCCACCCACTCATGAAAGCAATTACAATCTCACAGAGGTTTATTCACTAAACTCTGAATTGCAGTGAGTTGAAACCAAATTGCAAAGATTAAGTAAAAACTGCTGAACTGTGACTGTAGCTGAATTAGAGAATTCTTCTAGATCAGCTATTTTAGCCTACATTTTGCCATATGGTTTTCAGTTAGGTCTGCCTAATACACACATACTGCTTAATAAGTACATCCATAAACATACACTGCTTAATACCTGTATCCATACACACATACTGCCTAATACATACATCCATACACACATACTGCTTAATGCATACAGCCATACACACATACCACTTAATACATGCATCCATACACACATACTGCTTAATGCGTACATCTATACACACATACTGCTTAATGCATACAGCCATACACAGATACTACCTAATACATACATCCATACACACATACTGCCTAATACATACATCCATACACACATACTGCTTAATGCATACAGCCATACACACATACCACCTAATACATGCATCCATACACACATACTACCTAATACATACATCCATACACACATACTGCCTAATACATGCATCCATACACACATACTGCTTAATGCGTACATCTATACACACATACTGCTTAATGCATACAGCCATACACAGATACTGCCTAATACATGCATCCAAACACACATACTGCCTAACACATGCATCCATAAATACACTTACTGTCTAATACATGCATCCATACACACATACTGAATAATACCTACATCCATCCATACATACATGCTGCCTAATACCTACATCCATAAACACACACTGCCTAATACATGCTTCCATACACACACACTGCCTAATACATGCATCCATACACGCATACTGCCTAATACATACATCTATACACACATACTGCTTAATGCATACAGCCATACACACATACCACCTAATACATGCATCCATACACACATACTGCTTAATGCGTACATCCATACGCACATACTGCTTAATGCATACAGCCATACACAGATACTACCTAATACATACATCCATACACACATACTGCCTACTACATGCATCCATACACACATACTGCTTAATATGTGCATCTATACACACATACTGCTTAATGCATACAGCCATACACAGATACTGCCTAATACATACATCCAAACACACATACTGCCTAATACATGCATCCATAAACACACTTACTGTCTAATACATGCATCCATACACACATACTGAATAATACCTACATCCATCCATCCATACATGCTGCTTAATACCTACACCCATAAACACAGACTGCCTAATACATGCTTCCATACACACACACTGCCTAATACATGCATCCATACACACATACTGACTAATAATTACATTGTACATTGAATACATAATTTGTCACTCTGATAAATGATGTATTCAATGCATTTGGTGAATTTAATTTATAATAAGACTAGCACAGACTAGCACACACACTGACAGACAAATACACATCCCTGCAGACACAGACACAAACACACAGACATATACTCACTCACTGACACACACATACTCACTGACAGACAGACACACTCACACACACACATACTCACTCACTGACAGACACACACATAGACAGTAACTCACTGACAGACAGACACTCACTGACAGACACACACACACACACACACACTGACAAAAATACACTCACACACTCACTGACACACACACTGACAGACATACACTCACTCACTGACAGACACACACTCACTAACACACACACTCAGACAATTACATTTTTGAAGGCCCATCCAACCTCCCTACCTCCCTGGGGTCCAGTGTGGGGCAGCACCTCACTCCTCCCGTCCGCTGTTTAGTATGCCGGGGTCGGAATTATGTCATATTCTGGCTCCCGGCATCACAGAGGGCGCATGAGGGAGGAGTGAGAAGCTGCAATAACATCCTCCCTTGCTGCCCACATTGCTGCCACCTGCCTCCTCTCCTCCGGCATTTATCGGCAGAGCAGTGATCTGCCATCCGCGTAAGCAGGTGCCTTCTCTGCCATACCTAAAAAGGACAGCTTCGGGGGCGCCCTGAGGTGGCCAGATGGCCACCTTCTGGGCCCCTTGGGACAGGGCACCACCTTCCTGAAGGATTGGCCAGGTGCTGGGGTGGGGTGGGGCAGCTCAAGAGCCGCTTGCCCAGCTCTGCGGACCAAGACAGAGGCAGACCACCAGGAAACATCCCGGTGGGTGCCCCCATCAGGACACAAAGATTGCTGTGGGATGTAGGAGAGTAAGGGGTTTCTCTGCAAAAATGCAGATGGGATTGATTTTCTTTAAAGTTAGCACAAGTATAGAAACATAGAAACATAGAGTGTGACGGCAGATAAGAACCATTCGGCCCATCTAGTCTGCCCAATTTTCTAAATACTTTCATTAGTCTCTGGCCTTATCTTATAGTTAGGATAGCCTTATGCCTATCCCACGCATGCTTAAACTCCTTTACTGTGTTAACCTCTACCACTTCAGCTGGAAGACTATTCAATGCATCCACTACCCTATCAGGAAAGTAATACTTCCTGATATATATTTATTAAATTATTTTTATTTCAGACTTGCACCTGCCCTTCATACGTTATGTATACTTTATCCAGTCCTTGGGCATTGGTACACTGTCATCATCAATATATAGCAACTTATGCTTCTATCCCTCCCTCCCGGTCCCCCTCCCCCCCCCCCCCTTGTTCAATGTTTCTCGCTCTTGGTTTCTTTTTGTTCTTATTATCAACTTTCCCAATAGTATGAGAGCCTTTTGCATATAGTTAATCCCCATGTCCTTTTTTTTTTTCTTTTTGTGTCTGTGGGTGTTCTTACCCTATGTAGTTCTTTATGTAATAGCCCCACAACCTAATAACTCATCCAGTTTGATATTATTTGTAAAACTTTGCCCCTCTAATTTAGACTATGTCCTCTTGTTGTGGTTGTTTTTCTTCTTTTAAGTATAGTTTTATACTTTACCTAATACCATGATGTACACTTAATAGACGTTTTTAGTTTTTATTTTTACTTTTTTCTTCCTTTTAGGTGAATATCGACCATTTCACCAAAGGCGTGACTATGAAGAATCTGGTGGAACCATCACCTACCAGCTTTGAGCTGGCCCAGAAGAAGATCTTTGCTCTGATGGAGAAGGACTCCTTGCCCAGATTTGTTCGGTCGGAGTTCTATCAGGAATTGATCAAGTAGCAGTGTGGCAGAGCTGTGCAGTGCATCCCCAGCACACCATAAGTTCTAGAATGGTTGGCTGGCACTTTTTTCCTTCAGTCACTTTGATTAATGGACACTTTTATTGACGCTGTTGTAGCCAAGGTGCCCTTTTTGAGCATAAAAAAACATGTGTCTGCATAATTCCTGACCCGCTTAAATAATGATACATATCATAGATTCAGGGAGCTAAAGCAAAGAACCCAACTCTTCTGAAATAATCAATAATTATGTAAGTGACTTATTGTCTACTGATTGATCACTTCACTGTTATACATGTATCCAACATAAAATACATTTCATATCATCCTAGTATTGACTGAAATAAGAAATATTTATGTGTGATAATGTATGCTTTCCCTTTGTGGGATGACCTAGTTCTGGGCTATCATTTTGATGCTAAAAATAAGTTTTAAGGCAGTTTTACTAAAAACAGAAACTTAGATGATTACATCAAGGGAGATCCGTTTGTCCCATGTAATCTACCATTTATGAAATTTCAGCCTTTTTTTTAATGTTTCATGAGCATGCACATCTAAAGAATTCTTGAAAACTCATACTGTGCTAACATACCATTTCAACATGACTATAAATAACTCATTGATGATTCATATAGAAATTCCTTCTTTGCAACTGATTTCTTATCCTGAGTTTTTCACATATCAAAACGTTGTTTGCACATATAGAAAAAAAACTGTGTATGTATGTGGAAAGATGCACACCAAGCCACACCATTAAAGAACCACTCTAGGCACCCAGACCACTTCAGCTTAATGAAGTGGTCTGGGTGGCAGGTCCAGCTAGGGTTAACCCATTTTTTATAAACATAGCAGTTTCAGAGAAACTGCTATGTTTATTAATGGGTTAAGCCTTCCCCCAAATCCTCTAGTGGCTGTCTCATTTATAGCCGCTAGAGGCGCTTGCGTGATTCTCACTGTGAAAATCACAGTGCGACCGGCTGAATGCGCACGCAGCTCTTGCCGCACGTGCGCATTCAGCCGACGGGGCGGAATGGAGGAGGATCGGAGGCAGAGATCTCCCCGCCCAGCGCTGGAAAAAGGGAAGTTTTACCCCTTTTCCCCTTTCCAGAGCCGGGCGGGAGGGGGACCCTGAGGGTGGGGGCACCCTCAGGGCACTCTAGTGCCAGGAAAACGAGTATGTTTTCCTGGCACTAGAGTGGTCCTTTAAGAACTGTACAACAGTCCCAAGTAACTGAGTATCAACATATTGCATTTATATCACCTCCATAGTTTTTCTCTGACCTATTTCCTTAGTTACAATTAATTAAGTTTAATAAGTCTAGTACACATATAATGTCACTATGAACATTTACAATGGTACTTGAACGAGCTGAAACTTCTTTTACAAGTCCTGGTGGCCTGCATAAACTGTTGATGTATGTTATTTATAGGAATGCAATACTTGCCTCAATATGTCTCCAAGAACTCATATTGCCAGTGTAAGTATAGGAAGGTTATATGGCTCAGCTGAAGTCAAAGTGAAGGTTTCGGGAATGGGTTGCAAAGCTTACAGAAAGGTTTAATGGGAATGAATAGAGTTAAAAAGTACTGGGCAAAAAAACTAAGATTATATTTATAAAGGGCGGGTAACACGGGTATAATAAAACCATAGAATGATCTCCTTTTCTGGGGTTTGGGGGACGAGGGACGAGGTCAGTGACACAAATGGGGTGATAGGGAAGCATGCAATAAAATTGCTTCAAAATTAAGCAAAATGGTTAATTATTTGCAGCATCTATGAGCCTTTTTGTTTTTAGTAAGTTTTGTTATGGATACTAATCCAAAAACGTGTTTTGGTTAAGCATAACTAATATTCATGCAGGTCTTAATATCCACAATGTCCATCCATTCACCTTCTGACACACCATTAACAAAATATTTCCATTAGTTGGGAGATGGTTACTTCCTTAATCAGTCATGGTGAGTTGAGTAACAAACAGCATCAGTTGATTCCCCCCCTTGCCCCCCTCCCCCCCCCTAAATGTTTTATCTTAAACTGAAGCTTGTAAGCCAGTTTCTGACATTTAAATGTATGACAAAGACATGTGCCACTTTCAATCAGCTTTGTTTCAAACACTATTTTTGTAAATCTGGCTAGTGATAACACCTACATATTTATTCACCCTGTCTGTATCTTTTTAACACCATATATTAATGTCGGATGCTTTAATATTATGACTTTACACCCTACGCGTTCTTCCTGATTACCCGCAAACTAACCAAGCCCTGATTTTAAATTTTAAAGTCGTAGACATTAACCTTGTACATATAGGAAACAAGAGGGATCCTTTCTGTAAGGCAGGCAAATGGGCTCAGTAAAATAAAATAGACCACAAGAACATTACACATATAGGGTTATCCACTAAAGTGAGAATTCAAGGTGAATTTCAAATTTAAGGCCAAAGTACCCGAATTAGGAGCATATCTAACTTAGATAATTTTCGCAGTTCAGAAATGTTGATGTTAAATTTGAAATTCACTTTGAGTTCTCACTATAGCGAATAACCCTGATAGAAACAAATATCAGAATGTCACTATCTCGTAAAGTGGAAACGATGACATTCAAAAGACTGTTGTCACTGCTCATCACTGGGATTGTTTTTATTGTTGTAGTGGGCATTTACGTATACTCCGAAGTATATTATACCCTGTCACAGGCGATTTGGGAGATCACTCAAAGTGGAAAGAATTCAACAATTTTACAATAGTCAGTGCAGCACAAAAACAGTCCGTACGTTGTAGCAATATATACTTAGGCAGTTGATATTTTCTATCTTACCTCTAAACGGCATTTAAACAAAATTGGAAATGGTGAAAAACAAGCACTCAATCAGGAATAAGAACTCATGTGCATGGTGGGAAAATCTTCCAAATTGCTGAATATTTTAAAAATGTTCACATGCTATACAGACGGTTTTCAAGGGTCTAGGGCAGCGCTTCCCAAACCAGTCGTCAAAACCCACCAACAGTCCAGGTTTTGTCAGTATCTACATTGGAATAAAACAGGGAAACACATAAATTCTGGACTGTTGGTGGGACATGAGGACTGGTTTGGGAACCACTGGTCTGGGGCGTTTTGGCTTACGTACAACTAATCACAAGAAACAAAAATGATACATTACTAATGATGTAGAGCAGTGTGTTGACTCATGTTTAAAATTATTGACTTTTTATCATTTAATCACAAGAACATGAACACTCAGTACAAAACCTGCTGTGTCAGAATGCATGTTGCCTATGTTTTAATGCAGACAGATTACAATCTATTTTTAAGAAGGGGCAACCTTTCTCTACATACTTCTTTGTAAACCTCTTTTAGCCTAAAAAACTAATCCTATCTCCTTACACTATTGTTGTTGTGTGTTTGTCAAGTAAATTGATCATTTTAAAGCAATGTACTGTATAACAATTGTTGTAAAACTGTTACAAATCCTAATAAAAGATCATTAACATTAAAAAAATGAAATCAAGATAATTCACATCTGCTAATAAGCACAATACTCTATTTTGTTATTAATCAAGCTTTTAAAGAATATGTGCAAATGATCACTTCTTACCTTCACTTTTCATACGTTTCACATTTCTCATCTATATATTTTTAATGAAGTGAGGGAAAGTAGGTTGACTACTTTTTAAAATGCAATGCACTGGGGCCAGTTTTTAAACTGGGTCACAGAACCACAAGGAATCAAAGAAAGAGAATTTTAAGTGTATTCAAATGGAATTTTAAATTTAAGGCCAGAGTAGCTGAGCTGAACATATGTATCACTTGGAGAATTTTTCCAGTTTGGCTTTTTTTACCTTAAATTTGAAGTTCACGTTGAAAAACCCTGAAAGTGTTCGTATTGCAGAGTTTGGTTTAAAGTGCTTTTTCAGCTTGTACCCTCTGAAGAATCTGTTTTACATTTCTTTAAATCTAGGAGTAAAGTGGATTATTATCCGCTATACTCCTGATTCAGGACACCTTGGCAATAACAGAGTACAGCACCATTTGGCAAAGACTTTTGTTTGAAATACATTTTTGGGGATTTCTGCACAGCTCAGAAAAAAATGTCTGAAAAAAAAGTTTGTATCCTTATGTTACTTTCATTTCATGCTTTGCTTTATTTTTCCTGCTTTTTAGGAAATGCAGATTTAATTATATACTAGCAATGGCGCATGTCTCGGAGATGGGTTTTGTGGATATGAGATGATATGAGACAGCTGATTAAAAGGACAGCTAATTATAATTATAATATTGAACAACCTTACAATTACTACAAAACTTACCTGTAATCCAACAGCAGCACAAAGTATTGGGCATTGAATCTTTATTTAGTCCAGAGCCCCTAGTGGCTTTTTGTCTTACAACCATTGCCTTGGGACAAAGGGGAACTACTGGCCCAGCAGTAATGTGATAACAAAAAGATGTCTGCAACACACAGTCCCCTAGCGTAATCTATATAAAATGGGCAGCAAACATCAAAGAATCTTGACTGTTGTTTAACAGAACAGGATTCCTGTTGTCCCTGTGTTCACACATGGAACTGAATCTAATAAACCAAACAGCTATGCATAGCCCATTAACTTTATATAAAGCAGAAAAGTAGACCCTCGGCTTCCTTTGCCAGTTGGACACTAATGATACCTGCATGTCACATAGTTTCTTTGGACGGAAGGCACATGCAGTCTAACTCTATTCATATTCCATAAAGAGGTGTCTATTCAAGGTGGCAATTTGGGTTAATAAAACAGACTGTACCACTTTACCGTTGTCCAAGTGACAGGGTGTCCTTCACACTTCTTCCATTGTGCTGATCCACAAAGGGTTATTAAATATGCTGCAACATCTATCTATCTATCTATCTATCAATTCCATATAGGCATGTACAGGGCAAGGCATTCTATACGCTAGGGTGACTGAGGAGGGAGAATGGAAGTAAAAGTGGAGAAAGGATATGTCATCTCCTTGTCAAAAGGATGCAGCTTGTGTTTTTAATAGACAGACACAGTCTCATGTCTGCCAGCATCAGACACCTGTCACGCAAGGTAATATCAGTACCTGAGTGCAGCTGCATAAAAAAGTAATGATGAATAACCACTCTGTTTGAACTAGACAATTACAGGTAGACTAGGACTTGGCTACAGTTGTGTGAGGTTGTGAAACTCTCCATATCATGCGATAATTAAAATCTGTCTCATAAACAATCCTTTGTCTCATATTAGATGCCATGTTAAGAAAACTGTGTTTGCTAAAAGCTTGCAGGCACGTGTGTAATGTGTCGTGTTATTAAACTGGATGTTGTTATCCAAACCTACAGTTTTATTTTCTCCAACACAATTTCTTATATTTTTCAAAGTGATCAACTCTTAAAGTTGCAGTAGTTCTTAATTGTAATTGAAAGAGCATAGTGAGACACATTCAGAAATGCTGGCTAGAAACACCTCCAGTGGCAGTCATTCATATGACCTATAGAGGTGCTTCCTATTTCAGTGCTTCACAAAGTGCAGCACCTGCATTCAGCATCTTTAAGCTCTGCATGGAGACCCTGATTGCTCCCCATAGAGATGCACTGATTCAATGCATCTCTATGAGGAGATGCAGATTGGCGCAGCATTTTGCCACAAATGAGCAATAGCCTCCCAATGCTTTCCTATGGGAAAGCATTGGATTGGCTAAGATTATCAAGGCTGATGATCTCAGCCATGGAGGCTATAGTGTTCCTTTAGCATGCTTGATATGTGTTTGCAAACATTTGCTGTTAAAATATGATTGATGGTGTGACCAAAGCAGTCAGAGACCATCTTTTTGTGAAGTTTAGACTCATTTAAGGGCCTTAAATGTTGGTGTACATTATGAGCATAAAAAAATAAATAAAACATGGAAAAATACAGAAATAAAACAAGCAAAATTGTACAATTCAATCATTCACATGGACATGTGGTGGACATGGTAAAAAGAGGTGAGGTAGTGACATAAATCACATCACTGATTCCACTCAAAATGGGTAGTCGCTCCTTGAAAGGGAACAGCCCGCCCAAAGGATAGGCAGGTCAGCCTGGCTCAGGAGGGCCTCACGCAGCAGTCATGCCAATTGAGCACGGACCATGCAGGGGCAATGTTTTAGTACTCTCTGCAGGGTCCTAGAGTCTAATGCACTACATCTTTTGGGAGCATTTCCCTGGTGTCCCAAAAGCTGGGCATCAGGGAACAAAGTCAGTGTGACACGAGCCTGAAATAGGGACTGTCCCACTAAAATTGGCACTGTTGAGAAGCCTGGGAATGGTCTAAACCAAGAATGTAGCTCTAAAAGAAACTATATCAATTGCAATATAAATTCACAGCTAAACATGCTTTATAGTGAATCAGTGAAGGACAAACATTTATAAAATAAAGGAGTCAAAGATAATTTATTAGATGCTCCAGAATAAATATTTAGGAACAAAAACTGATGTTTTAGACACGTGGGAGTTTTTTCTCCTTCCAGTGAACATGGACACAATTATAACAGCATCAGTAAAATTCTTAACTGGTGTCTGAAGAAGAACCTATTTTTGGGTGAGTAATTTTGCAACAAATATTCACATTTCATCATAAACTATTAATAATCTTTTCAGCTTTCCAAAAATGAATGTATTTACTTCACCAAACGGTTTATTAACACATTAAAGATTTAGATCTCATCACTGTTTTTATTGTGTTTGCAGAATTTCTCAAAGGCATAAATCAAAAGATTTTTTTTTTAAAATATATATTTTTTGATATACTCCATACACCATAATAAAATAGATATGTTGGAGGTGTTTGGCTATTGTTAAAAAACACTCAGCTCCGAATTATAGGCTGCTATCCTCTATTAATGCCATAGACCACCCCGTCCTCCAATATCCCTCTTGAATGTTTCTATGCCACGTGCCCCCATTTATAAAATTATCAAATATAGAGGATATTCATTTCTTCAAGTTGCTTTAAGATTTTATCAAAAATTTGTTGGTCACAGAAATATAAAACCTTAGTTTGCACATAGAGTCTGTTTGCTAACCAGTCAGTTGTGGTGGATTTTTGATTGAAAAATTCTTAAACTCAGCTAATTTTTCCCAAACAATTTGACGCAACATTTCCAAGTTATTAACTAACTGTTCTTGGAGAGATTTTTATGGGTTTTTTTTTGTACTGCATCAAACATTGTCAGAGTTTAGGCAAATTATTACATTTTTCAAGAGATTTGTGGCTTTCCTCTGCTTTTTACCCACGATACACAGGAGAGGTCAATTTTCAGTCTCTTCCTACACTGCACTTTACATTTATAATCTCCAGAAGTAGATGTATGAATGCACGGAATATCTGTAACTAGATTGATGCATAGCTCCCATTGAGATATTTTATTTGGATACAAATGAGAATTTTATAAACAGGCTACAGCGTAGAATCAGCACGTAACCTAGTTTGAAAAACGAGGATAGGAATGTATCCTCTTAGAAGACTCCGGTTCTGGGAAGGAACCGCTGCCAGGTTATTTACTGGATAACAAAAAATGTTCCCCTTAGAATATGTTTTTATAAGAATACCTAAAAAGGTCACAGTGAGGAGTCAGAAGGACAAATGATGAACGCAAGAGCCCAAGAATGTAATGTTCTTCAGGATAAAGTGATAACCTAACTGAAAATGTTGCATTGTACATTAAGCCTGAGCACCTATTTCATGGGAGGGCTAAAGGTAGACCACCATCAATTGTAAAAATAAAACTCCCATGAATCAGGACCAGATTAAGATAGGGGCCCATTGATTTAAAAAAAAAATAATAATAATTTTTCACACACTATTCTTAGGGTTGCCACCTGGACGGTATTTTTTTGAGGCTGTCTGGCTGGTGCCGATATTGCAGTTACACCGGCAATACAAATGCCGGTATTTTTCTCAGTATAAACAGAGATTACTCTGCAATACCAGCACTGGCGAGTAGGGGTCGCAGTGTGTGTGAAGAGAGGCAGGGATAGTTACAGCATATACCTGCATCTCTCTACTCACTGATCCACGGGGAAGCAGCTACACAGCACAGAGAGTACAGACAGCAGCTCCCAGCCTGCAGAGACAGCATACAGGTCAGGGAAGTGATGGATGGGGTGAAGGCTGCAGGGAGAAATGGGGACACTGAGACATTAGGGGACAATGTGAGACATGGGACACAGTGAGACCTATGGGGACGCTGAGACACTTGGGGACACTTGGAGACACAGACACACATGGGGACACTGAGACATGGGGACACTGACACACTAGGGGACACTGAGACCTGGGAACACTGAGACACTAGGGGACGCTGGGAGACATGGGGACACAGACACTTGGGGTCACAGACACACATGGGGACACTTGGGGACACTGAGACATGGGGACACTGGGACATGGGGACACGAGGACACTGGGAGACATGGGGACACTGATACATTAGGGACACAATGTCCTCAAGTGTCTCAGTATCCCCATGTCTCCCAGCCAGTGTCAGTGGCATCTCAGTGTCCCCATGTCTCCTAGTGTCTCAGTGTCCCTAGTATCTCAGTGTTCCCATGTCTCCCAGTGTCCCTAGTGTCTGTGTTTCCATGTCTCCCATTGTCCCTAGTGTCTCAATGTCCCCATGCCTCCCAGTGTCCTTAGTGTCTCAGTGTCCCCATGTCTTTGTTTTTTTTTGTGAAGACTTGGGGATTTAAGAGTAATACAGAATATCCCTAAAGCCACATTTCATTATAATGTTCAATAGATTAGGTGTAACATCACCTTTATCCGAGGTTTATGTGCAACATGAGAAATTAGAGAGTAGTATATGGGAGCACACTGGTTCTGCTCATCACTGCTGTCTCATAACATTATCTAATGGTGATAAGTTGCTTTCCTGGCTATGTATCTGTTTGAAGCTGCATGCTCTTTGAATTTATGTGCTAGTTGTATGCTATAAACATGTGTTTGAAATAAATACTCATAAATAGTCTGATTCTTGTGTCGAAGATCTGTGTCGAACCCTGAAAAGTATACTATCGCACTGCACACAATAGGCTGGATTTTTATCCACTTTTCATTTAATTGGGTGATTGGTGATACATTGTGATCTATTGGGGGAAGCAGCACATTTATCCACTCAGTGGCACAGATTGACCATGGGACTTTACTGCTAAATACAATTTTCTCAGAAGCTATACCCAACATAATTAGATTTACAAATCCAGAAAATAGGCAACAATTAAACACTGCAAGTGCCTAAAGATTTTCCTGTGTAATGTAACAGTGAATATTTAGCACAGCTCAATCTATGTTAGGATATGGATTTGGATTTATGATGTGCTTTCAGACCTGCTTGATCTTTTAATTTCTCAATCAACTCATACGTGTCACTGCTTGCCTCTCTTCCATCTCTGACTGGATGTCGTCACACTTTCTCAAACTTAACCTCTCTAAAACTGAACTCCTTGTCTTTCCTCCTCCTAATACTGATCCTCCTCTCTCACTCTCCCTTCAAGTCAGTGATATCCACATAAGTCCATCCCTACAAGCGCGCTGTCTTGGCGTCATACTTGACTCTGGTCTCACCTTTGAGTCTCACATCCAGTTTGTTGCCAAGTCCTGTAGGTTCCAACTCAAAAACATAGCCCGCATCCGCCCCTTTCTTACGCAAGATGCTACCAAGGAGCTTGTCCATGCTCTAGTAATTTCCCGCATGGATTACTGTAACCCTCTCCTGATTGGTCTCCCCAAAAGCCGTACTGCCCCGCTACAGTCTGTAATGAATGCTGCAGCTAGACTGATTTTCCTATCCAGTGGGTCCTCTCACACCTCGCCCCTCTGCCAGTCCTTACATTGGCTCCCTGTATCCTATAGGAGTCAATTCAAAGTGCTAACCCATACATTTAAAGCACTGAACAATTCCAGCCCCTCTTATATCTCTTCACTGATCCAGAGGTATGCCCCTCCTCGTACCCTCCGCTCTGCCCGCGACCACCTCCTGACCGCTGCTCGCACCCGTACGGCCAACTCACGCTTGCAGGACTTCTCACGGGCGGCTCCTCTCCTATGGAATAACTTGCCTACTGCCATCAGACTCTCCCCTAGTCTTCAATCATTTAAGAAGGGCCTTAAATCCCATCTCTTCAGGAAAGCGTATGGCCTCCCAGAGTAATCTCTCCCTTACATACCTGTCTCTTGCTCTCCTATGGGATAGTGCTTTGCTCTCTCCTCCAGCTCTGCTTCACTCCTACTTGATATTTCCTATCCTAATGTTTCTAATACCCCACCTCCTATAGACTGTAAGCTCATTTGAGCAGGGTCCTCTTCAACCTATTATTCCTGTAAGTTTTCTTGTAATTGTCTTATTTATTGTTGCATCCCCCCCTCTCAAAATATTGTAAAACGCTACGGAATCTGTTGGCGCTATATAAATGGCAATAATAATAATAATAATAATAATAATAATAATACTAGGTTCTGTATTAAAGTGAGCTCACTGATTTTGAGCTCATTAGTGGCTAAATAAAAGCCTTTTTTCACTTTCCAAAATGTCTGTTCCAACTCTCCATATCTGGATAGATCCTGTACATCGCTTCACCATCTATTCCAATTCCCAGCAGCGGATCCTCTGGCTCTGGCCACAGGTGCTGCAGATAAGCAGATCTTAACATTTACAGGAGTATCACAAAGATTGATGGAAAAATTAAGTATAGGTGGAAATATGCCCCCTGTTTATTTCTATACAAAAGGAAATGTTACAATATATTGTACAAAGCAAAATAGACAACAGATTTCCCAGATGTCCAAGTGTTAGGCACATTATTCAGATAAAAAAAAAAAATAGAATATGTTTCAACAAAAGGCCTTGGGTAATAATTATTGTGGGTTGAAGCCTATTAAAATTTAAAGAAGAAATTATGCGTACATCCCTATGGGGCATTGCCATCAAAATGTCTATATGAAGACAGCACCAGATCATGAAATCTTGAGTACATACCCTATATTAAACTATAATAAATATTATTTATCATTGCTACTCTATCTTCCCACTTGATGTATGTTAAAAATTCACTGTTTGAGAAGCTGCATAATGAGCTGTTGGATTGCATATGGACAACCATCTTTTTGGAGCATGTTTGCCTTTTTTTTTTTAACCCCTTAAGGACCAAACTTCTGGAATAAAAGGGAATCATGACATGTCACACATGTCATGTGTCCTTAAGGGGTTAAACTGACATGTTTTTTAAAACATAACACAATATAAATATGTTTATACTTAAAGGACCACTCTAGTGCCAGGAAAGCATACTCGTTTTCCTGGCACTAGAGTGCCCTGAGGGTGACCCCACCCTCAGGGACCCCCTCCCGCCCGGCTCTGGAAAGGGGAAAGGGGTTAAATCTTACCTTTTTCCAGCGCTGGGCGGAGAGATCTCCTCCTGCTCTCCTCCTCCGATCCTCCTCTTCTCCTCCCCGTCGGCTGAATGCGCACGCGCGGCAAGAGCTGCGCGCGCATTCAGCCGGTCACATAGGAAAGCATTCATAATGCTTTCCTATGGACGCTTGTGTGCTCTCACTGTGATTTTCACAGTGAGAATCACGCAAGCGCCTCTAGCGCCTGTCAATGAGACAGCCACTAGAGGACATAGGGGGAAGGCTTAACCCATTCATAAACATAGCAGTTTCTCTGAAACTGCTATGTTTATAAAAAAAATGGGTTAACCCTAGAAGGACCTGGCACCCAGACCACCTCATTAAGCTGAAGTGGTCTGGGTGCCTAGAGTGGTCCTTTAAGTTTATTTTTTATGATTTTTTTTTCTTTTAGTCCTCTATAGGACTTTTGGGCTTTCATAAAATACACTGAATATCTAGGTATTTACTGACACCAGTTTATTGTTTACATATACGCTATTTGGCATTTATTGAAGTACTCTAGAAAGTGAATGTGATTGTACCAATTCTCCAAATTGTGTATTAAAAAAACTGTTCTGGCATAATGTTCTGTTTTTCCTTTTTAAATATATTTTTGTTGCTATGTTCCTGTGCACAGATTTAGGGTATATTAGGTAATTAGATAACATTTTTAGAAATATGTCTAGCAAACGATAAATTTCAAAATTGTTGCTCTTTAACCCCTTAAGGACCAAACTTCTGGAATAAAAGGGAATCATGACATGTCAGACATGTCATGTAAAACAAACAGAATATAGGCGCTCACTATAGTGTGAACAGGTGATATTAAATGGGCAGCAGTGATCAGCACAAGGATTCCCCACCTTATGAGAAAATAATAGTGAACAACAGTAAAAGAAAAGATACAATTTATCCAGGAGCTTTTACAATAAACAGAAGAGAATGCCTTATAGTTACACAATAAAATTCTAATTTCTAAAAATGAGGAAATTCTTAAAATGCAAATGTGTGTACTCAGGCAGACAAAATTATACTCAGTATAAAATCACAGCATTATGTTTCATAGCAGCAAATAGTCCAAGTATAAATATATAAGTCCCAAATTGGATGAATAATATATACCAGTCTTTTAGAGTGTGTATCATAAACCACCTTTGATCTGCTGGATGAAATAGCAAGATCAACTGGGGTATTTATGAATTTATATACTTTCAATACAAAAAAGATCGAGTGCAAAAGTAGAAAATTAGTGATAATTCAAAAAAATAGATCCAAAATGTCAGTAAATAAACCAAAACATAAAAATGGAAATGGAAATAAAATAAGGGCTAATTAGTATTGCTGACTAACAGCCAAAATGCTTAGTCTCTCACCGAAAAAAATCTGGGCTGACAGCCTGAAAGTGATAATTGTGGCTGTAGCAATCAAAGATAAAAAATATATTGTGTTAAAGTCTACAATCCAAAAGCTACAATCCACATTGGAAAGGTTTGAGAACTAAGGCCTGTTTGGAGAAAGCATCTGTTGGCTATCTACTGTTTCTGCCTAACATCACCGAGATGGCTCACCTATCGATGTGAGGTCGGAGGTGGACTAACCAAGACTGCGGACGCCGTCCTCACCGGTTGCTGCAACACCCACTTGGTAGAAGACGAATATCATCCACAGCCATCCAGTATCATCAGTCAGGTTATTTAGCCAATTTTGCTTTCTTCTTTTTTGGATCAGTTCTATAATATTTTATTCACCTATATTTAGATGATTTACCTTTTTTAATTAAATAAAATAACACTCTATTTTTCACCTACAAGTTTTTATCTTTTATTGGCATTACACGGATTATACACGGATCCTGTCACGACTTTAACACAATATATTTTTTATCTTTGATTGCTACAGCCACAATTATCACTTTCAGGCTGTCAGCCCAGATTTTTTTCGGTGAGAGACTAAGCATTTTGGCTGTTAGTCAGCAATACTAATTAGCCCTTATTTTATTTCCATTTCCATTTTTATGTTTTGGTTTATTTACTGACATTTTGGATCTATTTTTTTGAATTATCACTAATTTTCTACTTTTGCACTCGATCTTTTTTGTATTGAAAGTATATAAATTCATAAATACCCCAGTTGATCTTGCTATTTCATCCAGCAGATCAAAGGTGGTTTATGATACACACTCTAAAAGACTGGTATATATTATTCATCCAATTTGGGACTTATATATTTATACTTGGACTATTTGCTGCTATGAAACATAATGCTGTGATTTTATACTGAGTATAATTTTGTCTGCCTGAGTACACACATTTGCATTTTAAGAATTTCCTCATTTTTAGAAATTAGAATTTTATTGTGTAACTATAAGGCATTCTCTTCTGTTTATTGTAAAAGCTCCTGGATAAATTGTATCTTTTCTACGTTAATCCTTGGGATTTGGTGAAACCCCACTCACTCCAGTTTTTGAGCTTCCACGTATTACTCTGTCTTGTTCCCTCTTACTTTCTGATAGCCATTACTTTTGTCTTTCAGTTTTGTTTATTAACAGTAAAAGAAAACCGCGCCCTTATTGTGATACGAATATACGTACTCAAATCCTTACAATTTCAGCGGTATACCTCAAAAAAAAGAGAACATACAAAATAATAGTGTAACTCTGTGGGTAATCTGAGAGTGAAAAAAGAAATATACAGTTGTACACTCACATTTGGCAGAGCTAAATACAGAGCTCTGCTGTTTTTAGCGCATAGACGGAATGATCCCCGTCCTAGGATATATGTGGAGTAATCAGCGTCTTGATGGTCTCAAACAGAAAAAAACAGACAGGAATATCCACATAGTGTAGTAGGTACTAGTCTTAGTATGGGTGATAAGTGAATAAAAGGTATCGTACTCACATTTACTAGAGCGTACCTCGCTCTAGTTAGTAGCGCATAGGTGGTATGATCCCCACCAAGGAATATAGACGAAAACCAGGAACAAAAAATATAGTATGGAGATCTCAGAGTAGTAAAAAAAGTAATAAAAAGTATATTAAAACTATTTATTAACATATATATTAGTAAAAAACAGAATACATAAAATACTCTATGAGAAAGTCCATATAAAATCCACTTTACGCGTTTCACCTATAGAGGCTTCTTCAGAAGTGTGGATAGAGTCCTGGTAGTGTCCAAATATATAGCAGAAGTAATAGAAACAATTGGTAACATGTGATGGGAAAATTTGTTTGCTTACTGTGTCCTGATTTCGCGCGCGCTGTCAAACCGGAAGTGACGCGGCGCCATACTTTCCAATGATTTCAAGGAAGTGGGTTTGTTCTAACCACCGGTGGAACGCACGCGTCATACCGGAAATGACGCGGCGTGACCGGCCGGTGGTATTCTGTGCGTTCCAGCGTGGAACGCATATCGAAAACGGGCCAATCAGGGGCTATAGCTGGTCTCTGTGGGTGATGCCGGGTTGATGTCCGTGGGCAAATAAAAAATGAATGTCCAAATCTGGCAGGCAATCAACCAATATGCAAGCACAATATGAAGTACAAAAACAATAACATAGACCTTATTAATAAGAAGTATATATGTATACATAACTATAATAGTGTGTGTTAATATACAAGTAAAGGGTACATAAAATTGCACATAAAAAATCAAAGTGAGTGACTCCACTCCATGGCTGGAGTGTCTACATGTATACACAAACATAGATATCCATGTAGGTAAGTGATATATTGGATATATAGGTCACATAAATAATAAAAGGCTTGGATAAAAAGCAATATAATAGAAAAAATTGGAATGAGGTAAATAAAATACTGACAAAGTATAGAAATAGAAAAAATGAGTGAATAAATATATAATATGATATATGTCAAGGGTATAATTAATATGGATGGGTGTATATAGACTCTATGTCTGTATATACATGTGTATACAGTATAAAATATATATGTATAACGAATATATATATATAAAGAAGGGGAAATATTTAAACAGGAGAAAAAGGGGAGAATGGGGCTAAAAAATTGAAATAAAAATGGAATAAAATACAAGAAGAACGGCAATAAATATTACAAAGGAAAAATAAATATAGCAAGCATGGGTCAATATTATAAAAAGTTAAAAAGGTCAAAATCTATATTTAGGCCGTTCGGATGTAACGTATCAATTTTGAACACCCATTCCATCTCCTTTTGACCTATTTTTTTGATAAAATCACCTCCTCTCCAATGGTTTTTTATTGTGGCAATTCCTATAAATGTAAGAGATTTAGGGTCACTATCGTGTTTGCAGAAGTGAGCAGACACTGAATGTTGTTCATATTTCTTTTCAATATTTCTACAGTGTTCTGCTATGCGTATTTTTAAAGGTCTAATGGTACGACCAATATACTGGAGGCCGCACGGGCATTCTAACAAATAAATAACATTCTTGCTTTCACAAGTAATAGTTTCTTTAATATTATAGATCTTATTGTTGTTGTTTGATTTGAAAGTCGACCTTCTTTTCTCTGTTGGTTTTGTTTTTTTGCAAGCTATGCAGCTGTTGCATCTAAAGAAACCATTGGCGAGGGGTAAAAAATCCTTTATGTGTTTGCTTACTACTTGATCTTTGGTGTAGTTATTCGTCAGATGCATTTTTAAATTTGGGGCACCTCTAAAAACAATGCGTGGTTTATTTGGAATTATGTCTTTCAGAGTAGGGTCTTCTTTTAAAAGGTGCCAATGTTTGTTCATTATCCTTTTTAGATGTTTGTTTTTATCATTGTAATCTAATACTATCGGTAGATTAACTTGATCTTTTTGATTAGGTTTTATTTTATGTATAAGCTCTTTTTGATTGATCTCCAACATTTGCTGTATGGTAGACTCTATTTGTTCTTTATTATAGCCTTTGTTAGTTAAGCAATTTTTAATCTTATTCGCCTGTTCTAAAAAAACTTTGTTATCCGAACAATTTCTCCTGAGTCTAGTAATTTGGCTCTTTGGGATGCTATTGAGCCAAACTTTATTGTGGCAGCTTTTTGTGTTAATATAATTGTTCACATGAACATCTTTGAAATGAGTTTTGGTATGGATAGCACCATCTTTAATATAAATGTTAAGATCCAAATATGTGATCTCTTTACCATTTATTTCTGAGGTTAAAATGATACCCTCTTGATTTGAGTTTAAAAAGTGGATAAAATCATGTGCTTCCTTTAGAGTACCCTTCCAAATAAAAATAAGATCGTCTATATATCTAGAGTAGGATACTAGATTCGACGTCCAGCCATGCCCACTCCAAATAAATCTGTCTTCCCACTCGGCCATAAAGAGGTTGGCATAGCTGGGCGCGAATCTAGTACCCATGGCTGTACCTCTGTTTTGTAAGTAAAAAGAATCTTTAAACCAAAAGTAATTGTTGTTAAGAATCAGATTAATACCTTCGATTAAAAAGTCAATTTGTTCTTGTTCCATAAAATTTGCTTTTTCTAAAATAGTCTTAACTGCATTACACCCTTTATCATGCTGTATGATGGTGTACAGTGACTGGACATCGCAAGTAATAAATAAAAAATCCTTTTGCCAAGTAATCTTTTCAAGTTTTTTTAGAAGGTCTATGGTGTCCCTGAGGTATGATTTAGATTGAATAACATACGGCTGAAGTAGGATGTCTATATATTCCGAAAGATTCGAAAGTGCAGACCCTATCCCAGAGACGATAGGACGTCCTGGGGGTTTAGTTAGGTCCTTATGAATCTTGGGGAGGAAGTAGATAACTGGGATTCTTGGATGTGCGACATTTAGGTAATGGAATTCCTTAGGGTCTAAAATGCCCTCATTTAATCCTCTTTTTAAAAAAGATGTTAGTTTTTCTTTTATAGTTACGGTGGGGTTCACTTTTAATTTAATATAAGTGGTGGGGTTGTTTAGTTGTTTATTAGCCTCTTCCTCATATTGTTCTTTTGATAGTATCACCAGACCTCCACCCTTGTCTGCGGGTTTGATTACGATGGACTTGTCATTATACAGGTCTTTTAGGATTTGTCTTTCATTTTTGTTTAAATTGGCTTTGTCCTTATATCTATTATTGTTTTCCAAGTTTCTTATGTCTCTCCCAACTTTTTTCTCAAAGATGTCGAGAGCACTAGATTTATAGTGTGCAGGATAAAAACTAGACTTGTTCTTTAGGTTGCTTTTTATGTATTTTTTGTCTGAGGTATCGGCAGGGACGTTTATGGGTCTGGCTTGTTCATTTTTGGCAGCAAAAAATCTTTTCAATGTGGCGTTTCTAACGAACTTGTTGATATCTATAAAGGTCATAAAGGAGTTATATGGTCTTGTTGGTGCAAATTTCAGGCCCTTTTTTAAAACATCTATTTCCATTTTATTTAGATTTTTATTGGATAGATTGAATATGCCTGTGGGTGAATGGTTAGATGCTAAGATCTTTCCATTCGACCTTTTTTGCTGTCTTCTCCCTGATCTTCGTCCTCTAGGTCTCTCTTTCGGCTCTTTATTGGGGTAATGTTTATAAGGTTCGTATGACGTTCCCTGTTGTAAGGAATTTCTAAAAAAGAAGTTTCGTCGAATGGTTCACAAAATGATAACACATTGTATCTGTTTTTTGTGATCAATTCATTTGGAGTGTTGGATTCGCATTCATCGTGTTTTTTGCGATTTTTTGTAGTGACTTTTTCCCAAGAGTAGTGTTGTTTTTTAGTGTGTCTTTGTTGTGGTGAAAATGGTGCATATGTGTGTTTGTGAGTTTTTGGTCTTACAATAAGTGGTGTATCTGTGTGCTGTGAATGGGTTCTATCATTGTAGTGTAGATCTTTTCTATTATATTCTGGAAATCTAGTGCGAGCCGAAATTTGTTTAGCCGTTACGGCTGTGTTTTTAGTACCATTTTGGGAAGTATTTTTTTGGAAGGTGCTTTTTTGAAAATGTTCATTTGGAGATTTTTCCCAGTGATGCATATTATGGAATTTCTTAATGTGTCTCTTTGGAGATCTCTGTTGGTGATAAGTGTAAGGTTGGTAATTTTCCCTTGTTGTTCTGTGTAGTCTCTTTTGTTTAAATTCAGTGTCAGTGTATTGGTGATAATTCGTATTTCTATTATTATGGTAGTGAGTTTTCTTTGCCTTATATGTGCGTATTTGGTTATGAGCATAATCGTGTTTATCTCTATTGTATTTTGTGATTTTAATTTTTTTGGTGTCCATTTCAATTTTTTCAACTGTTTTTTTTATTTTTAGTGTTTGGTTATAGTATATTTCAGTGTCGGCAAATGGGATAAGTTGGTCCCTTAGATTATTGATCTTTTTGTCCAAATTTAGAAGTTTTTCATTTTTTACCTTAATCAGACTTTTCATTAATCCAAAAGTACAAAACTCCAAATGGTTGTACCATTCTTCCATGAATGGTTTATTGTCAGTGTCTGACGTGGGCATTTTAAATAACCTTAAACCCCTGGGGGTAATTTTTTCGTTTATATACTTAGTTAGAGTGGCTATTTCCCATCTCAATTTCATTTCTTTAATCAGAGAGTATTCCAATTCTTTTAATAATTCTTGTGGATCATCAAATATGATTAGCAATTCATCATCATTAGGATTTGTTAGATCCTCAAAATTGTTGAAGATATCATCTATGTCTATATTATAGTTATCACGATATTCAAACAATGTCATATTGTGATGTCTATAGGGCTGCCTACAAAGGGGAATATGGTAAATGCAAAACAAACAGAATATAGGCGCTCACTATAGTGTGAACAGGTGATATTAAATGGGCAGCAGTGATCAGCACAAGGATTCCCCACCTTATGAGAAAATAATAGTGAACAACAGTAAAAGAAAACCGCGCCCTTATTGTGATACGAATATACGTACTCAAATCCTTACAATTTCAGCGGTATACCTCAAAAAAAAGAGAACATACAAAAAAATAGTGTAACTCTGTGGGTAATCTGAGAGTGAAAAAAGAAATATATAGTTGTACACTCACATTTGGCAGAGCTAAATACAGAGCTCTGCTGTTTTTAGCGCATAGACGGAATGATCCCCGTCCTAGGATATATGTGGAGTAATCAGCGTCTTGATGGTCTCAAACAGAAAAAAACAGACAGGAATATCCATATAGTGTAGTAGGTACTAGTCTTAGTATGGGTGATAAGTGAATAAAAGGTATCGTACTCACATTTACTAGAGCGTACCTCGCTCTAGTTAGTAGCGCATAGGTGGTATGATCCCCACCAAGGAATATAGACGAAAACCAGGAACAAAAAATATAGTATGGAGATCTCAGAGTAGTAAAAAAAGTAATAAAAAGTATATTAAAACTATTTATTAACATATATATTAGTAAAAAACAGAATACATAAAATACTCTATGAGAAAGTCCATATAAAATCCACTTTACGCGTTTCACCTATAGAGGCTTCTTCAGAAGTGTGGATAGAGTCCTGGTAGTGTCCAAATATATAGCAGAAGTAATAGAAACAATTGGTAACATGTGATGGGAAAATTCGTTTGCTTACTGTGTCCTGATTTCGCGCGCGCCGTCTATATTCCTTGGTGGGGATCATACCACCTATGCGCTACTAACTAGAGGTACGCTCTAGTAAATGTGAGTACGATACCTTTTATTCACTTATCACCCACTATATATTTCTTTTTTCACTCTCAGATTACCCACAGAGTTACACTATTATTTTGTATGTTCTCTTTTTTTTGAGGTATACCGCTGAAATTGTAAGGATTTGAGTACGTATATTCGTATCACAATAAGGGCGCGGTTTTCTTTTACTGTTGTTCACTATTATTTTCTCATAAGGTGGGGAATCCTTGTGCTGATCACTGCTGCCCATTTAATATCACCTGTTCACACTATAGTGAGCGCCTATATTCTGTTTGTTTTGCATTTACCATATTCCCCTTTGTAGGCAGCCCTATAGACATCACAATATGACATTGTTTGAATATCGTGATAACTATAATATAGACATAGATGATATCTTCAACAATTTTGAGGATCTAACAAATCCTAATGATGATGAATTGCTAATCATATTTGATGATCCACAAGAATTATTAAAAGAATTGGAATACTCTCTGATTAAAGAAATGAAATTGAGATGGGAAATAGCCACTCTAACTAAGTATATAAACGAAAAAATTACCCCCAGGGGTTTAAGGTTATTTAAAATGCCCACGTCAGACACTGACAATAAACCATTCATGGAAGAATGGTACAACCATTTGGAGTTTTGTACTTTTGGATTAATGAAAAGTCTGATTAAGGTAAAAAATGAAAAACTTCTAAATTTGGACAAAAAGATCAATAATCTAAGGGACCAACTTATCCCATTTGCCGACACTGAAATATACTATAACCAAACACTAAAAATAAAAAAAACAGTTGAAAAAATTGAAATGGACACCAAAAAAATTAAAATCACAAAATACAATAGAGATAAACACGATTATGCTCATAACCAAATACGCACATATAATGCAAAGAAAACTCACTACCATAATAATAGAAATACGAATTATCACCAATACACTGACACTGAATTTAAACAAAAGAGACTACACAGAACAACAAGGGAAAATTACCAACCTTACACTTATCACCAACAGAGATCTCCAAAGAGACACATTAAGAAATTCCATAATATGCATCACTGGGAAAAATCTCCAAATGAACATTTTCAAAAAAGCACCTTCCAAAAAAATACTTCCCAAAATGGTACTAAAAACACAGCCGTAACGGCTAAACAAATTTCGGCTCGCACTAGATTTCCAGAATATAATAGAAAAGATCTACACTACAATGATAGAACCCATTCACAGCACACAGATACACCACTTATTGTAAGACCAAAAACTCACAAACACACATATGCACCATTTTCACCACAACAAAGACACACTAAAAAACAACACTACTCTTGGGAAAAAGTCACTACAAAAAATCGCAAAAAACACGATGAATGCGAATCCAACACTCCAAATGAATTGATCACAAAAAACAGATACAATGTGTTATCATTTTGTGAACCATTCGACGAAACTTCTTTTTTAGAAATTCCTTACAACAGGGAACGTCATACGAACCTTATAAACATTACCCCAATAAAGAAATACAATTACATCATTGTGGGTGCAATGATATAGGTGAACCCAGGAGCTAATTCCACTTGAAAAGGCTTGAGTCACCAGTATGGATATGTAGTGTGAATACCAGGCAACTACTATATATATAGTGTGTGTACCTTTAAATCTGTCAGAAGACAGGATAGGGTTATAACACACCAATTGCTTATATTAAAACATATATCTAGTGTGTATCCCTTTAAATCTGTATATGTCAGAAACAGTATGCTCATCAAGATAAAACTTCAAAGTATATGGATGACTGTATTCTATATGGAAAATTAATTACCGGAATCCAATAGGTTAAAATTGATATAGAATTTATTAGAGAAAAAATAATAACAATAGTAATAACTATGTCAAACCATAATTGCTTGTATAGAATGACAACGAGAAATTTAAAATATATATATAAATCGAAAAATATAAAAATATATAAAAATATCAATTGGGGATAATTTGCAAGAATATTACCAGCAAGTCTGTGTTGGTATTTCAGAAAAAATCCTTAGGACCGATCAGGATGGCTGTGGATACGATGTTGTAAAAAATGTATCATTTGCTGCCGGCTGCTTGTGAGGTTGGCGTGCGTCCCAGACCTCACTCTGGGTGATGCACGCTGCAAGCCGGTCGGTCGGTCCTCAGATCTCGGAGTGCTCTGTGCTCGATGGAAGAGAGCACAGTAGCCAGCTGTGTGTATTCTGCGTCCCGCTCGATTTCTGCCTTACGCGTTTTGTGGGTGTCAGCCCCACTTCATCAGAGACAAGATGACGGTTCTTTGATATGGCATAGTTTATATACAGTCCCAATCAGTCACAATTAATTACATTGGTGTGATGATTACTTCAAAGGAAATGAGGAAATGAGCATACAATCTTATGTGAATAATATAGGGTGAACGAAAAAATGTAAACTGTTTATAAGCAAGAAGATCTAAGACATTTAGAACATTAAATACTATCTGAGGAAAAAGTCTGAACTATAGATAAAATATATATTGTTATATAAAATGTATATAAGATATGTGTTTACACATGAGAAAAAACACACATTTAGTACATGACTGTAATACTATGATACTTTTAAAATATGTAAAAAATTTATCAAATTAATTAATTATTTTTAATTTTATCTTCTCACAAGAAGACTTTTTATCCTCTTCCAATATTTTTACCCTCCTCCTCCTCTGTATTATTGGTTGAAGTTACATGTTATCTAAAACCATCCACTTATGCACTTTATTTATCACTAACCTACATGTTCATTAATAAGCATAGTCCAACATAACGGCTGAACCCATAACTATTCCCATATGCACTATATTTATTCGCATATGCACTTCACCTATTTATCTCTATTTATATATATCACTAGATGTTATCATACACCTTTACATTCTCAATACCATTTATTATTCTATATTACTCCATTTATTATTCTATTACCCCAAATTACATTATATGTTTTGCTCATGCCAATTTATCCAAACGGCCAAACTTATAAATCATTCACATATGCACCTTAACTCTCTCTGTGCATATTCATATTTATTTTATTTATTTCATTTATTCACTTTAATCACCAGCTTCTACTATCTTACTATCTTTAGATTTATATTCCTACCTAAGTGTTCACCAGCAGCCTAAGTGTCCACCAGCAGCATAATGGCTGAACTCACATTTATTACACTTACATTTATTTACATTTATTCACCACTAGCTCTCACCTTTTGACTATTATTTATATCACATATTTATGTACATAATTAAATGCATTGTTCATGTCAGTTCATTTATAAGACTGGACTCGGAATTGATTCACATATGCACTTTATTTCCCTCTGTACAAGTTCATGAATTTACTTTTGTCATATAATCAACAGTTGTTTTGACATATATTCCTTAATCAAGCAGTATTTAAAGTTTATAATTCATTAGAAATATATTTTATGTGCTTTATGGATTATATGTATTCCAATATTAATTTAAATTAATTAATTTGATAAATTTTTTACATATTTTAAAAGTATCATAGTATTACAGTCATGTACTAAATGTGTGTTTTTTCTCATGTGTAAACACATATCTTATATACATTTTATATAACAATATATATTTTATCTATAGTTCAGACTTTTTCCTCAGATAGTATTTAATGTTCTAAATGTCTTAGATCTTCTTGCTTATAAACAGTTTACATTTTTTCGTTCACCCTATATTATTCACATAAGATTGTATGCTCATTTCCTCATTTCCTTTGAAGTAATCATCACACCAATGTAATTAATTGTGACTGATTGGGACTGTATATAAACTATGCCATATCAAAGAACCGTCATCTTGTCTCTGATGAAGTGGGGCTGACACCCACGAAACGCGTAAGGCAGAAATCGAGCGGGACGCAGAATACACACAGCTGGCTACTTGTCAGACCTTCCGGCATTCGCTAACCGTGGACTTCCGGGTTCTCGGAGCGCGGCCACTCCCCCTCCTATGACGTGGTCGTTCCCAGGGTTCATAGAGAGTCCGCGTCAACACCACAGTGCTGGATCAACTCGAAAGCTCCCGCGAACTTCAAACTGAATATTTACTTCTACTGTGTATCGGACCCGGACTGTTTAATCATTTACCCTCCTTCTCCTCTCCTACGACCTCGGACTGTTTTTGGATATTCTCTTGCCTGCTGCAACCTCGATTCTCTGTGGAGTCTCTATCACCAATTTGGATTATCACTCCTTCATAAGTTAAGTAAACCAGATTGGCTCAAACTTAATATATAACCATCCTAAATCTAAGTGGTTCGCTATCTGCTCCACATCAACTCATAATCTTGTTTCCAACACCTACTTATTAATTATCTACATCCTAATTTGGAACTTCTCGCTGGTTGTGTTAAAATTACCTTATCCTAAAAACAACTTCAAACACCGCTGCTGGTTATAACCTGCCAGGAATTAAAGAGACAGTTCAAATTGATTATCTTTTTTATTTAAAGTAATAAACATTATCAAACTCAGAAATCTGCAGTTGTTTCCATCTTATCAACAATTGAGCGTTACAGATTGATCCAGCCTAATTAATGGATACAGCAGATCTCACTTCTGAAATCACCAGATTAAACCAAAGGGTGGATACTCTCACTCAAGGCATGCAAGATCTACAGATCACCAATGAAAGAATCCTTACTTATGTAAGGGACTTGCAAACCCATACTCCTCACACAGTTACACACTCGGCTAGTGACCCTGCTGTCTCCAACCCCGAAAAATTCTCTGGAGACAGGTCCCAATACCGAGAGTTCATCAATTCTTGC
Source organism: Pelobates fuscus (assembly GCF_036172605.1). Lineage (NCBI taxonomy): Eukaryota > Metazoa > Chordata > Amphibia > Anura > Pelobatidae > Pelobates > Pelobates fuscus. The sequence continues at coordinate 83,587,447 of NC_086323.1, forward strand.
AAGTTGTTGATTGCATTAAAACCCCGATCATATCCCACAGAAAGATCTAAAGTCTGTTCTGTTATTTCATTTTTGAGAGGTGAACCCATGGCCTGGGCTCATTCCTTTCTTGAGAATGATGATCCCATATTGGATTCTCTGGATGAATTCTTTGAAGCCATGTCTCTCCTTTACGAAGACCCAAACAAACAAGCGACTGCAGATTTAACCATTAGAACACTGCAGCAAAGAAACCGGCCTGTTGAAGATTACATTGCTGAATTTAAACGATGGGCACCTGAAACTCAGTGGAATGACATAACTCTACGTAACCAGTTCCGTATTGGGTTATCTGAAGCTGTCAAAGATGAGCTCTCCAGAACTGAACTACCTACTACACTAAATACACTTATTCAACTGTCAATCAGTATCGACAGAAGACTTAGGGAAAGAAAAGCTGAGAAATCACTCACTAGCTCTCTATGGAAAAAACCCTTCACCTCTTCAAAGGCACCGGAGAAACCTATAACTCCCGCTGAACCTATGGAAATAGGGGTTGTGAGAAGTCCTCTTACTCCAGAAGAGAGAACCAGAAGAAGACAACTGAACCTCTGCATGTACTGTGCTTCGCAAGAACATGTGGTCCCAGACTGTCCCCTATTGAAACGTCCAAGAGGCGGTAAGCATGGTTCTACCACGACTATAATGAGTGTACTTCCTTCTAAACCAACCTCTCATTTCTCCTCTGTCTCTCTCATATTACAGTGGGACAAAGAAAGAATTACGACTAAGGCCATTATTGATTCCGGTGCTAATGGGGTGTTCCTGGACTCATCCTTTGTTACAAAAAATAAAATTCCTTGTGTTCAAAAACGTAATTCCGTCTCTGTCAGAGTTATTGATGGCTCCTTAATCTCCTCGGGGCCCATTCGCCTTGAAACTGTCCCTTTAAGGACTACTACTAATTATGTCCATTCTGAATTTCTTGTTTTTGATGTCATAAATTCTCCTCTTTATCCTATAATATTAGGGATAGACTGGTTACGGACTCACAACCCACTTATTACCTGGGCTCCTTTCTCTCTCACGTTTAACTCTGCATATTGCCAGAAAACATGTCTACAACACATCCCCATTTTGCATGTTACTAGGGAATCCACTATACCTTCCAGCTATTCGGAGTTCGCTGATGTGTTCAGTAAAAAGGAAGCAGAGACACTTCCTCCTCATCGACCCTATGATTGTCCGATTGACCTTGTTCCTGGTGCTCCTATCCCTTTTGGACATATTTATCCCCTCTCTGAATCAGAGCTAAAAACCCTCAAGGAATACCTAGATGAAAACCTCCGGAAGGGGTTCATTAGACCTTCCTGTTCACCAGCCGCTTCCAGCATGTTTTTTGTGAGAAACAAGGACCAGACTATACGCCCCATCATCGATTACAGGTCTTTAAATAAAATAACTATTAAGAATCGTTACCCTCTTCCCCTGATCAATGAGTTGATTGAAAGATTAAGAACAGCTACCATCTACACTAAACTTGACCTTCGTGGGGCATATAACCTTGTTAGAATCAAGGCCAATGATGAATGGAAAACGGCGTTCAGAACCCGATATGGTCTTTACGAATATCTTGTCATGCCCTTCGGGCTATGTAACGCCCCTGCAACCTTTCAGCATTTCATTAACGATATCTTCCGAGATCTCCTAGACGTTTGTGTCATCATTTACTTAGATGATATTCTCATCTACTCCAACAACCTTGAAGAACACAGAAAACACGTGAGATGGGTATTATCCAGATTAAGAACACACAAATTATACGCAAAACCAGAAAAATGTATATTTGAAGTCAATGAAATCACTTTTTTGGGATATGTTATCTCCCCTCATTCAATAAGTATGGATACCTCCAAAATAGATTGCATTGTCAACTGGTCTACTCCTACTAATACTAAAGACTTACAACGTTTTTTGGGATTTGCCAACTTCTATAGGAAGTTCATTAAAAATTACTCTAAGGTTGCTCATCCCCTCAACCTGCTCAATAGCAGTAAACGGTCCTTTGCTTGGAACGAAGAGGCTCAAGCAGCCTTTGATGAATTAAAACGGAGATTCACAAGTGCTCCCATTCTTCAACTACCTAATCCTGCTTTTCTCTACGTCATGGAAACGGATGCTTCTGATACAGCTATCGGGGCTGTCCTCTCTCAACACCAAACGCCTCAAGATCCTCTCCATCCAGTAGCTTTTTTTTCACGATCTTTGTCTCCTGCTGAACGAAATTATCCTGTAGGAGAAAAAGAATTATTAAGTATTAAAGCTGCATTCGAAAACTGGCGTCACATACTTGAAGACACACGCACTCCTGTAATTGTTTATACCGACCACAGGAACCTTGAATATCTTCATTCCAACAAAACACTCTCTGCCAGACAAGTACGCTGGAATCTTTTCTTTTCCCGTTTTAATTTTCAAATCATCTACAGACCTGGATCCAGAAATAAAAAGGCAGATGCCCTGTCCAGAATTCACCAAGATCTTCCTGTAAACGAAACTCAACCTCCTAAAATCATAGGTATTATTTCGTCATTAACTGATGAGATTAAACATCTTAAAGAAGAAGATCTTGAACTTCCCAAACAAGACAATCTATCAAAAAAGGACGGGTTGTACTACTTCAAAGACAGGTTATACATTCCTCCCTTGCTTAGGAATAAAATACTCTCCTTGATTCATGATTCCCCTCTGGCTGGTCATCCTGGTACAAGAAAAACACTGGAGCTGTCTAAAAGATATTACTGGTGGCCTCGCCAGGACAGAACCATAGAATCTTATGTCAAAAACTGCCCAACCTGTCTGAGATCAAAATCTGACCATCATCCACCATTCGGTCAATTACTGAGCCTACCTGTTCCAGAAAGACCTTGGCAGTCCATCTCAATGGATTTCTTGGTAGAACTCCCTCCTTCGCAACATCATACCACCATTTTGGTGGTGGTAGACCGTTTCACCAAGATGTCCCATTTTATTCCTTTAAAGAAATTACCCTCTTCATCTGAACTTGCAAAAGTATTCATCAACAACATCGTGAAACTCCATGGTCTTCCTGAAGAAATCATATCAGACAGAGGAACACAGTTCACCTCCAAATTCTGGAATGAGATGTGTTCCTCCCTCAACATTCAACGTAAATTATCTTCAGCCTATCATCCTCAAACCAACGGACAAACAGAGAGAGTTAACCAATGTCTTGAACAATACTTGCGGTGTTATTGCTCTCATTTACAAGATGATTGGATCACGTGGTTACCAATGGCAGAGTTCTCATACAACAACTCGGTACACACTAGTAGCAAAATGACTCCATTCTTCTCAAATTTTGGATTCCATCCTTCTTCATTCCCCGATCAAGGACTTCCTTCTTCTAATCCATACGTCTCCAACCATAACTCGTTCATGTCTGCCCTCTTCCTCAGGTTACGTGATAACCTTAAAAATGCATCATCTGCTCAGAAAAATTTTTTCGATACTGGTAGACGACCTTCCCCTACTTACAAGGTTGGTGATCTAGTATGGCTCTCTTCAAAAAACATTGTTACCAACCGTCCCTCAAAGAAACTAAGTTCACTCTTCCTTGGCCCTTTTCGTATATTGTCACTCATCAACGAAAACGTGGTTAGATTGAAACTTCCACCTACCATGAAACTGCATCCAGTCTTCCATGTGTCGTTGCTTAAACCACACCACTCCGACCCTTTTATGAGGGATGTTCATACCACTCCTGATCCCATTCTGGTACGAGGTGAAGAGGAATACGAGGTTCAGAGGATTCTCGACTCACGAATCCATCGTGGTTCCTTACAATATCTTGTCCGGTGGAAGGGCTACGGAGTTGACGAAGACTCATGGGTGTCGTCCTCCGCGGTGCATGCTCGTCGACTTATCAACGCGTACCATGCTCGCTACCCATCCAGACCTCGTTGACAGCATCCGGTGGCTGCTTCTTATGAGGGGGGTTCTGTCAGACCTTCCGGCATTCGCTAACCGTGGACTTCCGGGTTCTCGGAGCGCGGCCACTCCCCCTCCTATGACGTGGTCGTTCCCAGGGTTCATAGAGAGTCCGCGTCAACACCACAGTGCTGGATCAACTCGAAAGCTCCCGCGAACTTCAAACTGAATATTTACTTCTACTGTGTATCGGACCCGGACTGTTTAATCATTTACCCTCCTTCTCCTCTCCTACGACCTCGGACTGTTTTTGGATATTCTCTTGCCTGCTGCAACCTCGATTCTCTGTGGAGTCTCTATCACCAATTTGGATTATCACTCCTTCATAAGTTAAGTAAACCAGATTGGCTCAAACTTAATATATAACCATCCTAAATCTAAGTGGTTCGCTATCTGCTCCACATCAACTCATAATCTTGTTTCCAACACCTACTTATTAATTATCTACATCCTAATTTGGAACTTCTCGCTGGTTGTGTTAAAATTACCTTATCCTAAAAACAACTTCAAACACCGCTGCTGGTTATAACCTGCCAGGAATTAAAGAGACAGTTCAAATTGATTATCTTTTTTATTTAAAGTAATAAACATTATCAAACTCAGAAATCTGCAGTTGTTTCCATCTTATCAACAATTGAGCGTTACACTACTGTGCTCTCTTCCATCGAGCACAGAGCACTCCGAGATCTGAGGACCGACCGACCGGCTTGCAGCGTGCATCACCCAGAGTGAGGTCTGGGACGCACGCTAACCTCACAAGCAGCCGGCAGCAAATGATACATTTTTTACAACATCGTATCCACAGCCATCCTGATCGGTCCTAAGGATTTTTTCTGAAATACCAACACAGACTTGCTGGTAATATTCTTGCAAATTATCCCCAATTGATATTTTTATATATTTTTATATTTTTCGATTTATATATATATTTTAAATTTCTCGTTGTCATTCTATACAAGCAATTATGGTTTGACATAGTTATTACTATTGTTATTATTTTTTCTCTAATAAATTCTATATCAATTTTAACCTATTGGATTCCGGTAATTAATTTTCCATATAGAATACAGTCATCCATATACTTTGAAGTTTTATCTTGATGAGCATACTGTTTCTGACATATACAGATTTAAAGGGATACACACTAGATATATGTTTTAATATAAGCAATTGGTGTGTTATAACCCTATCCTGTCTTCTGACAGATTTAAAGGTACACACACTATATATATAGTAGTTGCCTGGTATTCACACTACATATCCATACTGGTGACTCAAGCCTTTTCAAGTGGAATTAGCTCCTGGGTTCACCTATATCATTGCACCCACAATGATGTAATTGTATTTCTACATTTTGGGGCAGTTTTTTGGTGAAATTTCTGCCTATACCCAGTTTTGAGCACTCCATTCCAAGTCAGACTCCCTCATCCCTGAGTGTTGCTTTAGGCATACCAGACCAACCTACTATTACCCCAATAAAGAGCCGAAAGAGAGACCTAGAGGACGAAGATCAGGGAGAAGACAGCAAAAAAGGTCGAATGGAAAGATCTTAGCATCTAACCATTCACCCACAGGCATATTCAATCTATCCAATAAAAATCTAAATAAAATGGAAATAGATGTTTTAAAAAAGGGCATGAAATTTGCACCAACAAGACCATATAACTCCTTTATGACCTTTATAGATATCAACAAGTTTGTTAGAAACGCCACATTGAAAAGATTTTTTGCTGCCAAAAATGAACAAGCCAGACCCATAAACGTCCCTGCCGATACCTCAGACAAAAAATACATAAAAAGCAACCTAAAGAACAAGTCTAGTTTTTATCCTGCACACTATAAATCTAGTGCTCTCGACATCTTTGAGAAAAAAGTTGGGAGAGACATAAGAAACTTGGAAAACAATAATAGATATAAGGACAAAGCCAATTTAAACAAAAATGAAAGACAAATCCTAAAAGACCTGTATAATGACAAGTCCATCGTAATCAAACCCGCAGACAAGGGTGGAGGTCTGGTGGTACTATCAAAAGAACAATATGAGGAAGAGGCTAATAAACAACTAAACGACCCCACCACTTATATTAAATTAAAAGTGAACCCCACCGTAACTATAAAAGAAAAACTAACATCTTTTTTAAAAAGAGAATTAAATGAGGGCATTTTAGACCCTAAGGAATTCCATTACCTAAATGTCGCACATCCAAGAATCCCAGTTATCTACTTCCTCCCCAAGATTCATAAGGACCTAACTAAACCCCCAGGACGTCCTATCGTCTCTGGGATAGGGTCTGCACTTTCGAATCTTTCGGAATATATAGACATCCTACTTCAGCCGTATGTTATTCAATCTAAATCATACCTCAGGGACACCATAGACCTTCTAAAAAAACTTGAAAAGATTACTTGGCAAAAGGATTTTTTATTTATTACCTGCGATGTCCAGTCACTGTACACCATCATACAGCATGATAAAGGGTGTAATGCAGTTAAGACTATTTTAGAAAAAGCAAATTTTATGGAACAAGAACAAATTGACTTTTTAATCGAAGGTATTAATCTGATTCTTAACAACAATTACTTTTGGTTTAAAGATTCTTTTTACTTACAAAACAGAGGTACAGCCATGGGTACTAGATTCGCGCCCAGCTATGCCAACCTCTTTATGGCCGAGTGGGAAGACAGATTTATTTGGAGTGGGCATGGCTGGACGTCGAATCTAGTATCCTACTCTAGATATATAGACGATCTTATTTTTATTTGGAAGGGTACTCTAAAGGAAGCACAAGATTTTATCCACTTTTTAAACTCAAATCAAGAGGGCATCATTTTAACCTCAGAAATAAATGGTAAAGAGATCACATATTTGGATCTTAACATTTATATTAAAGATGGTGCTATCCATACCAAAACTCATTTCAAAGATGTTCATGTGAACAATTATATTAACACAAAAAGCTGCCACAATAAAGTTTGGCTCAATAGCATCCCAAAGAGCCAAATTACTAGACTCAGGAGAAATTGTTCGGATAACAAAGTTTTTTTAGAACAGGCGAATAAGATTAAAAATTGCTTAACTAACAAAGGCTATAATAAAGAACAAATAGAGTCTACCATACAGCAAATGTTGGAGATCAATCAAAAAGAGCTTATACATAAAATAAAACCTAATCAAAAAGATCAAGTTAATCTACCGATAGTATTAGATTACAATGATAAAAACAAACATCTAAAAAGGATAATGAACAAACATTGGCACCTTTTAAAAGAAGACCCTACTCTGAAAGACATAATTCCAAATAAACCACGCATTGTTTTTAGAGGTGCCCCAAATTTAAAAATGCATCTGACGAATAACTACACCAAAGATCAAGTAGTAAGCAAACACATAAAGGATTTTTTACCCCTCGCCAATGGTTTCTTTAGATGCAACAGCTGCATAGCTTGCAAAAAAACAAAACCAACAGAGAAAAGAAGGTCGACTTTCAAATCAAACAACAACAATAAGATCTATAATATTAAAGAAACTATTACTTGTGAAAGCAAGAATGTTATTTATTTGTTAGAATGCCCGTGCGGCCTCCAGTATATTGGTCGTACCATTAGACCTTTAAAAATACGCATAGCAGAACACTGTAGAAATATTGAAAAGAAATATGAACAACATTCAGTGTCTGCTCACTTCTGCAAACACGATAGTGACCCTAAATCTCTTACATTTATAGGAATTGCCACAATAAAAAACCATTGGAGAGGAGGTGATTTTATCAAAAAAATAGGTCAAAAGGAGATGGAATGGGTGTTCAAAATTGATACGTTACATCCGAACGGCCTAAATATAGATTTTGACCTTTTTAACTTTTTATAATATTGACCCATGCTTGCTATATTTATTTTTCCTTTGTAATATTTATTGCCGTTCTTCTTGTATTTTATTCCATTTTTATTTCAATTTTTTAGCCCCATTCTCCCCTTTTTCTCCTGTTTAAATATTTCCCCTTCTTTATATATATATATTCGTTATACATATATATTTTATACTGTATACACATGTATATACAGACATAGAGTCTATATACACCCATCCATATTAATTATACCCTTGACATATATCATATTATATATTTATTCACTCATTTTTTCTATTTCTATACTTTGTCAGTATTTTATTTACCTCATTCCAATTTTTTCTATTATATTGCTTTTTATCCAAGCCTTTTATTATTTATGTGACCTATATATCCAATATATCACTTACCTACATGGATATCTATGTTTGTGTATACATGTAGACACTCCAGCCATGGAGTGGAGTCACTCACTTTGATTTTTTATGTGCAATTAAATGTACCCTTTACTTGTATATTAACACACACTATTATAGTTATGTATACATATATACTTCTTATTAATAAGGTCTATGTTATTGTTTTTGTACTTCATATTGTGCTTGCATATTGGTCGATTGCCTGCCAGATTTGGACATTCATTTTTTATTTGCCCACGGACATCAACCAGGCATCACCCACAGAGACCAGCTATAGCCCCTGATTGGCCCGTTTTCGATATGCGTTCCACGCTGGAACGCACAGAATACCACCGGCCGGTCACGCCGTGTCATTTCCGGTATGACGCGTGCGTTCCACCGGTGGTTAGAACAAACCCACTTCCTTGAAATCATTGGAAAGTATGGCGCCGCGTCACTTCCGGTTTGACAGCGCGCGCGAAATCAGGACACAGTAAGCAAACGAATTTTCCCATCACATGTTACGAATTGTTTCTATTACTTCTGCTATATATTTGGACACTACCAGGACTCTATCCACACTTCTGAAGAAGCCTCTATAGGTGAAACGCGTAAAGTGGATTTTATATGGACTTTCTCATAGAGTATTTTGTGTATTCTGTTTTTTACTAATATATATGTTAATAAATAGTTTTAATATACTTTTTATTACTTTTTTTACTACTCTGAGATCTCCATACTATATTTTTTGTTCCTGGTTTTCGTCTATATTCCTTGGTGGGGATCATACCACCTATGCGCTACTAACTAGAGCGAGGTACGCTCTAGTAAATGTGAGTACGATACCTTTTATTCACTTATCACCCATACTAAGACTAGTACCTACTACACTATGTGGATATTCCTGTCTGTTTTTTTCTGTTTGAGACCATCAAGACGCTGATTACTCCACATATATCCTAGGACGGGGATCATTCCGTCTATGCGCTAAAAACACCAGAGCTCTGTATTTAGCTCTGCCAAATGTGAGTGTACAACTATATATTTCTTTTTTCACTCTCAGATTACCCACAGAGTTACACTATTATTTTGTATGTTCTCTTTTTTTTGAGGTATACCGCTGAAATTGTAAGGATTTGAGTACGTATATTCGTATCACAATAAGGGCGCGGTTTTCTTTTACTGTTGTTCACAGACATGTCATGTGTCCTTAAGGGGTTAAAGGAAGACTCCAAGCCTCCAACTCTACCATTGTAAAGAGATGAACTTTTTTTTGATAATAAATTGTTTTATTTTTCTGTAAAGCAAACAATGGGATACAGAAAGGAAATAGGGAGGGGGAAATAATACAAGCAAATCAGATAAGTGATACAATAAATATCAGACATAATGGAGCAAGAGATATAAGCTCGGGTATCTATTATATTAGCACTGCACTTTGCTCGTTTACTTTGCGTGCTGACTAATCTTATTATCTGTTGCAGTCAAGATTGGGGGAGGGGTAGTGGGGGGGACCAAAACTCAGTACAGTTTAGAGCATCATCTTAGATTGGTTAGCAGATGGAGCGTATGTATAGAGAAAAGGGTACAAGGTAGCAAGGTGTGTTGGTTCGCATGTTGAGTCTTACGCGGGTTCTTGCGAGATGTTCTTTCATTATTATGATGCGTTTTAGAGTATTGGATCTTGATCGTTTTCGGTCATGATGTCTTGTCGGGGTTGTTTATACGTGTGGCTTCCAACCACGGCTTCCACAGGACTCTAAGTTCTCAGTCTTGACGTGTGACTCAGAGGAGAGTATTTCGTATCTAAAATATTGGTGGACCTTTCTTGTTAGTTCTTTGTTAGTTGGGCAGTATGTGGTTTTCCAGTTGAGTGCTAGAAGATTTCTAGCTGCCAGGATGATTATGGTAGCTAGCTGTTTAGTATTTAGTATCCAAGCATCCGAGAACAGTAATAGCAGGCCAATCGTGGGTGTGAGTGTGGGGCAGCTTCCCGCGCCCAGAGTTATCAGGGTTTTAACGTGGGCCCATAATGGTTTGATCAATTCACATTCCCACCATATATGAGTCATGTGTCCTGGTACAGTCTGGCATCTCCAACAATTGGTCCCTACTGCCGGGTATATTTTGTTCAGACGTTGTGGTGTAAGATACCAGCGAAATACTAGTTTTCTGTGGGCTTCTATGTGGGAGAAACATGTTGTAATGCCCCGCAGAGCATCTAACGATTTGAGCCATTGTTCAGTTGTTAACTTGGGAATACCTTCTCTTTCCCATTGCGAAGTATATTTAAAGTGTTGTGGTGGGTGGCTGTCCAGCAATGTTCGGTAACACAGAGATAAAGTTTTTGCTTTCGTCGGAGCCGAAAGACATCTGTTGATGAGGTTTGCCTGGCAGCTCTGTCTATAATCAGGTTTGCAGTGCGAAAACCCGACTTTAGCGCTGATAATGCTCTTCAATTGAAGATACGAGAAGATAAAGGAATTTGGTAGTTTGTACTTCTCTTGTAGGTCGGGGAATGGTAATATCTGAGCTTTATAACATAAATCTTCGATGCGATGTATACCCATTTCAGACCATAGTTTTAGTGAGATCCACGGAGAAATTGCTTCCAGTGCCATTAGGAGAGCACGTGAGTTGAAACGCTTGTCTTTAGTCGATTCAGTGTGGATAAGGTCCCAGACCCTCAAGGTAAGAGCAGTCATGGGATACAATGTGTCTCCCTGAAGTCTGTATGTCTTCGGGGTCCATAAGACATTCATTAGAGAGTTTGTGTTTATTGCTTCTCTTTCCATATCCACCCACTGGAAGGTGTTGCTAGGTGCGTAGAGTCGGACTGCTGCCTCTAATAGAGCTGCTTTATAATACATGATAAGCTTAGGCAAACCCACTCCCTCTTCTTTAGGTGTCATTTGTAGGAGGGACAATGGTAAGCGTGGTTTTGTTTTGCCCCACACGAATCTATTCAGTGTGCGCTGTGCGGTCTCAAACCACATTAGTGGAACGTGTAGTTGCAACATCCTAAACACATATAGGACTATCGGTAATACCATCATCTTGATAGTTTGTAGTCTTCCCATCCAGGATATACGGACATCTTTCCATTTTTGGAAGCGCGAGTTGCACATGTTGACAAGCGGTGTGTAGTTTAATGAGACCATTTTCTGGTTGTGTAGAGCCAATTTGACTCCCAGATACGTGATATAATCGCGCCTCCATTCAAATTGGTAAGTGTTTTGCAGGGTTTTCAGTCGGTGTGATGGTATGTTGATCGGTAAAGCCTGTGTTTTTGACGTATTTAATTTGTAAAACGATACATGTCCGTATGTGTTTAGTAGGCTCATGAGTTGTGGCAGCGAAGAGTCTGGTTTACCTAGGGACAGAAAGATGTCGTCTGCGAACATTGCTAGGCGGTAGTTGTGTGTATGGATCTGTATGCCTGTAATCAGTGGGTCATGTCTAATTTTATGGGCTAGGGGTTCTAGTGAAAAGATAAATAGAAGGGGGGATAACGGGCAGTCCTGTCTTGTGCCATTGGTGAGGTTAAAGGGAGTGGATACGAAGCCTGCATTGGAAACTTGTGCAGAGGGCGTGCCATAACGTGCCATGATGCCCTGGATAAATTCCATGGGAAAGTTATACTTTTCTAGAACTGATGTCATGTAAGACCAATTAAGTCGGTCAAAGGCCTTCTCTGCGTCTAAGGCCAACAGAAGGCCCTCCGTGTCATGTTTCTCAACATGTGATAAGATATTTAAAATCTTCCTGGTATTGTCACAGCCTTGCCTGCCTCTAATAAATCCTGACTTTTCTGTGTGTACGATTCTGGGGAGGATCGGAGCTAACCTATTTGCTATGATTTTAGCATAAATTTTCGTGTCGCAGTTAAGCAAGGATATAGGTCTGAAGTTAGAGCATTGGGTGGGGGGTTTCCCTGGCTTCGGAAGTGTAGAGATATGTGCCTGTAGCATTTGGGTTGGCATTCTACGAGTACGATAGCAGTGCTTATATAAGTTTGTCATGTAGGGAGCTAGAATATTACCAAAGGTGCAATAATACAGGTTTGAGAAGCCATCAGGCCCCGGAGATTTGTGCGTTGGTAGTTGTGCTATGGTTTGAAGTGTTTCCTCAATGGAAATAGGTTGGGTCAAGGTTTGGCATTCTTCCCTGGTTATCTGTGGTAAATTGACATCTTGTAAAAAGTCATTAATGTCTTTCTGTTTGGGGGTAGAGGAGGGGCTATTTGAGCCCAGATTATATAGTTTGCTGTAGTATTTGCTAAACTCATCTACTATACTTTGTGGATTTGTGATCTTGTGACCGCCTTTCATTTGGACATATGCTATTTTTGAAGCTGACATTCGGGTCTTGAGTTGTGAAGCTAAGATCTTCCCAGCTCTGTTGCCTTCTTTGAAAAATTTGTGTTTTATTTTCGTAAGGTAGTAAGTGGTCCTAGCTGTTTCTAGGTCATTAAGCTGGGCCTGTAGTTGAAGGATCTTCGATGTGATGTCATAAGATGGAGTTTGTTTATTCTTGCGTGACAGGGTATTGAGTTCTGTGAGTATATTTGCATATTTCGAAAGTCTCTGTTTCTTGTTATAACTAGAATGCTTGATAAATTGGCCTCTAAGAACGGCTTTATGTGCTTGCCACAGACTTTCTGCTCTAACATCTTCGTTATTGTTTATTGCAAAGTAAATTTTAAGTTCTCCTTTGATTTGTGTAACCAGCTTATGATCTGCTAACAAGGTATCGTTGAGGCGCCAAGTTCTCCTGTCATGTGTGGGGTGCTGTGTTATAAGCGCTAAGGTGATGGGGGCATGGTCAGACCATGTGATATTGCCAATGCGTGTAGTAGCTACCTTTGCCAGTAGCGTGGCAGGTAAGAAAAATCTATCAATTCGGGAATATGATGAGTGGGTTGCAGAGTGAAAAGTGTAATCTCTAGCGGCTGGGTGAAGTATTCTCCATACGTCTAGGATGTCGTGGTCTGTGAGCGTCTGGTCTATCAATGAAGTGGATCGTAATCTTTTCTTTGTTGTTCGTGGATCAACTGTGTTCGTAGATGTGGTGTCTAAAGTAGGGTCCAGAAGACAATTAGTGTCTCCGCCTATAATGACATCCCCAAATTTGTTGGCATCTGTCAAAGTGAAGATTTTATCTAAGAAGTAGTGTTGGTCGTTGTGAGGACCATATATGTTAACTAGAGTCAGTTGGATGTTGTTTATAATGCATTGGATGAGGAGAAATCTGCCCTCTTTATCTTTGATATGCTTGATAAGTTGAAAGGACACTGCCTTGCTTATTAAGATTGATACACCCCCTTTTTTTTTTTATTTGTATGTGCTATGGAATCCCAATGGGAAGTGTTTGGAGGTAAATTTAGGCTGGCATCTTGTCTGGAAATGTGTCTCTTGGTAAAATGCAATATGTGCGTTGTGTGTTTTTGCCTCTGTGAGAGCCAGTCTCCGTTTATGAGGTGTATTCAGCCCTTTGGCATTTAAGGAGAAGATGTTAAGCGTCATAGTGCCTGTGAGGGGGTTCAACGCTGCTTCGCAATGTCATTTGAAGCTCATATGGGCTAATGCTAGTCATCGGTTGTATTTGGGAGCGAGTGAAATAGACGAGGATGCCATAGGTAATAGCTCGTTTTTGTTTTCTCATTACCTGCAGAGAGTTTATTATAGTAAAGGTAGTTTCATATTTATTGGGGAAAAGATGTGCAATGTGGAAAGTGCTCTTTTCATGGAGTTGCGGTCCTATGGAAAAAGGAGGGGGGAGGGAATGGAAACAAGTAACCAAAAACAAACTACATACAACAAACAATGTGCCTCTAAAGTGAGGCTGGATCATAAGTCGGCTTAGACCGAATATGTACATAAGGGAGGGTCTCCAAAATGGGACCCACTTAAACTGAATTACTTGGGCGCTGAGGCCCTCATTGGGGGTAGAGAGTCCCCAGGGTAAAGAGAGAGAGACTATCCCTTACACGATGTATAACGAAGGTCACTGTATAAGCCTTAAGTGCTCATGTCTCATGGGTCGTAATTACAGTCCTGCATAGGGGTAGGAGGGGTTGACTCCTCTTGGGAGTGTATCTAGTACTGCACACTATGATACTTCAGGGATCGGGTTATTAACATCTTTCCCTTCATTCAACTGATAGGGCACAATTGTCGCGTTGGATATTCTTCCAGGAAGTGAAAAAGTGTGTCTAGTTAGCATTTTTTCAAACGTACGGTGTATCAGTGTCTAAGCCCTAAGCTTTCAAGCATTAGATATTGCATTCATAACTTGCAGAATCACCAACCATTCCCATTAAACAAATATTAGACAAATTTAGTACAACTCCTACCCATAAATGCTAGCGCAATATGTGTACATTACCGCCTATATTGCTGCCAGTCAGGGTATCTGGTCTCCGAATTGCAGCACACTATGTAAATACTAAAAAGTTCTTGAAATCTATAATCTTTAAAGTCAGTTAGTTGGTGCGTGCTTCTCCCATCCATGGGTGAGTCGCTGAAGTGATTTGGCTGCTGTCTGGCTATCCGGATTTTCCCTCATGTCGTCCTGTAGCGGAATGTTCCATTCGGATAAGGTGCGTTTCCCGTCTTCTATTGTAAGGATATGTTTTTCGGCGCCATTCTTCCTAATAATGAGTCTTGTCGGGAATCCCAAAAAACTAGTTACAGCGCACTCAGACATGTAAAAATTCACAGCTAAGAAGGCTACTCTAAAACGCCTATCTAAGAGAATAAATATGGGGATTTAGTTCCACCATATGGCCATATGATGTTAACCCCTTAAGGACACATGACATGTGTGACACGTCATGATCCCCTTTTATTCCAGAAGTTTGGTCCTTAAGGGGTTAAGCCCACTACTGCTTCAAAGTACCCCAATATCAGTGGGTCCTACGCTAATAACAAAAATGTGGGAGATAAATTAAATAGTACTAGTGCTAAACATAAGCAACAGTGTATTAAATTAATTTCTTTGTAAGAGCAAAGTGAGTATACAATAAAGAGTGATAAAAGCAATTAAAAACAGTGTAACAACTAAACAATTAAAGTGTTGGTGCTTGAATGAGTATACTCACATTTGCAGATAATATCTGTGCTGCATGAAGAAAATAATGAAAGTGACATGACTATAAAACTCCTCCTATTTATACACACCTGTGGCCACCTCTAAAGAGGTCTCAGAAGCTGTGCCTGGGCGGGGTGCTTGTCGGGAATCCCAACTTGTAAGGAACCTCTGCCACTCTCAGAGCTCGGGTGATGGGAGTGAAGGACCTCCTTGCAGCGAGGGTGGTTGCCGATAGATCTATGTATAATTGGATCTTGCTGAACGCTTCAGGGAGAATAGGGTTCTTCCTAGAGGCTGCCATAATTGATTCCTTGGTGGTATAGTAATGTAGTCTTGTGATAGTGTCTCAAGGTGTGGAGGCTGGTAGATGTTAAGGTCTGGGCAGACGGTGAGTTCTGTCCAATAATAGAGTTGACTCTGGCAGGTTTGGTGCCATATGATGAAATAAAGTGGTAACAAATGCTCCAAGTTCGCCCGGGCTGACCTCTTCAGGGATCCCGCGAATGCGGATGTTATTCCGCCAGGACCTGTCCTCATGATCTGTCATCTTTGCAAGAATAGATGTTATCTTGGAGTTTATATTTTCAAACGACGCTACTGCCTTGTTGTTCACGGTAATTATCTCTTCCGTCTTGTTTTCTAGGTAATCGGTGCGTTCCCCCAATGCTTTCACATCCGCTCTGATTTCTCTTGCTAATTTGGCAAAATCAGCCTGTATGGAGGTCTGGAGGGTGTTTAGCATTTTTTGGATAGAGGCTTCGGTGGCTGGGGGTTCTCTAATAGAGATGGAAGTGACATCGCTTCTGCCGGAACTCGAGGCCGGTGAATTGGGCCCATCAGCGCCATCTTTGATTTCTCGCTGCGGGAGGACATTGCTGCAATCTGGAGGGAGAGTGTTTCTTTTACCCTTTTTTTCGTCACCGAGCGTTGAGCCATGATGCCGAATTATGTCTCAGGTGAGTGGTATAAAATTAGAGGGTAGTCTCTCTTATATCACTATTATATTCGCTGTATTAGGGGAGATGCTCTCATAGCCCGTCACTCACACGTCCATTCGCGTTCGCGGTCAGGCCACGCCCCCAGATGAACTTTTTTTGAATGTTATGACTTCTTACCTTGGGTCCTCTATACACCAATCCCTGCCTTCACTACTAATGCTGTAGAGCTGAAGAAGCTGTAATCTTCATAGTGCTTGAACGCGCCTTTAAAATGTGCATACTGTGTATTTCCATATCTCTGCCTAGGCACAGTGCTGGGAAAGTTAGACAATTAAAGATGGCTTACTGTGATTGACTCTTTATTAAAGGGACAACATAGTCACCAAAATAACTTTATCTTAATGACGCAGTATTGGTGTTAAGGTAATGTCCCTGCAGTCTCATTGCTCATTTCTCTGTCATTTAGGAGTTAAAACACTTTGTTTAATGTTTACACCTTTATTGCAAATTGTATATTTAATTTAGAATTTATTATCCCCTGCTTTGTTAATAGCTTGCTAGACCTTGCAAGAGCCTCGTGTATGTAATCAAAGTTCAAACTACAGAGCAGAAAACTTTTAAAGTAACTTGCATTTTATTGGAAATTAAACTATTTTGTTTTCATTCAGGCTGTGTCCAGTGGTGTATTCTGGTTTTGTGCTGCCCTAGGCATGACAAAACTAAGGCACCCCCCCCCCCCCGCGCGCGCGCTCCACCTTCTAAATACACATACACACTCACTGACAGACACATATACACTCAGTGTCAAACACACACTTTCACTGACAGACACATACACACTAGCTAACAGACATACACACTCACTAACAGACACATACAGTAACTAGCAGACACACAGAGTCACTAACAGACACACATACACTCTCACTAACAGACATGCATACACACTTACTAATAGACACACATATTAACACACTCACTAACAGAGAGAGACAGTCACTAGCAGACACACACAGTCACTAGCAGACACGGATACACTCTCACTAACAGACATGCATACACTCTCACTAACAGACATGCATACATACATACACACTCACTAACAGACACACACACACTAACATACACACTCACTAACAGACACACAAACAGTAACACACTCCCTAACAGACAGACAGACACACACACACACTCACTTACAGACAAACACACTCTCACTAACAGACACACACCCTAACAGACACACACACTCACTAACAGACACAGACACTAACTGACACCCCACACACACACACTCACTAACAGAGACACACACTTACTAACAGACACACACACATACACTCACTCACTCACAGACACACTAACAGACACACACACTAACACTAACACACATTTTTTTTTAAAATTCAATCCCCCAGCCTCCTTACCTTTGGGAATGCTGGGGTGGATTATCACTTCCCCTGGGGTCCAGTGGGACTGCAGTCTGCGAGGGATGAGGGAGCACTGATCCTTCTGTTCAGCTCCCTCGCACGTCGCGCAGTGATGCCGGAGCCGGAATGACATCATGTTCCGGCTCCGGCATCAGTGTGGTGCGCGCGAGGGGGGGGATTAGTGCTCCCTCACCGCCCGCCCGGAAAGCTCCGCCGCTGCCAGCCTGGGGGGCCCTGAGGTGGCCACCCAGCCAGCTCCTGGGGCCCCCCAGCACAAGAGGCTGGCAAGGCATTGTTTGCCTTGTTTGCCTCGGGGTAAATACAACCCTGGCTGTGTTGATGTGATGTGTAGATGTGGCTAGGACTGTGTAAACAGAAACAAAAGTGATATAATTCCTGAATGGCAGAGAACTAAACAGTGAGACTGCAGGGGCATGATCTATTGATCTATACACTAAAACGGCTTCATTAAACTAAAGTTGTATTGGTGACTATAGTGTCCCTTTAAGTAACTAAACTGCAGAGGTATTGATTAGAATGAAAAAAGAATCACTAAAATGTTCAACTCGTATCAGCAGACCACACAGTTATTTAGTATGTTACAGCTTCCACTAGAGGTTTGTGCCAAATAGAGCATTGCTTCTCAATGTGATGCACTTATGCGACGTGTATCTTGTTATTCGCACCCATTTTCTATCTACATTGTCTGTTTTTTATTTTATTTTTTAGGGTGGTGTATTTTTTTGGTCTTTTTTAGTTTACAAAAGAACTTCTTGAATTATAGGAGTGAATAGGATGTGGTTCTTGAATAATCCACTTCTAGCTCTTACACTTTTGAATGTTTTTTTAGTACATCCTTAATATACCAGAGTGGATATTGAATAGGCCTGACTGTCTCTAAAATGAATCAGATATTTGTCAATAGTGATGTCGCGAACACAAAATTTTCGGTTCGCGATCGGCGAACTGGAACTTCCGCAAACGTTCGCTAACCGGCGAACCGGGCGAACCGCCATTGACTTCAATGGGCAGGCGAATTTTAAAACCCACAGGGACTGTTTCTGGCCACAAAAGTGATGGAAAAGTTGTTTTAAGGGGACTAACACCTGGACTGTGGCATGCCGGAGGGGGATCCATGGCAAAACTCCCATGGAAAATTACACAGTTGATGCAGAGTCTGGTTTTAATCCATAAAGGGCAGAAATCACCTAACATTCCTAAATCACAATGGATATGGATTGACACCTGACATATGACATATTGACACGTTGACATATGGATTGACACCTTGAATATGGATTGACACCTGTCCTCAGAGACCCTGATACACACTGACACAGAGCAGAATAGGGACTGTTCCCCCTACATAGGGTCACTTGGCAGGTATGGATTGACACCTGTCCTCAGAGACCATGATACACACTGACTCATAGCAGAATAGAGACTGTTACCCCTACATAGGCTCACTTGGCAGATATGGCGTGGTCGTGGGAGGAGGAGGATGACTTTCACCTCTTCCCCTTAGATTCCCGTTGTGCTGTGACATCACCCTTATACGCTGTGTAAAGCATACTTTTTAATGTATTTTGCAAATGCTGCATCCTTTCCGACTTGAAATCCGGTAACATTTCCACCACTGTCTGCTTATACCGGGGGTCTAGTAGCGTGGACACCCAGCACAGGTCGTTCTCCTTCAGCCTTTTTATACGAGGGTCCCTCAACAGGCACGACAGCATGAAAGACCCCATTTGCACAAGGTTGGATGCCGAGCTACTCATTTCCCGTTCCTCCTCCTCACACAGAGCAGAATAGGGACTGTTCCCCCTACATAGGGTCACTTGGCAGATATGGATTTACACCTGTCCTCAAAGCCCCTGATACACACTGACAAAGAGCAGAATAGAGACTGTTCCCCCTACATAGGGTCACTTGGCAGGTATGGATTGACACCTGTCCTCGGAGACCCTGATACACACTGACACAGAGAAGAATAGAGACTGTTACCCCTACATAGGGTCATTTGGCAGATATGGATTGACACCTGTCCTCAGAGACCATGATACACACTGACACAGAGCAGAATAGAGACTGTTCCCCCTACATAGGGTCACTTGGCAGATATGGATTGACACCTGTCCTCAAAGCCCCTGATACACACTGACAAAGAGCAGAATATAGACTGTTCCCCCCTCATAGGGTCACTTGGCAGGTATGGATTGACACCTGTCCTCAGAGACCATGATACACACTGACACAGAGCAGAATAGGGACTGTTCCCCCTACATGGGGTCACTTGGTGAACTGGCAAAGGTTGGCAGAGTACACGTTGCAGGCCTGACACACAGACGCTTGGAGACAACTAACTGCTATTCAATCTATAACAGTGAAAAAAAGTTTTTGGGTTTTAAAAGCACGCTATAGAGACACCAGATATGAGTGGCAACTGGCAAAGTACACTGGCAGAGGTCTGCAGAGCACACGCTGAAGGCCTGACACCCGCTTTAAGGACACTGACTGCTATTAGCTTACACTGAAAAACTTTTTTTCTTTGTAAAAGCACGCTATAGAGACACCAGATATGAGTGGCAACTGGCAAAGCACACTGGCAGAGGTCTGCAGAGCACACGCTGAAGGCCTGACACACGCTTTAAGGACACTGACTGCTATTATCTTACACTGAAAAACTTTTTTTCTTTGTAAAAGCACGCTATAGAGATATAGAGTGGCAAAGTACACTGGCAGAGGTCTGCAGAGCACACGCTGAAGGCCTGATACCCAGACGCTTGCAGACAACTAACTGCTATTCAATCTATTACAGTGAAAAAAATAAAAATTTAAAATGTATTTTGAAATGTCAAGCTTAAGCTATTGTGACACCAGATATGAGTCGTGGCACTGGACAAATGGGCACAATTTCCACTGTGAGCCTGACACAGAAGCTGGCAGACAAGTAACTGCTCTTCAATCTATTACAGTGAAAAAAAATAATTTATTTTTAAATGTCAAGCTTAAGCTATTGTGACACCAGCTATGAGTCGTGGCACTGGGCAAATGGGCACAGCATCCACTGTGAGATCGACACAGAAGCTGGCAGGCAACTAACTGCTCTTCAATCTATTACAGTGAAAAAAAATGTTTTCTTTTTAAATGTCAAGCTGAAGCTATTGTGACACCAGATATGAGTGGTGGCACTGGGCAAATGGGCACAATATCCACTGTGAGCCTGACAAAGAAGCTGGCAGGCAGCTAACTGCTCTTCAATCTATTACAGTGAAAAAAAAATGTTTTCTTTTTAAATGTCAAGCTTAAGCTATTGTGACACCAGATATGAGTGGTGGCACTGGGCAAATGGGCACAGTATCCACTGAGCCTGACACAGAAGCTGGCAGGCAGGCAACTGCAATTACATTACACAGAAAAAAAAAAAGCAGACTGATGTTCTAGCCCTAAAAAGGGCTTTTTGGGGTGCTGTCCTTACAGCAGAGATCAGATGAGTCCTTCAGGACTGTAGTGGACACTGAATACCCTAGCCTAGCTATCAATTTCCCTATCTAATGAGCAGCAGCTACACTTTCCCTCCTCTCACTAAGCATGCAGCTTCAGAATGAATCTAAAATGGATGCTGGGAGGGAGGTGGGGGGGTCTGGAAGGGAGGGTCTGCTGCTAATTTGCTGGAATGTGTCTGCTGACCTTGAGGCACAGGGTCAAAGTTTGCTCAATGATGACGAATAGGGGGCGGATCGGACCGCGCATGTGTTCGCCCTCGCGGTGGCAAACGCAAACACGCTATGTTCGCTAGGAACTATTCGCCAGCAAACAGTTCGGTACATCACTATTTGTCAACCATTTCCTGCTTTCACAGAACTCTCAAGCTATATACCTATTTTTGAGAGTTCTGACAAACTACTTTGAGATATTAGAAAACAGAACTGTTACTAATCATTTACATTAGGTGGCTTTCCATAAATTACAATTTATTTGCTATACCCAGAAATGCTATCTGTGCCTCTTTTCTTACTTAGAAACACCGACCAGCTACTACTTCCTTGAGTGTCTGAAAGAACATTCTTTTTAAATAGCTGACAGAACTTTTAAACTAAGTATACAACATCCATGACTCTTGACCCTTACATTTCCAGGAAATTACAGAGTAGAAAAAAAACGACGTATATTTTGTGTATACATCCATTAATCCATATAAAAGGAATGTATGGATCGCTCAAATAAATGGCACACTTGTTAGGAATTAACATAAACTTGTTAGGTGTAAAAAGAACTAATAACAAAAAGTATCAGACTTTACAAAAAAAGGTAGTCTTTTGTTGGAAAATTATCCTAACGTAAGGGAGATAAGGATTCTACAATAACTCAAACGGTCACATAAAGACATTTTTGAACTTGGGTATAAATGGATATAAGATGTATACAGTAATGTAAACCAGTCAGGGAAGCTTTATAATCTGTGTGTCCAAAACAGCCTCTGGCTTAGGTAACAACGTCCTCAACAAACACTTATCCTTGTTTTAAGATTTCCAAGGTGGGATTTTCTCTTATTTCAAGAGTTATGGGATTAAATATGTCATAGATTTCATGAGGTGTATAACCAGGCCTCATTTCTGCGTACTTATAGTTCTAGTGTTGTCTAAGGGGAAATGTGACATGCCCTCCAGTCACTGTGGCGATAAAACCAGTATGCGTGTGGAATGCTGTAGCAATGCCATCAAATATGCCTCATTGAACAACAGCCAATTTACGGTGACAACCTACAAGAACAATATGGAAGTCAAATACAACCTCTGTTAATCTCAGCCTGGTTGTAAATCATTAGAGTCCACCGAATTCTGAAAACATGTACCAGCATCTCAAACCATATCTTACCAGTAAGATTTTGAATGATGTTCTTATTTTTCCCTGTTGTAATAACTATGTGGTCATTGAAATGCAGTCTCATTATAATGTTGCCCAATTTACCAAGGTAATTTAAAACACATTGCTTAACCACATATTACACATGAGATCATTTTTGCACAGTGCTTTATCATCTACATTCTTGCACCAAGTTGGACGCACAGGAAGAGATGGCTTGAGGGCCCTGCTCAATGAGCTTACACGCTAGAGGGAGTTGGGTGTAGTGACTCAAAGGGTATAAGTAAGGGTGACAAAATAGTTTGCTAGAAAAGTATCCACTGAGGACTTAGTAGGTTATTTTTAACAGTTGCAGGAGAGGAGTCCTGGGGGGGGGGGGGGGTAGAGTTTGTACACATGCTTGTTATTATTTGCTATTTTCAGTGTCAACATTTACACAGCAATCTCCAATCTAGCATTATTTCTTTGGCAGACCACCACTATTTGAGAACTCTTGTATTTAACGTAGATAGAGATCTGCAAGACAACCCCTTAAATTGAATGTAAAATTGCATATACCGTTTGATACCATGCAAGAAAACAGGAAACCAATGTGACTTTGAGTGAAACGTACCTTTCAGATGAAACAATGGGATATTGTATTTAAATCACCAGCTTTACCAAACTTTCCATTTCACCAATGGCATATATAACTTTTTATGCCACTATCTATTTATTGTAAGAATTTCTTTCTAAGTACATTGCTAAATAATGTGATTTAAATTGATTTAATATGTAACTAGCTTTTAGTTGATCAATCAAAATAGCATGCTCTTTACAACTCTATAAAGCATTGGTGTAACTGCTGCTTCACAATAATGTTTCCAGTCTTACGTTATCTAACTTTATTAACAGTTGTTGCATAATGTATCTAAGCATGCCTATTTAACAAACAAACCTATGTTTTTTGGTTGCCATGTTTGGTGTGTTCCCTGCAGTGTGAGGTCTAAATTGCATTTTACTTAATTAAAGCCGGCACGTCTACAACTTGTCAAGTCCATTTTCCGCTTTAAATCAATCAGGAAAGCCCTGTGGCTCTGAAAGATAACAGCTTTTTAAATAAAGCAGGATTTTGTGTCTAAATCCTGGCTTTGTCATGGCGAGTATGGTATTTATATCTTTTACGTGTGCTACAGATCATGTACACATTTTCTTAACAGAACTGCCCGAGAAAAAACTGGACTGGAGTAAGTTTGCATCAGACTTCAACTTAAGTAGGTCATTGTTCAAACTAGATCATTGATGGTCATTGATGGGAAAAATTACTAATTCACTCAAGATTATGAGCACTCCTACTTTCATGTCTGTCTATCTGATTTCTACAGCAATGAAAATCTACTATATTTTATTTTTAATAATAGCTGCTGAATAGAAGAATGTGTTTTTAACAAAGAACTCTTTAAAAGCTTCTCCAAAGATCTTTAGCAGGTCATGAGTCATCCATAAGTATCCAGTGTCAAACTGTTCTCCCCATGATCCAAACTTGCTTCCATTCTTCACACTCAACAAAAACTACACTCCTCACAGTCCTTAATGTTTTCATTCAATCACAACATTGCAAGCTCTCCTCAATATCCTCAACACTTGTCTTCATTGTTTTCTTACAACTTTTCATAGGTTTATTATAATAGCAGCACCATGTGAAGGCATAGTCATGTGAGCCGAGCTTGGTTGAACTGGATATACTTTCACCAGGTACTTGACCTTTAGCATTTCCTACTCTATAATTTATACATTTTCGCACTCCACCCATCCACATACAGGTTTGTGTACCACAAGGCTCAATCTTCAGCTTTTATTTTTGTATCTTTCTCTGTCTATTTATGTCATTGTTTCAATACCACTTGTTTGGATGTTGTATTCTTTTCTTTCCTGCATACCCACCACTCATCAAACTTACTTATCCCCTTCTCCTTCACAAAACCCAAAAAAATCCTTACTCACAATTAATTATTTTGTCAAACTAAGCTAGTTTACTTACCACTTCCCCCTTTAACCAATTAAAAATGTTGCCGTTCATATTCTCAAAATGACTTGGTCACTCCATTACTACAAAAAACACATTTGTTCACAATATACAAACGTTTTATCAAGTTGCTACCCCATCAATTATACAACTTTGCACCTTGTGCTTGTCCTTAATCAACTCCTGCTCTCCCCATAATCACTATCACAACTTACTCCATTATCACATTCAGAAACCCAGCTGCCTTTGAAAAAGCACTGTAAATGGCTTTGTTAGATATCCATACTTTAGTCCTTTTCTTGACCCCATGTCACGTACTCCTTACCAATAAAGTTGCATCCCACCCATTTAAACCTATTGCTGTCCACTATGTTATCCCTTGTTCCCTACTGATGGAACTATTGCCTAAGATCTAGTTGTACTTTCTATAGTTGGCAACAGACTTGCAGACACTTTTCTTCCTTCTTGTCCTGTGATACGATGGCTTTTACTTTTCACACAGCGCTATTTTGGTCTCGCCAAAGATCCCTTTTTTGATGACACTTGGCCCTTTGTCAGTTCAAGCTCTAACATGTTCCCCCTTTCCATCCATGTTTCAACTCGTACTTTTTGCAATCGCTACTTCCAATGAGTCCCATATTATCCTTGTTCACCACCACTCATCTTCATATTACTTTTCTGATTGAGCTGCCCATTGTCTCTATCAGCTCACACTTCTGTCTGCGACAACATAAACCTCTATTTGTCAATGTAATCATCAATTCAGTATAAATAGTTATACAACTATACAACTCACATTAAGAGCAGAGTAATGGTTTGACCTTCTAATTGCTCAGGGTTATGGAGAATGAATGAGGGCTTTTGTATAAGACAGACATCGATCACAATATATCATAGAAAATGAACACATTAAATACAAAGGCTTTTAAATGCCCATGTTAAAAACAATCATATCCTGCCTTTGAATATCCTTGCCCAATTCAATTTCCAGGTTTGACGTTGTGATAGGTTCTTTTATAGCTTTATATAAAGGTGTTCATGGCTTATCTAGAGTGCACGTATGATGGTTATAAAGATATTTCATGGTGTACTATGACCTGGTTTATTGCTAACAAATTATTATTTGACATTACAGTATGGCAGCCAAGGAAAATGTGGAGCTAAGTAACAAACAGGTAACATAGGGTAACTGAATGAATAAAAACAAATACGAGGTTGTGTGATGGATATGTAAATACATAATAAACCTGCTGCATTTTATTGCTATAAAAAATAAACAAGTAATTCATATATTTTTCACATACAAAATGTGTAAAAAAATATTTGCCTTAGCATCAGACCTGTATTTATTTAGTCCTAATAAAAGCATTTTAAATTTTAATTTTTTTTAGCATTTTTTTGTTTAAGTAATATTCCAATACAAAAAAAGAAAAATAAATGAATAAATAAATACATATTTTATTATTATATTCTTAATATATACATTAGGTATACCTATACCAAGCTAGTTTCAGGCCATCGCAGTGAGCACTGTAAAAATGTAAAAAAAAATTATATTACTCATCTCTACTCTTGGTCCGAGTCTACTTCAGCCCTGCCACATTCGCCTCCTCTTATGATGTCATCCTGGAGCTCTGCTGAAAGGATGATGGTGCAATCCAATGCACTTCATAGAGGAGGCTTGGGGGCCCATAGCAGCTTGTGCAGCACTCTCTGCATTCCTACATTTATTCTGTCATAGAAAATCATTTAATGAACTGATTCTCTTGACTGACCAGGACAGCATTGTGCATAAGCATGACATAACGTGTGCCCAGGTATGAGATCTGGGAAGTAACTCCTATCCAGAGTGCATGAAGGCATGGCTTGAAGCTGTGCTTCCAAACCTTCTAACTATTTTAAGATGAAGTAGTTTTAGTCTACAGTGTTCCTGAAATTGGAGGGTTCCTATTGTTGTTTAGGTTGCTACTCCCCGTTTCAGCATTGGAAAAGTAATTCCTACCTTTATTCCAGCACTGGTACAGTCTCCTAACTGCAGCCCAATCCACCCTTGTTGAAGTCATCATTCAGCAGGCGGGGGAGACCTAATGTGCTTTCCTATGGGGATTCTGGCGACGCTGGAGGATGTCCAGCGTCATTTAAAACACTTTTCATGTTTTAAGAAGCCGGAAGTCCCTCTAGTGGCTGTCTGGTAGACAGCCACTAGAGGAGGACTTAATCCTGCAAGGTAATTATTGCAGTTTATAAAAATTGCAATAATTACACTTGCAGGGTTAAGGGTGATGGGAGTTGGCACCCAGGCCACTCCAATGGGTAGAAGTGGTCTTGGTGCCTGGAGTGTCCCTTTAAATATACACAGAAGTGACAGTTCTAAACAATTTTGGCAATTTTTGCTTCACAGTCATGAAGTGTTACAAAGGGGGTTTATAAAAGTGCAGATTTCACCAGAGGGGACATACAGTTAACCTCTACAGCGGTTCTTTCAGATCTGTTAAAAGTTCTATAAGCAGGGAATGCTGTTGTAACAACAAACTGATACAGTACGTTTTTGCCACCAAGCCTGTGGCTTTACTTACAATTTCCCATGCAGGGTACATGTCACCAAAAAAAGAGATGACTGATGGGAAAATTTATGATTGATGGCTCGGAGACAGCAACCAAATGTTGGTTTCATTCACAGAATAAGAAGTGATCAGTAGAAGAATAAGTGTAAATGTCTATATTTTTACACACAAACACACACAAACACACACAAACATGCACGCACACCATATTTACATTTAGATTTGTTTGCTTTTACTCCTCTTCCATTATTTCCCTCTATTGGTCACTTTTTCTCCCTAGATCTGTAAAACAAATGACGAGAAAATGCAACTATCGGTGTACTGAAAATGACACGCATAATATTTATAAGAACATTTTTGCATCCTTCTGGTTTGTCTGATTTGTTTTTGTCCCCCTCTACTAAACCCCACCAACCTCCTACTTGGCCCTTAACCTCCCTCAACTAAACTCCAGCCCCCCATTCTACTAAATCCCAGTCCCCCTCTTCTACTAAACCCAAGCCCCCCTTCTACTAAATCCCTGCCCCCCTATATTAAATCTCAGCACCCCCCTCTTCTAAACCCCTGATAAAAAAAAAAAAAAATATTAGCCAACAAGCAGACTCCACTCACATTGCCGCTGCCAGTATGAAACTCCGGAGTCCTGCCTCTGGTATACCACCAATGGCACTGTCTGCACCCTGTGCCAAAGCGGATCGTCCCGCTACTCCTTGAAACCCTGTAAAGGTGAAGCACATTGACGTCACGTTGGAATGTGACGTGGTGTTGCCTGCCTCCATGCACCTCCAGGTCCTCCACTGTCCAGCCGCGGCTATCACAACACTGACCGACACACACACACTGACAGACACACAATCACTGAGACACACTCACTGACAGACAAACACACTGACAGACACACAATCACTGAGACACACTCACTGACAGACACACACACACACACCAGATTTACATTTAGATGTGTTTGTTTTTACTGGTTTACTTTGATTATTTCCCTCTATTGGTCACTTTTTCTCCCTAGATCTGTACACCAAATGACGAGAAAATGCACCTATCGCTGTACTGAAAATGACACGCATAATATTTATAATAAAATTTTTAGATCCTTTTGGTTTGTCTGATTTTTTTCTCCTAAATATTTTTGATTAAAGAAATTCTGACGAACAGCCATATGGCTAAAGTTTGGCCAACCCCAAAAGTGTTTTATTTTTAGACAAAGTGGTTGGGCTTTAATGTATTTCCATGCACAGATCTATTCTGTGGTAGTAAATGTGTAAAATATGGGTGATTTGTTAATATGTGTCTGGAGAGTTTGAAAAACATGACTAATGTGTAGCTCAAGTACATGAGTTATGTATAACATGAGATGTAGGAGGTAGAGCGTTCGGACTCACTCTTAGGGAAATAATGTGGTTCACCAGGGTGGAATTGTTAGCCTGCAAATATGACAATTGAACATATGTGTGCTGGTAATTAATCAGTGCTTCGACCCAGGGGTCTTTATGTTCTCAGTACTTCACAATAGATCAGTGGATACTCCGTTGGGTTCAGGTTGACTGCTGTGTTTTTCCATTGGTCATTTGACAGCTTGCCCTCACTTAGCTGGTTATAGCAGTGCACTCTAAAGATGCTAAACAAGCAAACCGATAACTCTAACCAGACAACAATTAATTAATAAGTAGCATATGAAACAAAAAATGGGAATTATAGTAATAGTAATAATAACAAATTGTGGATCATCTGTTTGCATGAATTACCAGAAAAAGGAAAACTCCATAATCTACCGTGCAGGACCTGTAACGTTAATACCCAATACGCAGAGTGAAAATCGCAAAGAAAATAGAGACAGGTAGAAAGTCCCTAAACCAGTCCTTAAAATGGCCGGAATAATAGAAACTACAAGAAATGCCAGAAACAAACCAAGGTCAAAGGAAGCTAGACATACGCAATAGTGAGGAACGTCAGGGAAACCAGAAATCAGAATAGTCAAGAGCAAGCCAGGTCAAAACACAAAGAACAATCAAAATAATACAGTAACGCGCTGAGAGGACACTAGGAACACAAGGCAAACTAGGAACCACAACAGGGAACTGATTTGGAGGCAGGCTGGGCTTTTATATGATTGGGGGTGTGATTTACATAACCACGTCCCCAAAAGGTACATGTACATTGAGTTCTCTTTTTTAGAGCTCTTCTGACCACTGGGTCAGAAGGGGCGGTGCAAAGCGGCCGGCATCCCTGATGCTTAATGCATCCTTTCCCAGTGTGGGAGCGGCGGTCTGACCAATCCCGATGTCGGCAGATCGGCGGACCGACAAGGTAAGTGACTGGCAGCTCACAGGACCAGGTTATGGTCTGAGAGAGTCTGAAGTTAGCTTAGAGCTGAAAGCTTCCAGGCTGCAATAGAGGTTAAAAATGGTGTCCAGTAGGTCCAGGTAAAAAGTCAAAATGCTTTCCTTCACACCATGCCAGATGTAGCAGACTGTGTTTGGCTGTGAGAGTCAGGTGAGTGCTTTTAGCCAATTATTGCCCCAATCCTGAGTATGAATTGCTGAGGCACGAGGCTGAAGAATAGCTCCATCTCTCCCACGCTGAAAATGGTGTCTGTCAGGGGGTCAAACATGTCTGCTAAAAGCTAAGTGTCACGGGTTTGTGAGTCTATTGCTGTTATTCCTTCAATCCTCCACTAGTCCTAATTCCACATGTGCTAAATATATAGTGAAAGTAATCCCTTTATGTAGTTTCCCCAATATAATGGGCACAACCAGTCGTATTGGGCAAAATCAGCAATCTGAACTTTATTAGGCCACCCTCTGCTTTTTATGCAGTGCCCCTAGCATGGGGTTTCCAATACAAAATCACAGGGGTTTCCTTCACACAAGTTTGAGAGATAATTAAGCTAATCTAATTATCTCTCATATAGGAAAACTTACATAAAATTTTTACATATCACAAAAATAAATAACAATAGCATTGGAACCCCACAAAAATTATATTCCTGAATAGCCCTGATCTGAGCACACAACATATCCCAAAAGCACTCAGATCGGTTCAGTAAAACAAAAGTTATGTTTGTGCAAACTTGCCTGACCGGTCATGAGGTGGTAGCCCAAAACAGTTCCAGAGAATTGCTCAGGCTGGCCGGTCACTTTTGAGAGTTCCTGTCATGGAGTTACACTTCCGGGTTCGGCACTCAGCGGGGAGGAGCCGGACCCCGCCCCCCTCTGACACAGCTCTGACGGTATTTAGGGAGACTGGGCCAGAGAGAGGGTGCTTGGTGATTGATTGTGTGAGCTAACGTGTGAGCTGCCTCCGCGAGACCGCGGGCTCCACAGGCTCAGCTACTGGGAGCTACTTCCACCAGACTTACCTCTCCACAAGCTCAGACAAGCCGTTCCAGCCTTTGAGCAAATGCAAGGATTGCTGCATGCCATAAAGGATTACTGGAGAATGGATACTTTGCTACTTTACAAGTGGACCCTATCTCTGGACTACCCATATAAACCTTAAGTATATCTTTCAGCTATTTGTCTGCAATATCATTTATTAATAAACTAATGCTTGCTTACTCAAATCTTCATTGCTACAAGTTACTAATCTCATGAAGGACAACTCTCATCATGCTTATTCACTATGAACTATTCTTGCTTTGCAACTATCCTTAGCTACTAGATTATTGTTCCTATTGAAGATTATTCTCATGAACTAATGTCACTTAATGCATCTCTGAAGAAATACTTAATAATGAACTTTCTGTTGTTGATTACTTGCACTTCTTCTTATTGGATTATTGCCTAAATGCAATTCATTTAAGTTTAACACTTATTAAAACTTCGGTTGAATCAAGTTACCAGTGATTCTCTCTTTTCTTAAAGCTACAGTATTGATGCTTAAAGGACCACTCTAGTGCCAGGAAAACATACTTGTTTTCCTGGCACTAGAGTGCCATGAGGGTGCCCCCACCCTCAGGGTCCCCCTCCCGCCCGGCTCTGGAAAGGGTTACCTTTTTCCAGCGCTGGGCGGGGAGCTCTCTGCCTCCGATCCTCCTCCGTTCCGCCCCATCGGCTGAATGCGCACGCGCGGCAAGAGCTGCGCGTGCATTCAGCCGGTTGCATAGGAAAGCATTTACAATGTTTTCCTATGGACGCTTGCGTGCTCTCACTGTGATTTTCACAGTGAGAATCACGCAAGCGCCTCTAGCGGCTGTCAGTGAGACAGCCACTAGAGGATTTGGGGGAAGGCTTAACCCATTAATAAACATAGCAGTTTCTCTAAAACTGCTATGTTTATAAAAAGAATGGGTTAACCCTAGCTGGACCTGGCACCCAGACCACTTCATTAAGCTGAAGTGGTCTGGGTGCCTAGAGTGGTCCTTTAAGGATTCTCCATTTCTTCACTATTGTAATTAGGGAGATTACAAGCTGCAATTGAGTTCCAATCCAAATCACCCCTAGTAGCGTAACAGTTCCATACGAACAAACTGACGAACGCATCCCCTGGCTGTTAAGAAATTAATGCTTCCCTCGTTCAGTAGCTTCTTACTCCCGAATGCCATTCTCCCAGCTGGTTGGAAAGTTGAACGGCCGGGGGTATAGGTTTCAGTGGGGTTCGAGAAAATCGCTTAACCGAAAACTGTTCCACGCAGTCGACGACCATGTACCGCTGCCTGGGTTCGGGAGACAAAATGGCCACCCAGGGGATGCTTGTTTTGTGGTTAACATCCAGGGGTGGTAGGTGATTACAAGGTGTTAACAAGGGGGACCACGCAAGTTTGTCCCACTCCTAACCATTGTTGTATCTTTTAGAATTACATAGGTTGCTCTTGTTGGATACCTGAAAACAAGTATCAACTTGTATGGAGCGTATTTGCGAGAAATAATCTAGCTGTCTAGCACTTGTATATAATCTCATCCTAGGTACAAAATTAATCCAAGTGTGGCGGGGCCTGGCTGCCAAACTGAAAGGCTGCATGCAGTGTGGGCTCTGTACAAGAGTTGACAATTATCGCCTAAAAACAGTATTTTGAAAGCAAACAAACGGCTAAATTTGCGCTGATACCTACCTGCAAGTTACTCTGCTACAGCACAAGGGTTTCCAGGCGTCCGACAAGCAGATTGAACCCGCATCGCCACTGACACCTACCTGGGAGAAGCAGCCGATCTCCCTACTGCCTCTGCGACCGGAACAAGCTGACGTTATGCGTGTCCCCGCTCCCCCTCCTGCAGGTGGGGGTTATCCCGACACCATCACCACAGCCAAGCTTCATCCATGACAAGCACATCATCTTAAAGTAAAGACATAGAGGGGCGCAATCTGCCTCAAAATGGCGGCTACTGCATCAGCTGCAGACACATTAAACTGACTGCAGACACTCGAGAAGCGCCTGGACGACCTCCTTGAAAACTTCTGGCAGAGAATGCAAAACAAAGGGGCACAGACACAGAGGGAGCCGCTACACCCTACACGACCGCATTACTCACCGCCGGAAAAAACGCCTGCAGTGGCAGGCGGGAAGAAAAGACCGCACACATTGCCTGGAAAACGGAGATCAGCAAAACGGAGAAGGCGGCGCATAAAATCCGAGGCTCGCATTTGCCTTCCTGGGCTGCGGGCCTGAAAGGAAAACACCCTGCTGCGTACCCCACATGCCCGGACGGGACTTTTCCATCACTCAACCGCCCGGGATCTCGCTTGTGGTGCTGAAAGTGACCGGAGCAGTGGAAAGTGCATGGGCCCTTGAGAAGGCTTGGGGCCGGCAGGGTGGCCAAAATTGGATGCGGTCCCTAGACCAACCTGCTGGCAGCTTCCCGATCGTGGGCATAGGATGTACGCATAAACACACTCCTGGACAGTACCACAGCGTGCACACCGGGACTTACTCACAGGCAGCTCTAAACCGGCAGAAACATGTTGCCTCCTGAACATTACCAGCAATGTCATAAATGTATATTTTGCTTTTGTTTTATTAGAAAAGTATGATTTTTCTCTTTTTTCAGTCCAATGGTCTATTTCTTAACATGCCTAGCTTGATGCAGACGTGCCCCAAAGCCTTGTGGTTTACAACTTTTAAGCCTGCTACATATATGTCTTGCCAAACCCTGCAGAATATGCGGCCTTTAGCCTTTATGTATGTTTAGCCTGAAATAATTTAATCTAAGAGTATGCTAGCCCTAAGAAACGCTTTTCATAGTAGTACTCCTTTATTATCAATCGATAGGTCTTATTTTCACCTCGTTTTTACCCAACTAGTACAGGCTATAACTTAAGACATAAGTACCTAACCTGCATTTACTAACAAAAAATGGTGCCATTCTTGCATGCCATAATACTGTATTGACTGTATCACTGTTTTAGCTTGTACAAGCCTGTTTATGTTACTCACACACTGCAAACAAAATAAAATTAAAAAAATGTATCCAAGTGTTAGATCAAAGGTCACTCCATAAGAAAAACAAGTCTGGAGACTGTAGTTATATAGCTGGTCCACCCTATACTTATGTGGACAACTTGAACTGTCAAAATTCTTTAGATAACTGTAATAGCTTAATACATTAAAGATCACAGTGTGACAAATAGAACAGGAACTACCTAGCCTATGTAGCTGACACATATGATTGCTAAATGTTCAAAGAGAAATTAAGTAGATATATTGTATCCATGTTGTAATAGCTGCCTGATGCTACTGACTCAGTATAAACCAAAGCTAAATAAGACTAAGAGAATGGATGTAGCACTCCTCTTCTATCTGTAGACCAGCTCCCAAATGGTTTCAATGCTAGAGGGTTTCCACTTTTAGAATACCCAAAACAATCATCCCACCCAGGTGCAAAGCAAAAATAACCGTGCAGTGAATAAAAGTCCATAAAGGAAATAAGCCTGATGCGCGTTTCGGCACTGCTAAAGCTAAATATTTATGCTGATAAGCACCGGACATCATATTGTATAAGTTGCGGAGTGCAGAAACTTTTGGATAATATATATGTGTGTGTGTGTATATATATATATATATATATATATATATATAAATGTTTTAGCATGATTTGACAAATTACCTGGTTTCTGCAGTACCATGCTAGCCCCTGAAGTGCCCCAGTATCAAGGTCCAGGAGATGCCCCTTTAAATGGACTCATAAATGTACCTGAACACCAATTACTGTCTGTGTTGTTATGTGTTACTAAGCCAATCGTTACCACCCTAAATAATGCTTCTACCTATTCCTTCATGCTAATAATAAAAAACAACAACAAAAAACAAACCCATTTTAAAAAATGCTATAGTTACCATTTGATGTCCTAATTAAAGATCTTCTTTCTTCGGTCGTTCTTTCTAAAAATAGTCAAATAAAAAACACTGTCTGTAACAGCAATACAAATATCTAATCCCCCAAATAACACCAGAAAAATGAAATCTAATTAAAGACATCCATCGACTGCTCCGCGCAGTCAGAGCTCCAATATTGGGGACACTTTATAGGTTCGAGAGTCTAGACATTTTGATATTTTTTATAATTTATTTTTTAAATATATTTTCTATCATGAAAGAGTGGAAGAGTTTTAGGTACATACAATCCATATTCCAGCAAAATAATAATAAAAAAATATTGATATTAACCTTTGTGGGGTTTAAAAAGAGAGGCTCTGTTCATTTGACACTTGCAGAACTCAAAGAGTTATTTTAATATGGGCTCTGTTGTTGTCTCAATGGAAAGCTATTGTTCCGTGCACTTTTTTTTCTCAATTTTACCATTGGTAAATGCTGTGTGGTGCTTGGTGTCCATTGCCTCGGACATGACTAGCGAGCAGATGCTAAAGGCAGGGGTTAAGTAATGTGTGGCATTAATATCTACTGGATGATGTTAATAGCAACAATTTATGGCAGGTAATTAAACCATTTGGAAACACATTCTGGCTACTGAACTGACTGAAAGGATTTTATATAATACTGACAAGCTCCAAACTCATAAAATAGATTTCCCTGACTAATACTTTTGTTGGATTCTACGTGTTTCTTGACCTAAAAAATAAATACAAAGTATTCAGCAGGTAGCACGGAAATCGAAAGAAACATATGTTCTGTTTATGCTAGTTTGCACATTTTGCATGGAATTCTGGGTGTGCTGTGGAGAGGTAATTATTTAGAGATGTTGAGTGAAAAAGAAATGTCTTTTACTTCACTGAAGATGTTTAACCCCTCTGTGTCTGTTCGTCCACCCATTGTACAGCGCTACGGAACTTGCTGGCGCTATATAAATAATAAATTAATAATAATAATAAATGTACTTTATTAGTATAGTTGTTTTAAAATCGTATATAGCAGTTTTAGTATTTTATTTACTTAAAATAGAAGTTTTTGTTCATTAATTTTTTTTATCAAAATACTAGCATACATCATATAGCATTCTGGTAAATTTATCAACAAAATACGCAGGATAATTCACTGAAGTGAGAATTCAAAGAGAAATCAAAGTACATTTAAAACTTTAGGTACTTGATCTTAAAGCCTAGTTTACTTAGAAAATTATTTCACATTAGCCATTTTGCTCTTAATTGGACACTATAGGCACCCAGACCACCCAGACTTAGCTCATTGAAGTGGTTTGGGTCCAGTGTCCTAGGTCCCTTAAACCTGAGCAGGTAATTATTGTAGTTTTTGATAAACTGCAATAATTACGTACTAGAGCAACTCCTCCTCTAGTGGCTATCTATCAGACAGCCACTAGAGGGGCTTCCAGGGTGTTTACACCGGACATACCCATGGTATGCATGGGGCCGTCCAGCGTTGTCCTAAACCCCATAGGAAAGCATTGTACAATGCTTTCCTATGGGGAAATCCTAATGCAAGCGCTGTTAGGAGAGCAGGTGGACCAGAGCCAGCGCTGAGTGACATCGGTACTGGACCCAGATAAGTGACAAAAGGGTTTTTTAACCCCTTCTGCACCACCACAGGGAGGTGGGACTTGACAGAAATGAGTTTGTTTTCCTGACACTATAATTTCCTTTTAACCACTTCCCGACAGTGGACGTACTAGGTACGTCCGACAAAAATGGTCCTTAAGGACCTCGGACGTACCTAGTACGTCCGCGGTATTCTTAGTACTTACCCGATCGCCGCCATTCCCCCGCCGGCGATCGGTGTTGCTCGCGGTCTGGGGGGACTGCCTGACAGCCCAGACAGTCCCCCCTCGGCAAATTAGGCCCCTGCGGGCCATGTGATCACTCTGAAAGAGCAGTCAAATGGCCGCAATAGGCATCCATAGTGCTGCCTGCAGGGGGACTGCCTGAACCAACAAGCAGTATATATATATATATATATATATATATATATATATACAAAACAGTAGAAATATCCTTGCACTCAGGCTATAATAATTATAATAATAATTATTGTATACTTGCCGGGTGCTTAGCCTGGGACTTTGAAAATCCAGAAAAATAGTAGTGATGGCAGCATGTGTAGAAAGGCCATTAGGCCTGAATTTGTGGGAGGAGTAAGTCCCCTACTTAAACTCCCAGCCCCTACTCACCTCTGACGTTCGAGTTCAAGTGTTCCGCTCAACTTCCGGTTCACTGACTTCCGGTTTGCTGACTTCCTGTCCGGGCGTCCTATTCTGCTGCAGTCTCCGGTAGAATCCTCCGTCTGGTGCGGCGATCTGGCTTCCTAAACAGCCAACCGTGAGTCACTTACCCCTCAGTCCGGTCTCCTCCTCGCCGCTCGGGGGTCTTAACAGGGGACCGGAACGCACATGGGATCACGGTAACGCGAGACCACCCACGGTTTCCACCTCGGGGATCGGTTGGTACAACCATTCGTCGGTACCACGCCCCGCCCCCCCCTCTCTCAGGCTACATACGGGCTGCGGTTAAACGTTACACTTGTTGCCTAGGCAACTGATTGTTAAGTATAAACTGCATTAGGACAGTGTCTGTTGGCACTTTAAACAGTATGTGT
This sequence comes from Pelobates fuscus, assembly GCF_036172605.1. Lineage (NCBI taxonomy): Eukaryota > Metazoa > Chordata > Amphibia > Anura > Pelobatidae > Pelobates > Pelobates fuscus. The sequence goes on from NC_086323.1 coordinate 83,624,527, forward strand.
AAAGGATGTATTTTCAGTTCTACACATTTCTAATATATTACGGCATAATGCTTCTATCTATGAAAACTTTTACACATGCTTTCCGTTGCGGTTTGTGTCAGTTTTCATATGCCAGTCAGTGGGCCGTTATCACCACCTTGTGATTTAAGTTATTGGTTGATTCCTTTCTTTATGTTTAAAAGGTTTATGTAGCTTGCCCAATCTAAAAGAAATTAGCTGTTAAACAAGAGTTATTCTGACATTTATTCTGACATTATACCATGGCTTTTGTGCAGATATTAACAGATTATATATATCTTGTTGTATATTACAGCTTAATTACCAAACCCTGGTTCTTGTCTTACAAACCAGATCGTCCTTTTGTCGTATATTACAGCCAAATTGCCAAGTCCTGGTTCTTGTCTTACAAACCAGGTATTGTATTCATTTTTCTTCAGTTTCTATATTTTCAAGGCCTCAGGCAGCCTTCACTCTAACTTGTCACTCTGTCAAGAGCTCACGTCACGCTCATACATCACGTTCACACACATCATCTGTCTCAGCTATTAACCAAGAGATACTAATTTCACAATATTATATACCGTATTTATCGGCGTATAACACGCACTTTTTTCCCCTGAAAATAGTGGGAAAATCGTGGGTGCGTGTTATACGCCGATATCCCATAATTACTTACCTGTCCTGAAGCGTGGGCCGGCTTCACAGCTTGCACCGCGGTACAGGAACTTTAATTTCATGTTACGGTTTCCGGCGGGACTGAAAGGAAGTGTGCACACTATTGTGCACACTTCCTTTCAGTCCCGCAGGAAACCGGAACATGAAATTAAAGTTCCTTTACCGCGGTGCAAGCTGTGAAGCCGGCCCACGCTTCAGGACAGGTAAGTAATTATGGGAGGGAAAGTACACTATGGGAGGGGAGGGGAGGGGGGGAAGTACACTATGGGAGGGGAGGGGGAGAATACTATGGGAGGGGAGGGGGGGAGAATACTATGGGGGGGAGAATACTATGGGAGGGGGGAGGGGGAGAATACTATGGGAGGGGAGGGGGAGAATACTATGGGAGGGGAGGGGGAGAATACTATGGGAGGGGAGGGGGGAGAATACTATGGGAGGGGAGGGGGGAGAATACTATGGGAGGGGAGGGGGGAGAATACTATGGGAGGGGAGGGGGGAGAATACTATGGGAGGGGAGGGGGGGAGAATACTATGGGAGGGGAGGGGGGGAGAATACTATGGGAGGGGAGGGGGAGAATACTATGGGAGGGGAGGGGGGGAGAATACTATGGGAGGGGAGGGGGAGAATACTATGGGAGGGGAGGGGGAGAATACTATGGGAGGGGAGGGGGGAGAATTCTATGGGAGGGGGGAATACTATGGAAAGGGGGGAACACTATGGGATGAGGGGGGAATACTATGGGATGAGGGGGGAAATTTCCTGGAATTTCTTTCTAAAAATGAGGTGCGTGTTATACGCCGGTGCGTGTTATACGCCGATAAATACGGTAATTTCTTTACGTACAGATATTAATCTTAGCTTTGTTAAATTTCTTTGGTCTCCACAGATCGCACATTTGTCATTTATTACAGCTAAATTGAAAGTCCTGGTTCTTGTCTTACAAACCAGGTACTGTTTTTATTTACTTCAGTTCATGTAATATTTCAAGGCCTCAGAGAGCCTTCACTCTAAACTTGTCACTCTCTCAGGAGCTCACACTGCGCTCACGCTCATACAGATCAACATCTGTCTCAAACTCCTAGGTTCTTCTACGATATCGCCAACTACCGCGCCTCTCTACTTAAATACTCAAAGGTGCAAGCGCCAGGGTATAATCAGTAACAAGGTTAGTATTCACCAATTATTAAAAAAAATTCTAAGTATCTAAATATCCCATAGAAGGTACGTGAACTGGCTTACAGGGTCTGGGCTCTGGACCTAGCCCAACGAGGTTTTCATTTCCCACCTCAACATGGAGGTACGGCCCCACATCCAAATCATAGGTAAACGCCTCATTCGCCTTTCTGCAGGGCAATAGTCAGGGCCTCACTTTTCATGGCCACACGTTTTGAACCTCTTAAATGTCACCGAGAGGGCAACATCCCACCACCACATCTGTGGCAACATACTTACCTTGGACAAATCATAGATAGAGCCTCTCACCGCCACTTGGCACTAGAAGGGCCTCATCCGTCACTAGTCGCAGTTAAGTTTTTCACTTCGGCAATAGCCTTACAGTCCAGTTCACCTTAGGAACCACCCCCTGCTACAAATTCCATTTTCTCATACGCCCCCACTAAATCCAATTCATCAATTCATTTCTAGAATGTCTCAAGATCCGGCTCCCATTGACGAGTTGCCTACCAATGAGATTCCGTTTACTCCAAACAGACCTGAGTCACCAGGTGAATCTCTCACCCCCTCTACTCCTTCGTCCTTGAGAGCGTGGACCATTCCAAAAATTACGTCCGAACTTAGGCTCAGGGGCATCCCCTTTCCTGCTACGGCTCGCAAGGCGGAACTTTACATACTTTTGACATACCAGGCCCCTGAGCCTAGGCCAGGAACTAGCTCTCAAGATCAACCATCAGGTGCTAGCATAGCCACCCAGGACACCCTTGCGGCAATCCTGGCCAACCTGCAGACCTTGAACAGCAGTACCTACGGCACTAACTCCCGCCCCTATACTTCCCCCTTCAGCTCCTGCCTCAGATACGTCTCCTTTTGTGTCACCAGCTCACTCCATCCCAGACTCCATTAGGAAAGAAATCCTAGACGGGAAGGACTTGTGTCTGGTGTCATTACTTATAGCCTCCCAAGAGGTACTGGAGAACAGGGCTTATAACTTTGGGGATATTTCGGTGGTTCTTAAAACCAGAGACCCTAGGCTCAATAAAAAATTATCTATCCCCAATTTTGCTTTGGCTTTCGGGATATACTGTGATGTCATCTGCTCGGTATATCCCCACAGGAGAGAGGAACTGGACCTCTATCTCCATAAAGTGGCGGATTTGGGCGTCGAGTACGGGGGCTCATCATTTTATGATTATCATAAATCGATATCAGCGAAAGCGGCGACACATCTGAAACAGTTCAACATTAGAATTAACTGGTGTCAGATGGATACAGAATTATTCTGTCGCCACTTCGCTGGTCTGAGGCCCCCGTTTGTGCCATATGTAATTCTTCTACTCACTTGGCTGATTTGTGCCCTTCTGTGGCTGATCCATCCACCCCCACTCCCAACCCTATATCCACTTCCACCCCTCACAATAAACATGAAGGTGGTCAGCAGGACAAAATGGGTAGGCCCATTTCCTTTCTAGGAAAGGCTCAGGTGTGCAACAATTTCAATGCTGGTTCTTGCAGCTTCAGCGCCTGTAGATTGTTGCAAATCTGCTCTATCTGCTTAAGGGCACACACTAAGACCATGTGCCCGGCCAGGTTGTCCCCTAGCAAGTGACTAACCAACGTTAATATCGACAACCTGGCTTTTTACTTGGAAACTCATCCAAGTAGACATCTTGTGGAATATTTATTAACAGGGTTCACCCAGGGCTTTCTCACAGGTCTAGTAGCCATTCCCTCAGGCACGCTGGAATGCCCCAATCTCCTATCAGCCTGCCTAGACCCAGAGGCCACGGACGTTCTCCTCTCCACAGAAATAGCACAAGGTTTCATGATCGGCCCCTTCACCTCCTCACCGTTTTCCTCCTGGCACACTAACCCCATTGGCATAGCTGTACACAAATATTCAAATAAAAAGCGCATGATTATTGATTTATCGGCACCGCACTCTTCTTTTGTTCCTAGCATTAACGCACTCATTCCCGCAGATGAATTCTCACTACAGTACGTAAAAATAGACGACGCTATACAAACCATCATTTCAACTGGTAGCAATGCTTGGCTTAGTAAAACAGACATTACCAACGCATTCAAATTACTGCCCATGCACCCATCACTTTGGCACTTGCACGGTGTTAAATGGCGAAACAGGTACTATTTTTCCACGCGACTCACTTTCGGGACAGAAGCAGCCCTAAACTGTTTGATATTTTTGCAGAAACTCTATGCTGGCTGCTTCTGAACATTATTAGGTGTCACGCCGTCATTCATTACTTGGATGACTTCCTCATAATAGAACCAAGCGCACGCACACCCATCGATATCCTCGGCACCTCAGCACTTTTCTCCACCCTCGGGGTACCTTTGTCTCCCTCTAAAACGATTGGCCCCACTACTAAACTTACTTTCTTGGGGATAGAGCTGGACTCTGGTACCTTCCACGCCAGCCTTCCCCCCGAAAAACTGGTCCGCCTGAGAGGGGAGATAGATATGTTCCTGCGGAATGATGTATGCACCAGAAAAGAACTTCAGTTCTTATTGGGGTCCCTGAATTTCGCGATGCGCATCGTTCCGCAGGGTAGATCTTTTGTGTCCAGGCTCCATTGTCTGCTTCACGGGGTACCGGACGCCTGCCCAATTGCATTGGACCAGCACGCCAAAGCTGACCTACTCATGTGGGGGAAGTTTTTGACTGAATGGAACGGTATCTCCATGTTTATTTCCCCTCTCTCCGACTCCCCACCCTGCATTTACACTGACGCTGCAGCCAACACTGGTTTCGCAGCTATATTCGGTAATCACTGGTTAGGGGTCACTGGCCAGCTGAGACGGATGCCTTGCCGGGTTTTAGAGAAACTTCAGCTCTTTTTGAAATTTACCCCATCGTGGCGGCCGCACACACTTGGGGTCACCTCTGGTCCGGCAAGGCAGTAAAATGCTATTCCGACAACTCGTCAGCTTGCGATATCATTAACAAGGGGCGCTCTTCCTCTCTTACCATCATGCGGCTGATTCGCAAGCTGACCTGGTTGGCAGCAACCATACAGTTCCACTTAATTTGCCTTCACATCCCGGGTATTCACAACACGGCCGCTGATGCTCTGTCTCGATCTAAATTTCAGATGTTTTTCCAGGCACTCCCGTCAGCCCACCATCAACCATCCAGAACACCGAGTTTTCACGAGTTAATCTTGGATTGAACACACTTATGCCTCATGCTAGGACTCTTATGCACCAAGCACTATCACCAAACACAACTATCACCTACAGTAGGGCACTTACCATTTTCAATAAATTTACAGCTGAATTCGGATTACAAGGTGATTTTTCAACCCAAACTATGGTGGCTTTTGCCTCCTTTTGCCACTTACACATTAAATTATACCTCACGGGGGTGCAGCATCACAGCCTCACAAATTTCCCTAACAACACCTCTTTTTTGTCACCATACCCCATCAAGAAAATCTTAAAGGGGATCTCTAAAGTTTCGGTTCCACTTATCACCACCAGACTTCCTATAGATGGGCCTATCGTTAGATTACTTAGCAATCTCCTTGACGAATCCCCTTTTGATCCCAACACTAACCTGGTGATCAAATCTGCTATCTATTTAGCTTTTTATGGGTTCCTAAGACCTAGGGAATTTACCGTTGTTTGTCAAGGAGATACCACACACAGCCTTAAAACCTCACAACTCACTAAAGTAGACGATTATTACATTCTCACGATCCCATCTACCAAAACTAATCATTCCCTACACCCCACTATCACTCCTCTCTTTCCAACAGACAATGCTTGGTGTCCAGTTAAGGCACTAGACCACTTACGGTCAACCCATAACACGCACTTACCAGACTCACCACTCTGACTCTCACTACAGCAAAATTCACCACGCATGTTAGAATCTTATTGGGGAAATTGGGTTACAACCCAGCTTCATTCTCCGGGCATTCCTTTCGCATAGGAGCCGCTTCATCAGCTTCTAGTCCTAACACCCTGGTCCACATCATAAAGAGACTGGGTCGTTGGAAGTCCTCTATATACATACGTACATTCCACGACCAGAAAGAGAGCTTCGCCAAGCCTTCAGAAATTTAGTCATGTAACAAATGCAATAAAGTGTGTTTTTTTTTAACTTCTCTTTGCCCTCTTTTATTTACAGGCTCACTCGGACGTTGGTTTCGTCACACCACAACCAACTTTTACCTCAGACACTATCCATTACATATTAAATTCCGAGCACAAGTAGAAAGGCCATTAGGCCTGAATTTGTGGGAGGAGTAAATCCCCTACTTAAACTCCCAGCCCCTATTCTCCTTTGACGTTCAAGTGTTCCCCACCCACCAGCACCCTTAGAACATACAATTCTCCTTGGTGGGCCCTCTTTTATTTACAGGCCCACTCGGACATTGGTTTCGTCACACCACAACCAACTTTTACCTCAGACACTATCCATTACATATTAAATTCCGAGCACAAATATATAATATATATACATATATTATATCTATATAATATGTATATATATATATATATACATATATATATATATATATACACATATTATATATAACGTCATACTGCATGCATTTTTTTTATTAATATATACATATATTAATATAAAAATACACTTACAGTAAAATTACAGACGTGTGTGTATATATATATATATACATATATATTTATATAATCTATATATAATAACTATTTATATTGTGTATATATATATATATATTATTAAAAAAATAATTAAATAAAAATATATTTTAAAAATGGTGTGTATATATATATATATATAAAATCCAGCGAACCCCTGCACTCCAACTTCAATAAAAGAAAATTTTTTACCTGGTGCTCTGGTGGCAAAACAATACAGGATACAAAATTACCGGCACTCAAGGATTGAAAGTTGCTTAAATCTTCATTTATTTCGAAGGGAACAAAATCGACGTTTCAGCTCCTCACAGGAGCTTTCATCAGGACACAGAAATATTTAAACACTAAAAAACACTCTTATATAGGACCAACAATTATTACTAATGGGTACTCACCATCAGGTGCACTGCATTTGTGTTCGCCGCCGGAACTGCTGAGACCGCCTTCACAGACAACCATACTTCCGGGTTTACGGTCATGTGACCCCCTAGGACATGTCAATTGGTCGGGCTGCTGTACGTTACTGGGGCAACACCAATACACAATGTCAGGTGGTTGCTCCCAAAGTACCGAAGCTAGCAAGGACCAAATTTCTCTATGACACTTAGTGTTGTCATGGCAGCCTAAACGCATTTCCGGCGGACGTGCAAAAACGCTGAAAAATTGCACAGACCTACCAAACACCTAATATACTTATAGTCTGATATATATAGGAATATGTATCAAAATTATGTTACATAGTGGAAAGTGCATACAAACTTATAAACCAACAGACATAAACTTGTGTATAAATGTCAAAAAAATGTGTCTTGTATGTAGTGATGAGGACTACTAAAATGTGAATGATATGTGTGTAAAGAGTAGTTCTTGCTACTGAATAATTATCCTGGGACTAAATTGTGAAAAATAGCATGTGTAGTGCTACTGAAACTATTAAATAGGAGTAATATATGTATAAAAAATAATAAGTATTACTGCTAAATGGTTGTGCTTAAACTAAATGTGGAAAATTTCCTATATGGTGTTTGGTAATTGCGCACCCGAGGTGAGTCCCTTAGATACATACTTGTTGCATATAACATATAATAAGGTTAATATGGAATTTAAAAGAATAGTCTGCAGTACTGGAAAAAAAATAAAAAAAATAAAAAAAATCAAAAACAATCAAAAAAGAATAAAAATAAACTTGAAAAAACACATAAAAATAAAAATACAAATAGATATGGAGAATAAGTATAGAAAATAAAATAAAAAGTAAGAAGAAATAAACATAAAAATACAAATAAAAATAAAATTGAAAATAAAAATAAAAATAAAAATAAAAATAAAAAATAAAAATAAATATAAAAGATGAAAATAAAAGATGAAAATAAAAAATACAAATAAAGATGAAATAAACATAAAAAAATAATAATAAATAAAACAAGAAATAATGAAAACAAATAAAAATAAAAATAAAATTAAAATTAATAAAAAATAAATGATAAATAATAAAACAAAGATTAAGCGATAGTGTACTGATAGCAAAATAAAAGTGACAAAATAGTGGATCTGGAGTAGGCAGTCCCATGATGTGGTAATAATAAGGGATTGAACTCAGATCCCTATAGGAAAGAAGCAAATGAGCATTTCTCATTAAGGCCTCGAGGTGCTAGGGTTCCTAACTGGCAAATCCAGTAGGTCTCTCTTTGTAATAAGAGCCTAGCTCTATCACCCCCTCTGGCCGACAATGGAACATGCTCAATTGCAACGCATCTGAGTGAAGCTAATTGATGCTTAAGTTCTAAAAAATGTCTGGCCACTGGTTTGTCCGATTTGCCATCACGGTAGGCAAGCCGGATACTAGACCTGTGGCCTCTTATTCTTTCACAGAGTGCGGTTTCTGTTTTGCCTACATAATTGAGCCCACAAGGGCAAGTCAGTTTGTAGATAACAAACTCAGTTCTACAGTGAATGCGTTGTCTGATCTTGTAAGACTTGCCTGTAAACGGGTGTGTAAAGGTTTTAGAAGGGATGAGGTGACCACACGTCACGCATCCCAAACACCTTACACATCCCACATTGATATTTTCCTTCTGAACTGGTTTGTAACAGTGTTGTGGGTCCGTCTTTACCAATAGGTCCCTGAGATTTTTATTCCGCCGATAACACATCATGGGTTTCTGACGAAATATTTCTGGAAGGGAGGGGTCCATTTCCAATGTATGCCAGTTGTTACGAATTGTTGTAGCTAAGTCCCCACTGGCGGTGTTGAATTGCATAGGGAAGAGGCATCTCTTGTCTGTTGTCCTTTGATTTGTAGAAGAAGGGTTCAAAAAGCTTGATTTGGCTCGATCCAGAGCTTTATCAAGGATCATTCGTGGGTATCCTCTCAGTTGGAACTTCTCATACATCAACTTTGTTTGTTGTTCCCTTAGATGTTCAAGGGAGTTGTTACGTAAAACTCGCAAGAATTGTGAATAAGGAAGAGACTGTTTAAGATGCTTGGGATGGAAGCTTCCATAGTGTAAGAGCGTGTTCCGGTCCGTAGGCTTTGTAAAAAGTGTATATTCTAACTGCCTGTTAATGATCATTAGTTCAATATCAAGAAATTGAACACTATGTTCATCTATAGTTGAAGTCAATTTGACCGGTGTTGGAAGCTCATTCAAGGTTTGTACAAATTCTACCGCTTCCTCTTTGGTACCATTCCACAATATCAAAATATCATCGATGAACCTGTAGTAACCGCTGATTTGATGTAGATAACGTTGTAGTATATGGGTGGTCTCAAACTCATACATGAAAGCATTAGCATACATGGGGGCCATTGCAGCCCCCATTGAAGTACCTGCTATCTGCAAGTACCAACTGCTTTCAAAGCGAAAGTAGTTATTTTGTAATGTAATTTCCAATAAATCCAAAACAAATTCTACCGGAGGTCCATGATATTGTGGTGATTGTGAAAGAAGATTTCTCATGGCTTGTATGCCTGCTTCATGAGGGATTATTGTGTACAAACTTCCAACATCTAAGGTCATAAGTATACCGTTGAAAGTGCCAATCTGTTGGAGACGTCGTAGCAAATCAGGGGTATCCTTGATACATGTAGATAGGGATGAGACTGGGTCCTTGAAGAGAAAGTCCAAGTATTTGGCTATTGGTTCTAATATTCCCTGGATGGCAGACACAATGGGACGCCCAGGCGGGTGTTCCAAGTTCTTGTGTATTTTCGGGAGTGTATATAGAACAGGGACACGAGGATGCTTAGTTTGTAAGAATTGAAATAATTCTAATGTTATGTGTCCTGCCGTCAAGCCATACATCAGTACTTCCTCAATTTTATGGGCTATGGAACTGATGGGATCTCCTCCCAACAATTGGTATGTTGAAGTGTCGCTCAATTGTTGCCTTATTTCTGCCGCATAATTTGCATAATCTAGGACCACAATCCCTCCCCCCTTATCCGCCGGTCTGATCACGATGGAAGGATCAGTGGATAGATTCTTGATTAGGGAGTGTTCAACTTTCGATAAGTTGGAATGTGAAGGATGATGTTGGCGTAGCAGGGATTCAGAATCCCACTTGGTTGTCGACAGGAAAGATTTAATGGTGACCTGACTTGTAGGAGGGTCAAATGTACTGGGTACTTTAAATTGGTGTGTACTCAACCTCATAGTTGGATTCGGAGGAGGAGAATTTTTAAAGAACTCCTTAAGTCTCAACGAACGACCAAACTTAAACAAGTCCACCTCCCATTTGAATTGATTGGGGGTGGAAGTTGGAATAAATGAGAGACCTTTACTCAGGACAAGAGTCTCTGCCGTTGTTAGTACACGTTGAGATAGATTAAACACTGGGATTATTTGCGGATCGGAGGTTTCCCCTTGGGACCCACAGGGTCGTCCTTTTTGGCCTCGCCTAATATTTGGCCTGCTTCAGAAGGCGAAGGAACTCTAACACGACTGGACAGACCCACTTTTTTAGACAAAGATGGGGAAAACAATGGGAACATACAACCAATGACAGTCACCAGAAGCAGAGTAAAAGACGGAAGAGGCCAAATATTAGGCGAGGCCAAAAAGGACGACCCTGTGGGTCCCAAGGGGAAACCTCCGATCCGCAAATAATCCCAGTGTTTAATCTATCTCAACGTGTACTAACAACGGCAGAGACTCTTGTCCTGAGTAAAGGTCTCTCATTTATTCCAACTTCCACCCCCAATCAATTCAAATGGGAGGTGGACTTGTTTAAGTTTGGTCGTTCGTTGAGACTTAAGGAGTTCTTTAAAAATTCTCCTCCTCCGAATCCAACTATGAGGTTGAGTACACACCAATTTAAAGTACCCAGTACATTTGACCCTCCTACAAGTCAGGTCACCATTAAATCTTTCCTGTCGACAACCAAGTGGGATTCTGAATCCCTGCTACGCCAACATCATCCTTCACATTCCAACTTATCGAAAGTTGAACACTCCCTAATCAAGAATCTATCCACTGATCCTTCCATCGTGATCAGACCGGCGGATAAGGGGGGAGGGATTGTGGTCCTAGATTATGCAAATTATGCGGCAGAAATAAGGCAACAATTGAGCGACACTTCAACATACCAATTGTTGGGAGGAGATCCCATCAGTTCCATAGCCCATAAAATTGAGGAAGTACTGATGTATGGCTTGACGGCAGGACACATAACATTAGAATTATTTCAATTCTTACAAACTAAGCATCCTCGTGTCCCTGTTCTATATACACTCCCGAAAATACACAAGAACTTGGAACACCCGCCTGGGCGTCCCATTGTGTCTGCCATCCAGGGAATATTAGAACCAATAGCCAAATACTTGGACTTTCTCTTCAAGGACCCAGTCTCATCCCTATCTACATGTATCAAGGATACCCCTGATTTGCTACGACGTCTCCAACAGATTGGCACTTTCAACGGTATACTTATGACCTTAGATGTTGGAAGTTTGTACACAATAATCCCTCATGAAGCAGGCATACAAGCCATGAGAAATCTTCTTTCACAATCACCACAATATCATGGACCTCCGGTAGAATTTGTTTTGGATTTATTGGAAATTACATTACAAAATAACTACTTTCGCTTTGAAAGCAGTTGGTACTTGCAGATAGCAGGTACTTCAATGGGGGCTGCAATGGCCCCCATGTATGCTAATGCTTTCATGTATGAGTTTGAGACCACCCATATACTACAACGTTATCTACATCAAATCAGCGGTTACTACAGGTTCATCGATGATATTTTGATATTGTGGAATGGTACCAAAGAGGAAGCGGTAGAATTTGTACAAACCTTGAATGAGCTTCCAACACCGGTCAAATTGACTTCAACTATAGATGAACATAGTGTTCAATTTCTTGATATTGAACTAATGATCATTAACAGGCAGTTAGAACATACACTTTTTACAAAGCCTACGGACCGGAACACGCTCTTACACTATGGAAGCTTCCATCCCAAGCATCTTAAACAGTCTCTTCCTTATTCACAATTCTTGCGAGTTTTACGTAACAACTCCCTTGAACATCTAAGGGAACAACAAACAAAGTTGATGTATGAGAAGTTCCAACTGAGAGGATACCCACGAATGATCCTTGATAAAGCTCTGGATCGAGCCAAATCAAGCTTTTTGAACCCTTCTTCTACAAATCAAAGGACAACAGACAAGAGATGCCTCTTCCCTATGCAATTCAACACCGCCAGTGGGGACTTAGCTACAACAATTCGTAACAACTGGCATACATTGGAAATGGACCCCTCCCTTCCAGAAATATTTCGTCAGAAACCCATGATGTGTTATCGGCGGAATAAAAATCTCAGGGACCTATTGGTAAAGACGGACCCACAACACTGTTACAAACCAGTTCAGAAGGAAAATATCAATGTGGGATGTGTAAGGTGTTTGGGATGCGTGACGTGTGGTCACCTCATCCCTTCTAAAACCTTTACACACCCGTTTACAGGCAAGTCTTACAAGATCAGACAACGCATTCACTGTAGAACTGAGTTTGTTATCTACAAACTGACTTGCCCTTGTGGGCTCAATTATGTAGGCAAAACAGAAACCGCACTCTGTGAAAGAATAAGAGGCCACAGGTCTAGTATCCGGCTTGCCTACCGTGATGGCAAATCGGACAAACCAGTGGCCAGACATTTTTTAGAACTTAAGCATCAATTAGCTTCACTCAGATGCGTTGCAATTGAGCATGTTCCATTGTCGGCCAGAGGGGGTGATAGAGCTAGGCTCTTATTACAAAGAGAGACCTACTGGATTTGCCAGTTAGGAACCCTAGCACCTCGAGGCCTTAATGAGAAATGCTCATTTGCTTCTTTCCTATAGGGATCTGAGTTCAATCCCTTATTATTACCACATCATGGGACTGCCTACTCCAGATCCACTATTTTGTCACTTTTATTTTGCTATCAGTACACTATCGCTTAATCTTTGTTTTATTATTTATCATTTATTTTTTATTAATTTTAATTTTATTTTTATTTTTATTTGTTTTCATTATTTCTTGTTTTATTTATTATTATTTTTTTATGTTTATTTCATCTTTATTTGTATTTTTTATTTTCATCTTTTATTTTCATCTTTTATATTTATTTTTATTTTTTATTTTTATTTTTATTTTTATTTTTATTTTCAATTTTATTTTTATTTGTATTTTTATGTTTATTTCTTCTTACTTTTTATTTTATTTTCTATACTTATTCTCCATATCTATTTGTATTTTTATTTTTATGTGTTTTTTCAAGTTTATTTTTATTCTTTTTTGATTGTTTTTGATTTTTTTTATTTTTTTGATTTTTTTTCCAGTACTGCAGACTATTCTTTTAAATTCCATATTAACCTTATTATATGTTATATGCAACAAGTATGTATCTAAGGGACTCACCTCGGGTGCGCAATTACCAAACACCATATAGGAAATTTTCCACATTTAGTTTAAGCACAACCATTTAGCAGTAATACTTATTATTTTTTATACATATATTACTCCTATTTAATAGTTTCAGTAGCACTACACATGCTATTTTTCACAATTTAGTCCCAGGATAATTATTCAGTAGCAAGAACTACTCTTTACACACATATCATTCACATTTTAGTAGTCCTCATCACTACATACAAGACACATTTTTTTGACATTTATACACAAGTTTATGTCTGTTGGTTTATAAGTTTGTATGCACTTTCCACTATGTAACATAATTTTGATACATATTCCTATATATATCAGACTATAAGTATATTAGGTGTTTGGTAGGTCTGTGCAATTTTTCAGCGTTTTTGCACGTCCGCCGGAAATGCGTTTAGGCTGCCATGACAACACTAAGTGTCATAGAGAAATTTGGTCCTTGCTAGCTTCGGTACTTTGGGAGCAACCACCTGACATTGTGTATTGGTGTTGCCCCAGTAACGTACAGCAGCCCGACCAATTGACATGTCCTAGGGGGTCACATGACCGTAAACCCGGAAGTATGGTTGTCTGTGAAGGCGGTCTCAGCAGTTCCGGCGGCGAACACAAATGCAGTGCACCTGATGGTGAGTACCCATTAGTAATAATTGTTGGTCCTATATAAGAGTGTTTTTTAGTGTTTAAATATTTCTGTGTCCTGATGAAAGCTCCTGTGAGGAGCTGAAACGTCGATTTTGTTCCCTTCGAAATAAATGAAGATTTAAGCAACTTTCAATCCTTGAGTGCCGGTAATTTTGTATCCTATATATATATATATATATAGATTTAGGCACTCACCCTTAGAAAGCTTTTGATTATCTTGCCTTAGGTGCTACCAGCGTCAGGAACATGTAGCCAAAGATGAAATGGGAGCACTCAAAAGGACTTTTTCTGTGTATTTAATGTGGTAAAAAAAGTTTACAACAAAGTGTAACGCATCTAATCGACGTTTCGACCCCTAAGGGTCTTTTTATATATATATGTAATTTTATTCTAACAGTATTTTGATATTAATATATATATATATATATATATATATATATATATATATATATATATATCTATCTCAAAATACACTTAGAATGAATTGTGTGTGTATGTATGTATGTGTGTGTATATATATATATATATATATATATATATAAAATGTGTATATATAAATAAATAAAAATAATATGAAATACATATATATATATATATATATATATATCCAAATTTGCTAGCACTGTATTTAACCCTGTAACTTTCCATGACACCCTAAAACCTGTACATGGGGGGTACTGTTTTACTTGGGAGACTTCGCTGGGCGGAGGGATACAATGCCTCATACACATCACTCTCACACACATCACTCTTACACACAGCACTATCACATACAGCACTCTCATACACAACATATATATATATATATATATACACTACAACACCCCACACACATATACTGCATCCCCTAGACACACACTCTCTACAGCCTAGCCACACATGCATTACATTACACCACAAACACAACACGACTAAAACCGACCTTATTACACAATACCACACCACAATCAGCTCACTCTACACACACGCAATCCAGCAAGCAGGCTCCAAACACATGCACAATACTCTTTCCTGGCCCTTTTGTCTCCTGGTATCCCATTTATAGAGAAACACAGAGACAAGTTGTAAGGAAACACAGCTATTTTTAAGTTTGCTTACACTGTGCAGAACACACAGGGCCTATTTCTCATGCTAGAGCTCTTCGGTAGAGCTCTGCGCATGGTTTGCCCTGGAAGAGCATTGAACCAACATGATCACTTTGAGAGGGGGCATGCTTGTCATTGGTGATGACAAAACACACCCTCTTTGTCACCTTCTTAGTGTGCTGCTGTTATTAAAAAATGCCCCGGCCAAATTTTTTTCCCAGTCCGGCCCTGCTGGTCCTTAACGGTAAGAAAATTGAAAATCGATCTGGTCACTACGGGGTTAAATTTGAAATTTACTTTGCATTCCTGACAATTCTTACTTTAATAAATAACCCTGACAGTGTTTAACTTTATGCTGCCATGAAGAGTTCCTTATATGAACTAAGCCAGTGCTACGCAAGGAAGAACTCCTACTGAAACAGCTCTGGTTCATTCAGAGTTACATTAATTACAGTGTTTTAAATAACAGACCATTACAAAATGAATCTCCAACATGTGATCAGAAAATGGAACCGAGTGACAATGTCTTGTGTTCATTTCCCCATTTTACATTGCATTCTGGATATGTTGTGCAAATGCATGAGTGCCTGTAACAAGGATTCTCTTTGATTTACTATATGCTTATATTGAATTTCGGTGTATTTTTGTATATTTTGGAACTTATTTTAATTATCTGGGAAGCTGTTTAACTCTTTTTGCACATTTTTTTTTGTCTCAACATGTTTGGTTTTCCCCCATATTCATAGATTCAATGCAGTGCAAATAATAAGTTACAAACCCAGCACTGAAAAGTGACAGTACTTTACCTGTGAAATTTTTTTTTTATAACGTAAACCAGGACCCCAGGAGGATCTATTTTTATTTTTAGATATTATTAATTTATACACCTCCAGTAAATTATTATGCATTGCTTGTTTTTCATTAATGATCCTGGTTTTACTGCGACAGGGCCTTTCCTTATTGCAAATGTGCATGTTTATTGTATGCAGCATAACAGAAAAGTCATTGAGAAGTCTGTCAGGTGGAGTGCAGTGCCCAGTAAGCCAAAAGTGTCCATACCGAGTGAATGGATAAGATGTGAAAGTGGATAGAAACAAGTAGTGGAAAAGACAAGGACAATGAAGTTGAAGTAAAAAGGGACACTAAAAGATGGAGCATATGGGAAAAAGAATGAAATTGAAGATGTCATGGAACTTCCCTTTCACAAAGCCGACTAACCCAAGATAGGCTTAACACTTGTTTTTTTATTAAGGATTTTTTGTTTGCTAATAATACAGGCATGATATAGTTTGTCGCATGTTCTGGATTTGGACTGATGATGTTATCTCTCATCCAAACACTATATCCATAAAAGAGTGTTCAAAATATTTTCATCTAAACTCAGTAATGAGGAAGTTTTCAGTGTCTGATTGCTAAATATAGTTAAATGGCGACAAACCAACGCCAATGTATTGTAGGTGTATAGAGTATGAGTTGTTACTCAGAGTTATTCGGAACAAAATATATTGACCGTCTAAACTTCATACTAGACGTATAGAGCCACAGGCTTCACAGTGCAGAGTGAAAGCTCAAATATCTTTATTATAGTCCATTACAAAGACACAATGTTTCGTCCGTGAGGCTTTAACCACATTTAGTCATGATTAAGGCCTCACGGCTAAGATGTTGTATCTTTGTTTTGTCCTTTTCACTATAATAAAGTATATTTATGCTTTCACTTGCACTGTGAAGCCTGTGACTATATACACTGGGGGCTAGCGAACCTCCTACACAGAGTTCCGGTGTACCAATACACTTGAGTGCAGCATCACACTGGTCGTAAACTTAATATTAGAAACTTTACATTCATCTAGTAACGTAAGTTTGAGTGCAAATGAAACCCTTGCAGGAGAGCCTCCACTGCCTATGAAGATCCTTAGTGTTGTTTGAAAGCAGCTGCTTATTAACAGTGGCTGCTAGCTGATGCCGGTAGCCATCAATACTTAATAGAATTAAATAATAAACTGGCGTACTGGAAATGTAAAGCCTAGTAGAGGTTGTAGAAATATAACCATCAGCCACCAGCCCTAATTCGGCTCTGGCACCATGTAGAGAGTATTTCAAATACTACAATATCCAGCCTGCACACTCCCCAGACATGTTGAAACTTTACAGGGGAGAGAGACCACAAGTAAGTTTCTCTCTCCTTATGCCTATTTATAAATATGGAAAGGCAAAGGATTTAGGAAAATAAGATGGCTTGATACGCTTGACTTGATAAAGACCAAATACGATCTAAACTTTGCAGTAGGCCCTCTAGCTTTTAAATATAATTAACAGTAACTAAACCAGAGTTCATAATATAGGAGTACCACTACACATCATGCTACCTTGTCCATTCTGTAGTAGGAAGAGCTTTGTCAATGTCAAGTGATTTCAAGGTATGGCTAGTAGCAGACTAGACTTGACATTTTGATTGCTGAATATAATATGAATGAAATACTCTGTCGTACCAGTTGATACCATAATACTATATATCTGGCTAATGTAGATGATATCTACATTTTGTAGAATTAAACTGTAATCTGTATATTCTCTTGACACTGACACAATATGATAGAGGCAATAATAGCAGTTAATTGTATAATCGCCTGGTAACATAAATAGAATAAGGTGTTATTTATGGGGTATTGTTTATTTAGCTTCACAGACATTTGGTTTTATCTTAAGCATGCACAAGTTACAAAGTACAAAGACAAAAACATGCTCGTTGAAATAAATTATTTTTTCCCACCCCATCTGTTCAGTAACTTTCATAAATAAAACTTCCCTGTAGCCTTGTTCTGTTGTCAGATCTGGTCTCAACAACCACACTTTTTTCTGTTCTGTATAAAAAATAGAAAATCTCTTGAACCAACTGTCACAAAAAAAAAAAACCCAGAAATGAAACACAGTAAAAATCATAAATAGCAGTACCAGTCGTAATGTAACTAACACAAAGTGTTCGAACCAAGAAGTAGTAGTAGTGGCCACTTCATTCAGTAATCTCTCCTCATTAGTCTATTAAAAACGTTGCCTTGCTGGTAATACTTCCAACAAACTATTTTTCAACATGCTGTGAAGAGCTTCCTTTTGCTGGAGAAGATTTTTTTTCTCCCAAAACATTTATTCAGCAGCAATCTTCTCCAACCAAAGGTAGGTCCTTCTCAATGTATTGAATGTGAAGATGTAAAGACTTGATTGCCATTTTGTCAGCTTGAAATAGTACAGATAGCAATAATCTCATGTCAGTGCACAACAGTTCAATACAAGTCAGATATCTCTCAAAGTGAAGACATGTTCCATCTTTTACAATCACAAGCATTTCCTGATGTGTCACTAAATATCCACTGAATCACTAGTCTGTACAACACTGCACGGGTCTGAGTTATACTTCCAGCTTGCCCCATTAGAACAGAAATGCATGCAAGACACATGTGTAATAAATAAGAGGAGCCAGCTCAGAACCTTTGTACAATATATAAGAGAACATAAATATCTAGTTCTTAGATGTGACTGTTCACAATCTGTGTCTCAGTTTTCAAGCACATTGTGGAATGAATGGGTGACTGTCTGTGCCAAGAGCTTTTGTCTTCTTTATGCTACCACCATTGCTTGTAATGTTTGTTAGGTCCAGGTAGAACCGTGATTTTAGAAAGCGTCGGTAGGAATCTTTTTCCATCAAGATGAAGATTTTGTGCTGGGCCTGGTCAAAAGTGGAGTTGGTTGGTTGGAGCAAGTTCTTGGTGGTGTCTTCACGAGTAGCAGAATCGAGGTTCACCTGTTGACATGGTTATGAGTGTATTAGTCATGGAGTTAAAGCGTGATGCTCCACAATGATACATTTATGAACTGTCACTACAAAGATGTTAAAAAACTTGCCAATGTCTTGTAATTAACACAAATGATAGAAGTTGAAATTCAAGACTCTATCAAAATATGTTTCTGGTCATCACATTAAACAATATCAAGTTTTATCTTGTATAGTTTTCCACTGAATAATTTATGATTGTGATGCAATTGGAATTTTATAAATATGTATTTTTATATGGAATAATTAATATTTTGTAATTGGGATTAGATATCTGAGTATGGGTCTGCTATTTAATTAAGATATTTAATTGATGAATATTGTTCCTTGTGATATATTTGGGGTAGATGAGTCATGAATAGTAGAGGAGAGATGGAAGTCAAAAGTAAGTGTATTTAAATCTAATTATAAGATTCTACACTAGTAAGGTTTAGTGTTGGGTTTGTCCTTTACCTCTCTAGTAGCTTCCACTGAAATGAAATCTTCATAGATCTTTTGGGCGTTGATAGGCAGCTTTGCTGGATTTTTCAACTTTTTGTAATTCTCACAAGCCAGCCAGAAATCCAAATTTTCTTCACTGTATTCAGACTGAAGAAAGGACCTGAATGCATGTACACCACCTGCAAGCAACAAGAATTATATTAGGTGTAAAAAGAACATTCCAATTACTTGGTTTAACCGTTATCTTTCAATTGAGTAATATTTTTTTACTTTTTTTTATATTTCTTTATTTTTGCGAAAATTTTCAGATTTCATACAGTTACATATAAAGCATTCTTTACACAAAAATTCCATTAAATAAACAGATGTTGTACCCTAAATATAAAGGGGATTGCATTTAAGTTAAGATGCGAGAATAATGTAAAAGTTCAGAACATAGTAGATAAAAAGTGTAGTCCTACATCCGTATTGTTACATGTACAATCTTATAACTTTCCTAGTTGACCTAGTTCAATCACTCTCCATACATAACAGTCATACTGAGATGGATGGATAACTAAGGCGTTACATCTAACAGTCACTGTGTTCGATTCATTTTCCTTCTTTTTAGCCAGGGAGTAATTGAGTAATACCGATACAGGACAATTATGTGGACATGCTTAATATTATTATTGAGAGTTAACATTGTTTAAAATCTAAAGAAAGCAAATTGGACATGTTCACTCAATCATAAAATGTTTAAAAATTTAGAGAGAGCTAAATTGGACACACACACACACACTCTAAAAGAATGGGGGTAAGTGCTGAGTATGATCTGAATTATAACATATCCTTGAATTTCTATGTTTATGCAAGTGCTATGAAATAAACATAGAAGAATGCCCTTTAAGGTTTATAAGTAACTCCAACCATATGTCTTTAATCCCAGCAGCTGTAATTCAAGAATAGGATGCAAACCAAGAAGCCTGGGAAAAGCTAAGTAAAAGTTAACCAGACATACTCCTTTCCTCGCCTGGGACTAGAAGCTATCATCAACTGTTTGTAACAAAGCCAAACTGGGGTCACTTAAGATTTGAGAGTCACTGCATGTTGACGTCACTAAATCTTCAGTTCTATCCTATTCCATGCACAAGATGACAGAGCAGTGTCAGTATAATGTTTATTTATTGTGGCACGTTCCAAGTCATATGGGGTTCTACAACTGATTTTAGTCACGTAAATGTAATTCCTTGACATGGAAAAAAAAATGTCTCCATCTATTATTCTCTATAAAACTTTGCTTTGTTTATATTATTTTAGATAACTGTAAATTTCCGACTTACATTCATTGTTAATCAGATTTTCCAAGGATTCTGTCCATTTCTTAATGTCATCTTGACTTAGCCTGGAGAAGCAAAGAAACAAAGCATTGAAGGTATATGCACATACACCAAGTACACATATAAAAAGGCGCTTACAAACGAATAAATACATGTACTCCATGTTTGTTTACTTTATTCTTGTTTCTTGTGATTGGACACACCTGATCTCCACACTATGTTAGTTGTATTTGATTTTGTTTATCTCTCATGTACGGAGAATTTTTATTTGTCTACTATGTGGTTTATTATCTAACTGGCTTATTATCTAATACATTAACACAGACATTACTAGATGACGTGCCAATAAAATATATTAGCACATGGAATTGACCATTCAGAAGAGATATTTAGCTGAAGGATGCACACTTAATCATTTAGCTTATAATAAGGTATTTATTTTCAATATGTCCCTGTTTAAGGACAGAACTTGACCAGAGGATCGGAGGAATTTACCCATTGCAGTTTTAATTCAATAAAGATCAAGTATGTTTACATATACTTGCTATTAAATTCAGGTTACTGTAGTGTAATTAACTAATAACAGTTACAGAAGCACAACCGTTGGGTGGTAAATTGTATCCAGCTGGTTTTTAAGACTTGTATCAAATTTTACTGAAAATGTTCTAAAATTGGCAACATTGGGTGTAACATGATTCTCATGAAAAAAGAAAAAACATTATCTTGAGTAGATGTAATGGAGTCATACTTTTTACTGCTCAGAGTACCAAAAGCACCATCCCACTGAGAGAGTTGCTATGAGAACATTTTGTAAGAAGTCACATATTTCATCCTAAGAACTAATGTCTAGAATAATTCTTAATGCCACACAAGGTCAGAGACTCACCTCTGGCAACCAGGTTTGTCTTTCTTTGGGTAAGGGTTGGTTTCACATCCATCTGTTTTTTGAAGTAGGAATCCAAGACGATGTTTCATGTCCTTCGCACTAAGAAAAGAAAACAACAAAAAAAGAGAGAGAGAGAGAGGTAAATGCATGTGGATTATGTATAGGTGCAGCAAAATAAATCAGGTGTGCTAATTTCAGCAGAATTTGGTGACAATCATGCATCATTTAGTAATGAAATAAATGGGCATAGATATGAATATGCCATCATTTTGCCCTGAATAAGTGAACAAGGAACAAACGTGCCCATAACGTACACCTACACATTGCATCATTATGTCAATGGAGAGCACATGAAACACTGGATATCAATTTTGACACCTACAGGCATCTTAAAAGTCTGCAACAGTGGCCTGAAACTATACTTCTGCTAGAATAAACTGCATTCATTATCACCTAATAAAAAACAACCATACAAAGTACTTTTTAACGTTCCTTCCTTGCTACAAAGAAGAAAGAAAGAAAGAAAGAAAGAAAGAGAACATTTATCCTTTTCTTTGATGCGTGTAAAAGCTTCTCTCCCACAAAGTGGATATATGATTATTCTGTGATGCTTCGTGATCATAGGCATACCTTGCGGAACCTTTTAAGTACGCTATCTTTGCACTCACTGTAAATTATTTCTGTCTAGATGTATAGTATACTGAAATAGATACACTACACTTCACAAACCTAATAACCCTGAGCTTACATTGCGTGATTTTCCTCTTTTGGAGCATCACAAAGCTTTACAGTCACATATAAAATATGACTATTAGTTATCAGATTTGGTACTCATTTCATCTCCCTCACAATGATGGAAAGGTGAGCAGGGGCTGATGCAACGAGTATCTGTGAAAATATTTGTAGTGGGTGTCTAAACAATAGTAGTTTACAGTTCTTGGAAATAGAAATTAATGTCTTAAAAGAAAAAAGAAAGAAAAACGTAATTTAATGTAATCATTACGCTGGTGAAATGATTAGCTAATGTACAGATTAAAATATACATGTAGCTTTGTGTGTGCCTTCAAGATAGCTGCTGCAATGAACGTGAGAGACTGTATATGTATCTGACTGTGGCAGACATATCTGTAGTATTACTTCTAATGCAAGTGTACAGGTAATCTATAACATCAATGTATCTCTACATTAGATGTAAAAAAACAGATAACATTTGTATCTTGTAATACCTTTTTTATTGGACTAAGAATTTTTTAATGATAAGCTTTCGAGAGAACCTCCCTTTCTCTGTACATCAGGTAAATATGGTCCCAGGTCCCTATCATACATCAATACAGAGCACAAATACCCATGTACTTACAGATGCATGTATCTCTGTGTTACACACATCTATTACCAGTAATAGTTTCACTAATCAATACTGTATAATAATAACACCAACAATATCCCTTAACTCAGTATAGAAAAATACTAGTTTTCAAAGAATGACATACTGTGATACCTATATCAGTCATCCTCCCTACCCCCCATGGTATAGCATTATAGAACCAGGAATGATTTGACCATCACACAGTGTTTTATAAGCCAGGATCAATAAATCAGGTATACACGGTAATATAGGCCAGGAACAATCTTTCTGCAGTGACAGGTTTTCACCCAGGGCAATATTGTAAATGAGCAGGAAAGGCAATCTGTTTGTTTTCTCTTGTTAAATGCTATTAGCATTGATGGGAATTAACAAAACAAAAAAAGCCAGATCTGATTTATTCTGCATATGGAACAAGCAAAATATTAGCCTAGTCCTGTTCTTCATTTACACGAAGTTCTATTGCCTAAACAGTGAATTAACAAGAAACTTAAAAAGATTTAGGGTAAAATATTTGAGTAATTATTCCATTGTGTAACCATATCTAGGCTATGAATCAGTTATCAATCACACAGTAGTAAAAACTATTACATCTTGAATAATAATAAGCATTTGCAATAACTTGTAGATACCTATGGACCAGCTATACCCCATTATATAATAATAAAGGCTGATCCATCCGTCCCTATTATTACATTATCACAGATCTAGCAATGTAGATCAATAATAATCACCCCGGTAATACTATAGTCATTCAAAAAGCTACAAAATGATCAATCTTTGTAACACTGGAATCAAAAGGATTCAAAATGTAGAAACCAGACTAATTTTTAGACACCAGCCTGGCATTATATCATTGTATTTAGCTATTTATTTTGGAAAAAATGGCATCCAGAGATCAGATTAATCAAACACTATGGCATAGCAATAAATATTTTAGAAGCCATGACTCATTGGCTCATGGGGCCCCTAAATCCTTCTTCTATCATAGATGACAGAGATTCTGGAGAACCCTGCCTCCAGCTGCATCTCACAAACTGACAGGGCTCTCGATTCCCATTTTATTGCTATTATCTAATTATATATTATACTGTCTGTAATCCTTTACCTGCGTAAATGACTAATCTGGTGTCTTGGGTACATAGCAGAGTGTTATCTAGCATAGGATGACTAACAAAGAATCTCTATTACAAGGACATCTTAAGGTCATTAAACTGCATTACTGTGATATAAAATGTACCCATCCATAATAAAGGATAATACTATCTATTCATTGTGCAGTAATAAAACATGCAATTCACTAGAGAGTAAGTTATCTCAAATTAATACTTAACATAAAAAATTTGGGTCAAAACATTCAAATTAGACAATGTCTCTTTTCCCAGCTCACTACAACTAAAATGAAAAGACATGTCAAGAAATGTCTTATGAAATAGCAACGCAAACCGGCTACTGGGTTCTAAAGTTCATGTATTCACTTGGCGGAAATTGTGGAACTTGAGATGATTTTAATACTATGGATAAAAATAGCCAAATTGTAAAATTTCTCCAACTTTTTGATATTTTGGCCTACATTTTAAAGCTCCAAAATGATACCACATGTCACTCTTTAATAAATCATTTTGACTTCCCAGCTATGTTGACGTAAATCAATCTCTCAAAGAATGATTTGGACATCTGGGTTCCTTGAAACTTCCTTATTCTTTCTAATCAACTTTTAGAAATATGGTATTACTGTACGACAATAGAGAGCAGGCACTTAGAGCTGTGCAGTAAAACATCTATCAGCAGTATAGAACGTGAACATGCTGCTGGGGTGGTTAATTAGTAACTTGTGGCCAGAACGGTCAGATTACCATAGCTACAATACGTTTTATGCTCCGAGCAAACTTTAAGGTGTTATTTACTAAATTCCCGAAATGGTAAATTGACATTAAAATTACTAAATTTAGGCCAAAGTAGCTGATTTAGACATTTGCTGAGTTGGTGAACGTTTCCAAAAAGCAATATATATATATATATATTATAAAGGCAGTTCTGTCTTTATTTTTGAAGGACGATCAATACATGACTTAATCATTAAGATAGATATTAAAGGAATGCCAATAAATCACTTCTCAATACATATATATTCGGCCTTTACAAGTCTCTGACATTATATTTATTAAATAGGGATATGTATGTACAATGGTCCTGTCTCTCTATCATATTGCTTTGTTCCATGTTTTCGACTGTCCAATCACTATCCCGTCAATGCCCTTATATTGACTTTAACTTCACTATTTGATGTTGTACCATTCTAGGAATGCTATCTATCGCTTCACTGGTGTTACTGCAATGTCCCTGATCCGTCTCATGTATTTTGCAATAAACAAATTGAGCCACTAAATTACAGATCTAACCCTCTTCTTGGCTTCTGCCACAGCTCATTAGCCTTGGAAATATTAACCAGGAATTATTTCTAACTCTTTAGAACAGCCCACACTGAGTGAGAGAGAGTGTGTGTGTGTGTGTGTGTGTATGTGTGTATGTGTGTGTGTGTGTGTGTTAGTATATATGCTCATGTTATGTGTGTATACGAGTGAATGTAGCCTATAGAAGATATTAGCCTTAATTAGTACATATACATTATTGGAGAACATGAAACCAAATAAAAAAAATATATTTATTTTTTGTTGGATGATTTACATAGACAGAAACAATGGCAAAAGTTAGGCGCTTGCGGTTTTTATTATAGTAACCATGGCTACCTGTTTATCCAGCCCTGATGTTATTACTGTTCTTAATTAAGAATAGCAATGCTTAAGGCAGTGATGTAAGGAGTAAGACTCCACAAAATGTTGGCTGTTTTATTATCTCCTAACCTTTTCAGCAGATTTTATGTAGAGCTATGTGTACTTCATTCAGGATGCTAATAATGTCTGGATTGTCTTCTAATTCATCTAGAACATCACATCTCAGGCTTAAAGTTGGCCCACATGCCCCCCAAGCAGGAGACCCACACACACACATCCACATTTACCAATGTGTTTCTAATCACTATAGTCAAACGTCCTGCAATAATAATCATATTTTTCTGATGCCCTGACTATTTTGTGAACTATTGTTAAGGTATGGGTTTTAGGGCACACATTTTATTGGATTTAAAATGCTACCAATGTATGTGTTTGAAAACAGCAAAGCCTTTCCTTGAAATACCAAACTTACACATTTCCCCTTACAATCTAGACCATGCCTATCAAATTAAAGCAGAGCCAGAATTTACATGAAGTAATATTGCTTTGTGAACATTGTTTAGTAATTTGATGTCTATTAGTATATTACAAGTAATTCTAATTCAAGATGTTGAAAATCTGAGTTGTACATCCATGTTCTAATTACATGGGACCTTTACACCAACATAATACATACATTTATTTCAGACCTAACATGGATGGTTTGGTTAAGGGTTAAACCCAGGGTATATTTATCTGAAAAATACACTTGATGGTGCTGTAAGGGTTAATAAAGTGCTAAAGCGCACTGTTTGGATATGAAGCTGTAAAATGTATTTAACCCCCCAAATCCCACAGTGTTCACTCGAGAATTGTATATTGAGTGCACAGTAGCGTAATCTGCCTGTACATACTAAGGGGTTTATTCACTTAACTTGGAGTTGTGACAAGAGAACCGCAACTTTTAAAACAAAACTCAAATTTTGAAAATAGTTGTGTTTTTACCATTTTGGTTATTTAGGAGTGAAATTCTTCACAATTCCTGATTTAATCAATAAACCCCACAGTGCTCTGTATTCAAGGATTCTAGTCACACTGCATTCAGTAGATGTATTTTTTTATAATATAACAAACATTCGACTGAAGAATCTGAACATAATTGCTCCATATCAACATATACCAGCACATTCTTTCAAGCCACAGAAATGCCACCTTCACTTCCCCATCCAATACACTGAACCTACCATCAGATACCACAACAACAATGTGTTACATTCTAAACACAATAATAAATCCAATCCAACTCAATTACCAGCCTGCTGCTTAAACCATCCACAACAAAGACTGGCCAAATGTGTTTTAGAATAGGACGTCACCATGGAACCTCCTTACAAAGGGTTAACAACATATTAGGGAGAATTAACCAATGGATGATATTCAGTATCCAATAGCAGGCCCCTTAAAGCAAACAGCCATGCTTAATGGCATAGTTCTGCAGTAACCTGCATTCTGTTATTTAATGTATCACTGCTCTCCCAACTGCTTTGCAGATGTGCAGCGCTCTGCACATAGTTTCATCCCACCAGGGTTAAAAAGCTCTGCAAGTAGAAATGTTCAGCATGTCCCCAGTCCCCCATTGCAGGAGGCTCTGCAGACATCAGTCTCACCTTTTTAAGCAAGTGGCAGGGAAGGATGTCACTCCAGCTAGACCTTTACACATTTTGGAGGTGAGTTCAGGCTCCCAGACTCTGGTGCTGTTGTATTTCTGTTTTGTATCTGTCTCGCTGGGTCTGTCTGTCCAGCTTGTCTCAGGTCGGCTTCTGCTGCTACCCATCGTCTCATCTTTTTATAGCCTCAAACAACAGCACACTGATACAGCGCTCAGCCAATCAGAGCGGCCGTCATCTCCCTTCCAAGCATTCTCCCTCCAGAGCATCATCCCTCCCTCCCTCCCTCCCTGCTCCAGCAAAATCTGACCCCCTCCTTATTTATTTTATTTCAATTTTCCACCCTCTGCTGCAGAAAAGGAGAAATAGCAGCAGCCTGTTGACGTGTGAAGGGGAGACGACAGAGCAGAGAAAGAGGCGTCGGGGGAAGTTTTAGAACTTTGTGGGCAGATGTACAGTAAATCAGACCTGCATGTGTTTACAAGAGAGCACATGATGGATATCAGAGAGACTTAAATGTGTGTTTTATTAGTGTGGATCAGACATACGCGGTACAGAAATGACGCATATATTTCTAAATATGAAAAAAAAAACATTTTTTGTGACAAAAAGCCCAATATGACAGAAGCAATAAGCTATAATATCACACTTGCCACTCGTGATTTAAGTTAATAGTGCTACACAAAGCAATAGCCTGTCATGGTAAATCATTTGCTACTGTGTAGAGGTAAAGGGGGAGTAATGGTTGGAAGATGACCATTTAAGATGCTGTGGAATTTAATTCCCATGATTCATAGCCAGGCAAAAGATAAAAACAAGTTGATAAAATAAAAGTTACCCTCCAAACCCCACAAAACACAGACACTACATCTTCCTAAACATGTTTTTATATCTCGAGATTACTGCATAGGGTATGACACATTATTTGAAACTGGGTTATTATGATGCTCTAGGCTTTGCAACGCATTATAGAGTCACTGTAATAATAATAAAGTTCCCTTTTAAAAGTCACTGCGTTTTCGCGTAAGAGGTAACTAACTTTCTTTTCTCTTGAAACCTATCTAATTATCACAATGCTCATTACATCTCTACAGCTCCTAAAACCTCAGATCTACGTTATCCATTCTATACTACAGAACACACATTAGTCCAGATGTCCAGTGCAGTGGCGCCATAAGGGCAGGTGGATCTGAAACCTCTAACCATAATCCCACCACCAAATAAAACACAAACACTGCCGGCCAATAGGAAAAAAAATGTCCACAGCTTTAATAAATATATATAGCAACATAACAAAAGTTAAGTTATTGTCCCCCACCCCTTGTCATATTATATTTGAACATAACCCAAATAATATACAGTGCAATGTCCACATCAATAAATAATATAACAATGTAACACAAAAACCAGTAAAGTGTAAATACTTTTTTACTTAACGGAACAGTGGTGGGGGTGGATAGTCCAACACCCCGAGGTTCTGGGCCACTGACAGACTCAAAACCTCACTAACAACATAACCGACTGTATAACCAAACTTATTATAACCAACTTCTCTTAACTACCCCCCCTGCTTATTTCTTAATAAAAGATTATATTCCCCCTTTATCTTCACCTTACCAGCCCCACCCCTGTGACCAAGCGGGGATAGAAACAGAAAAACAAAACACAACCAACTACGGGCGAGACTCCTAAGATGGCTGACCCTTTATCATATGTTCCCAACCACCAAACAAATCTACCAATCCTTTCTCAGATGCACCTGCACCCCTCCTAGCCCTGTCAGGGCTCCTTTCCTCTAAACTGTGCTTGTTCCATGGGGCTACAATATTGCTTCCCATGGATTATACAACTTTCCAAATATTACACATTTTACTACAGTGGTTCCACCAACCGCAAATCCTTGTGATCCTCTATTTCAGTGCATGCGAAAACCAGTCGCTTCAATTATTTGTTAGATGGATGGATAGACAGACAGATATATTTTTTTTTTTTTTTATGTCAGTGCTCAATTCTCTTCTTTACCATATATACAACATTTTCCAAAAATCTACATTGATTTACATTGGAATTAAATTAAGTTCAGCATTTTTCGGCCTAAACATTTTCCACAATCCCCTGTTTTGGAAATATTTTCGTCATGTGTCCTTAAGGGGTTAATAACATTAGTTGTACTTACAAGAATCCTGCAGTCTTAATTTCACAATGTCAGATAAATTTGAAGTGAAAAATAAAATGCCCTAGATTACATTTGCTCTCTGTGAATGGCATTCAGCAAAACATGTCAATTTATCCGAAGCTACTTAATAAACATTCCAAAAAATGCCTGACAACAATGAGTAACCTTCTATGACTCTCTGGGAGGCCCATTAGTCTGTGCTTAAACAAAACTTTACTAAATTGGATGTCTGAAACAAAACAAGTTTTCAACAGGAGATTACATTTCTGACAGCCAAATAACTGTAATGCAAATGAATCACATGAACTCGCTTAAAGGGACACTCCAGGCACCCAGTCCACTGCTCATTGGAGAGGTCTGGGTGCCAACTCCCACTACCCTTAACCCTGCAAGTGTAATTATTGCAGTTTTTTTTAAACTGCAATAATTACCTTGCAGGGTTAAGTCCTCCCCTAGTGGCTGTCTATTAGACAGCCACTAGAGGGAACTTCCTGCTCTTTAGCACAGGTTTTCTGTGCTAGAGCGTCGCTGGACGTCCTCACGCTGTGTGAGTACCTCCAGCGTCGCTCTATTCCCCATAGGGAAGCATTGAAATTAATTTTCAATGCTTTCCTATGGGGTGCGCTAATGCGCATGCGCGGCATTGCCGAGCATACGCATTAGGTCTCCTCGGCCGGCGGGCGGGATCAGTCTCGCCCACCGGCCGACGTAAGCAGAAGGAGGAGCGGCGGGGGAGGAGGAAGCAGCGACGTGGGACATGTTTTCACCCCTTCAGCAACTGGGGATTGGGGGGTGGGAGGGAGAGGGACCCTCCAGTGCCAGGAAAACGGATTGTTTTCCTGGCACTGGAGTTTCCCTTTAATACACATTCCCACATTCTATTTAATTTAGAAAAAACGAAAACCATTTAAATCCCAAGCACTTAAAGAGTTACTCCATGCCTTTTTCATTATATGTAAAAAGCCATAGGCCTGAATTTGTGGGAAGAGTTTTCCCTATATAAACTTAACCCCCAGCCCTACGTACCTACGCCGTTTCCTGTTCGAGTGAGGCTGCCACGACAACCAGAACTTCCGTTCTGATCTTTCCTGCCAATTTTTCACTGATTGGTCCCAGCAGCCCACTGACCCGACCTTCAGCGTCTCTGACCGGACTAGACGCCGGCTTCCTCCCACGAGACCCTGCACACTTACATATGTACACGTGGGAACCCGTTCACGGTGTTCCCATGTCCGGGCCTACCAAACGCGAGGATTGGCTCCCATTACGTTCGCATACACATGTACCGTTCGTTCGTTTTCGTTTAAACACTCCTGTGCTTTACTTATGTTTGCGGGATTTTTTGCTTGCGGGATTTTTTGATTGTTTGCGTACTGCATGTTCATTCACTTATTCTGTGTATTTGTCTGTTTCAAACCGTGCGATCGTATACTTTGTCCCATGTACATTTTGATTCATGCGTTCATTCGTTTGAATGCGAGCATCAGAGGTGGGAGTACGGACAGAAGATAAACATAAGTCTTCAGCAGATCTTAAGGGCCTATATGGGACATACTTGTGTATAAGGGAGGATATATAGGTGGGAGCAGCATTATGTAGATATTTGAAAGCAAGAACCAGAATTTTAAATTGAGTTCTATATTTTGTAGGAAGCCAATGTAGGGACTGACAGAAGGGTGAGACATGGGAGGTGCGGGCGGACAGGAAGATGAGCCTCGCTGCCGCATTCATTATGGACTGTAACGGCGCAAGTTGGGAGCACGTAAGAATGCTGAGAAGCGGATTGCAGTAGTCAAGGCGAGAAAGGACAGTGAAATGGACCAACACCTTAGTCGCATCTGGCGTTAAGTAGGGGCGGATGCGCGCAATGGTTTTGAGATGGAAATGACAGGATTTGGCGATAGATTGAACATGAGGCTTGAAGGAGAGGTCAGAGT
This sequence comes from Pelobates fuscus, assembly GCF_036172605.1. Lineage (NCBI taxonomy): Eukaryota > Metazoa > Chordata > Amphibia > Anura > Pelobatidae > Pelobates > Pelobates fuscus. The sequence continues at coordinate 83,656,014 of NC_086323.1, forward strand.
CAAAGAGAACACATAGGCAGTGAGCCTGCGTGGTGGAGCTGATGGTAGCACCGTTGACTTGGAGGGAGACAGACACAGGAGTAACAACACTTGAGGGAGGAAAGACCAGAATTTCAGTTTTGGTCAAGTTTAGTTTAAGGAAGTGGGCAGCCATCCAGTTAGAAATAGCAGAGAGGCAGTCAAAGACACTAGTCAAGAGGGACGGGGAGAGATCAGGAGAGGACAGGTAGATTTGCGTGTCATCTGCATAGAAATGTTATTGGAAGCCAAAGGAGCTAATGAGTTTACCAAGGGAGGCAGTATAGATGGAGAACAGTAGGGGACCAAGGACTAAACCTTGGGGGACACCAACAGAGAAGAGTTGAGGAGAAGAAGCAGAGCCAGAGAAAGAAACACTGAAAGAGCGCTGGGAGAGGTAGGAGGAGCATCAGGAGAGAGCAATATCTTGTAGACCGATATTGCGGAGGATGAGAAGAAGCTGTTGATGATCAACAGTGTCAAAAGCCGCAGACAGGTCAAGGAGAATTATGATAGAGTAGTGACCACAAGATTTTGTAGTGAGTAGATCATTGGATACTTTGGTCAGTGCCATTTCCACAGAGTGCTTAGCGCGGAAACCAGACTGAAGCGGGTCTAGCAGAGAGTTGGACTCGAGGAAGTCTGTCAATCTCGCATACACAATTCTTTCAAGGATCTTGGATGCAAAAGGCAGGTTGGATGATAGTTGGATGAGGAGTTAGGGTCAAGATGGGGCTTCTTTAGAATTGGGGCTACAGTTGCATGTTTGAATGGCGATGGAAATATACCAGAGGAGAGAGAGAGATTGAGAATTTTAGTGAGAGGTGGAGAAAGAGAAGAAGACAGAGTACGGATGAGATGCGAGGGAATTGGATCTAGGGAGCAGGTGGTGGGGCAGGAGGACTGGAGCAGAGCAGAAGCCTCTTCCAATGTAGCGAGTGCGAATGAACATAGAACAGCAATGGGAGTGAAGTTAGGGGAAGTATTGTAAGGGGAAGAAGAAAGATGAGAGATCTCTTCTATGATTGTAGAGATCTTGTCAGTGAAGTGAGTTGAAAAGTCTGAGGCGGTTAAGTTAGTAGGTGGAGGAGGAACAGCAGGGTGAAGAAGAGAGTTAAATGTGTGTAATAGTCGTTTGGGTTCGCGGGAGAGTGTGGTTATGAGGGTATTGAAGTAATTAACTTTTGCAGAGGAAAGAGCCAAGCTGTATGAGCTCAGCATAATGTAATGTTAAACTTACATTAAAATACATGGTCTACCAATCAAACACGTCTACGTCAATCACTACAAATGCGATTCGGGTTAAAGCCATTAGCATGTCTACTAAAGGATACGGTAAACTAGAGTTTCCCATATGTTTCATACAAAATGTCGAGGCCTCACTCTGCCTTCGTTACGACCATTAAATACAATTCAAACCCTTAACATTTACTAGGGGCTTGTCTCTGCACGCCTGATCCTCGCAAGGTCCTTAATACGCATTTAATCACATGTTACCCAATTTAATATTACATATGTTTTACCATGTTACTTTACATTTCAAAACATATCCATCGAGATATTGCCTTTCTGTCCTGCTATCTGTTTTCTGGCTAGTAGTTTTACACCTATAGGCATCTTTGGATACTGACAATTTTCTATCTCAAGCCTATCAGGTAAACAATTATCATGTATTTATCATACCGACACACATCATCTTTAAGTTTAAGCCACAATCAAACTCTCCTCTTTATGTTCCGCTCATAAGAGCACATTTTCCCTTCTGTTAGTCACTGTATTTCCCTTCTATTTTTCAGTTCACATCACAACCAGTGGTTTCATCAGATGCCTTTTTTTCCAGTCCTTCTCTCTCTGATTCTATTCAATTTGTTCACGTACATATGTTTATGTTCACGCTCATTCACAAAAGAGACAAGCCCCGCCAAGGTTAAGAACTGTCTTTTAGGGATAGGAGCTGGCTTAGGTTAAAAATTGTATCATCCCGTTTCCAATAGGCCAACTCCCCACCTCAACACGGAGGTTTCTCATAACGGCCCAACTCATAGTTAGCGCCTCGCATACTCTTCTGCAGGGTCATAGCCAGGGCCACACATGTCACGGCTACATTGACTCTTTTACTGTCAACAAGGGCCAACACCCTGCTACAATTACACCCACCTCCTATAGAATGTAAGCTCGATCGAGCAGGGTCCTCTTCAACCTATTGTTCCTGTAAGTTTATTTGTAATTGTCCTATCTATAGTTAAATCCCTTCTCATAATATTGTAAAGCGCTACGGAATCTGTTGGCGCTATATAAATTGCAATAATAATAATAAATAATAATAATACAATGCATCGTAGCTATGAGCCCATATGGCCCAAATCACAGGTAGTTGGCAACTAGCAGGGCCTCACCGGTCACTGGTTAGTTAATATCTTTGCCTATCGGCACTAGTTAGCAAGCCAGTTCTACATAAGGGATATTATCAATTTACATCAAAGTTGTGCATGGTTAACTCATTATTCATTTTGTTACAGGATGCTGCAAGAAATAGCTCCAGGCGACGTTCTATCTCTAAAAGACACTCCAACCCTGTAATCCCAGGTCCCCCGCAGAATCACCTGTCCCCTGTTAATTCATTTTTAGAATTTTAATGCTTAACAAGATTTTCCCAACAGCCCATCCTCTGTACTGCATGGGACAATGGTGAAGCATTAACTTGAGCCAAAATCCATGGTGGCTGTAATTGGCTGAGAGTGCCAGTTGACCGCTTTCAGCATATCACAGCGCCCATTGCTGGCATGAATTGGCGTGGAGAAAAGGAAGTCCTTAACCATACCTTCAGTGGGGGCACAGCTGTGCATGGCCGGGGACAGGGACGGATTAACATAGGGGCTAATGGAGCTGCAGCTCCAGGCCCATGCCCATGAAATAAGCCCATTGCTAAAAAAGGAGTTGCTGCCTGCTAGTAAGGAGGTTAGGAGAGGAGTGGAGAAGTGAGAGCTAGGGGACAGTCCTTAGAAAACGTGGAGCGAGCGCAGCATTAGATGTATTTATGCCAAGCTCAGGGTGCTATCTGCACAGTATGCCCTTTGTTGGCTAGCATGCATGATTGGAAGGCTGACATGCATTCATGGGGCTTTGGGTTTACTTGAAAGATGAAAGCGAGACGTTAGCATAGGGTATGTGGTTTCTTGAAGCTATATCCTGCAAGTTTCCCTCCAGCACCACCTTCACCAGATACAGGATGCTTGAGAGTTATAATTGTTTCAGTGTTTTTTATGGACACAGTTCTATAATTAGGCCCATCATAATTGTGAGCACCAGGCTCAATGGCCTCTTAATATGGTCCTGGCCAGGGACCATTATTCAGTTTTAAACCACTTGAAAATGGTTCAATAATGAGTAAAGAGACAGTGCCAGAGGACTGCAGGCACTATATATACCTCATTCAGATGAAATGGTTATAGTTCCTACTGTGTACCTTTAATAACAGCTTCCTCAAGTTTTGCGATGTGTGCTATTCACACTATATTGATCATCTAATTAAGAGGAATTATTTCCATTCAAGAGTGCAAAGAGGACTATTTCCTAAAGTGATATTGCAAAGGGAATTTGAAATTTAAAGTCATACTAGCCAACCTGAAAGCATAGCTGACTTAGAGTTTTCCACATTAGCTATTTTGGCTTTGTATTTAAATTTAACTTTGAATTCGCTTTGAACTCTCATTTTAATAAATAACCCTGTCAGTATTATGGTTTTTTTTTTGCATTTATTGTGCACTGAATTGTTTAGTTATTCTAATCTGAATCTGAATCTAGTAGACATATGCTCATAAGTGCACACAAATCTGTGCACTTTAGAAGCTTCTAAATGCCTTGTATGCTTTGCAGAAGGATAAATTGATATACTGCCAGCTGACAATAGAGGTGCCAACAAGATGGATCTCTGCATTGCATATGCTGTACTAATACGATAAAATGCTTTTTAATAAGTGCAACTTTTTTTTTTTTGGCATAATGTTCATTCAAATATGGTTTGGGAGGACTGGGCTACTGTGATGGGCCACATCTCCCTAATTAATTTACTTGGTTTGTTGTTGCATTTTCTTTTTTGCTACAATGTGACCCATGGGACATTTTTAAACTTACAGTGTTATTTTCTAAACTGTAACTGTAAGGAATTAACCATGGAATTGTCATTTTTTTCCCCAGGATAACTGGAAAATAGCTAAGGTTTAAAAGGTTAATCACTAAAAATTAATTTCAAAGGGAATTAAAAATTTACGGTCAAAATAGCCGAATTGGAAAAATCGTCAACTATGTTTTAAGTTCGACTACTTGCTTCTTGAATTTCATTTGGAATTTACTTAAAATTCTCACATTAGTGAAAACCCCTGTGGTCATTTTTGAAATTCAGTTATTTTGGTCTACAGTTTGCAATTTCTTTGTAATATTATGCAAATGTCCAATTTAGTGAGCAGACCGCGCTCTTCTGAAATTCTGCTGTGCTATAATATATACTCTTGTAATTTAGGTAACTGTGGCAGCAATGGTAGATTTAATAAACTTTAACATTTTTCTAGAATTCTCAGTAGAAGTACCCTATGCCCTTACCAAACATAATTTTGAATTTTAACCAAGTCAACATTGTAATGGAACATTTATTTAACATCAGTTTTTTCTGGAATTCATTGAATAATGGGCTCGGAAACAGTTGAGGCTTCAAAAACAGAAGTTGACAGAATGGAGAAAAGTGGAGAGCCATACTATTACTATGCATCCTGTTTACCTCTATCAGTTTGGATTGAAAATATAAAAACTAGGTAAAGTTACTCATTTTCAAATCCCCTCATTGCTGTAAATTTGCAGTTTCTAGAAGGTCCATAAAGAGGTAAAGTCACTCCTGGTCTACACATTGTTCTAACATTGAGTGGTGAGTATATCCCCAGAAAAAAATGTGTTACAGCTTCTATTAGCTTGCAGAGTAGCTGCATTCATGTTTTTCATTAACGAACTGACCTGTCATAACTTGTGCACATAGCTAAAGCACCGGTTGTTGCAGGCTCAATAACTAGTACCGGTAAAAGGATGGTGGAAAGGTAGGTTTATAGCTGCTTGAATTTTTGCATATCCCTACAGTTTACAAAATGCAAGGTGTCAGAAACAGGATAACATTTTTGCAAAATGTACAGTACATTTACATGCTTTTGGTATTAAACCCACCAGATATAACATAAAACAGTGGCCATTTTTGTGGCAGTGCGAGAATTGCTTGCAATGTAAAAACTTGACTTTACTTGGTCTTGTCCAATTTTCTATAAACAGCAAATGACAACATTTACATAGTTATAAAGTAAGAAAGCTCTGTATTTTTTTTTTTTTAAAGGAACTGTCATTTCCCTTGATTTTTCTTATTGTATTTGCTTATTCCTATATTTAACAAATGTATGTTTGTGAGATGTGACAAATAAAATAAATGTAGAAATCAACATTTATCCTGCAACTGGGCACCTCCATCTTAGCTACATGTCACAGTCATTGTTATAAGCTCTGTTCTTTGCACCTGGCAGTCTGCATAGAGAAAGCATACACAGAAGAAGAGAAGTGACACAATGTTTCTATTTCTCCTTTTCATCTGACACGGTTTGCCCTGAATTTTTCTTGTCTGAACTGGATTGAGATGAAATTAGCTAAATTCCTAAATTGGCACAGTCATGCCAAACTTACCTTTCTCCTTTTTGTTTCCTCTCTCGGGATCTGTTCTTCTTTTCTTCTTATCTTAACTAGCTAGCTTTAAAACATAAGTCAAAGTAGGGACTACTTTGTCTTATGTGTTTTTCCTACCCTTGACTTTCTTTGACCAAAGGAGGGGCTTCATTTCCTTTGTCAAGTTGAAGGGTGAGTACTTTCTCTGACACAGGAAATTGAGCGGACTTAAACTCCTCCTTTGGTCAAAGAAAGTCAAGGGTAGAAAAAAACGGTATCTTATGTTTTAACCCCTTAAGACCGGAGGGCGTACTATTACGTCCTTTTTAAAGCGGCTCTAAACGCCGCAGGGCATAATAGTACGCCCTCCGGTCTTTCCTTACTTCCCAGGGAGCCCCCCCGCGGCAGATCTTCCTCCTCCGGTCCCCCCCGGCCATGTGAGAGTGAGGTCCTTGCGAGGACCTCACAATCACATGGCCGGGATAGCTGGCTTCTGTATTGCCAGCAGGGGGACTGCCTGTAATGACAGGTGGTTCCCTGCTGGCTGAAAATAATATAAAATAAATGTTAAAAGTGTAAAAAAATAATAATATATACTTAGATCATATATATATATATATATATTATATATATGATCTAAGTATATATATATACACATATACACACATGTACACTGTATAGGTGTATTTTACTATTAATATATATATATAATTATATATATATATATATATATATTAATATCAAATTACACGTAGACTGATACTGATTAAAAATATATATATAATTATTGTTATATATATTTATATATAATATAAAAAAATTAAATATGTAAATACATTAAAAAATAAAATAAATAAAATAATTTAAAAAAATAATTAAAAAATATATAGATGTGTGTTATTTCGTTCTAACTGTATTGTGATATTAATATATATATATTTGTATACAAAAACACGTAGAACGAAATAATATATATATCTATATACATAAATATGTACGTATATATCACTATATATACTTATATATAAATAAAAATATTTAAAAAATAATATATATATACATATATATTCACATACATATATATATACATATATTAATTCTACATATATATTTATGTAATATTTTTACATAATTGGGTATCTTAATTAATTACAATTAGCGGGACCTGCCTGACAACCCATGCCGAAAGTAAAGGGAATTTAATTTGCTAGCACAATATTTAACCCTATAACTTTCCAAGACATCATAAAACATGGGGGGTACTGTTCTATTAGGGGGACTTCGCTGAACACAAATTATTAGTGTTTCAAAACAGTAAAATGTATTACAACGATGATATCGCCAGTAAAAGTGACGTTTTTTGCATTTTTCACGCACAAACAGCACTTACACGGACGATATTATTGCTGCAATACTTTTTACTGTTTTGAAACACAAATATTTGTGTTCAGCGAAGTCTCCCGAGTACAACAGTACTCCTCATGTACAGGTTTTATGGTGTTTTCAAAAGTTACAGCATCAAATATAAGGCTTGTGTTTCATTTTTTTCACATTAAAATTTGCCAGATTGGGTACCTTGCCTTTGAGACCCTATGGTAGCCCAAGAATGACAATTACCCCTATGATGGCATACCATTTGCAATAGTAGACAACCCAAGGTATTGCAAACGGGGTATGTCCAGTCTTTATAGTAGCCACTTAGTCACAAACACTGGACAAAATTGGCGTTTTTTTGCATTTTTCACACACAAACAAATACCAACGCTAACTTTGGCCAGTGTTTGTGACCAAATGGCTACTAACAAAAACTGGACATACCCCATTTGCAATACCTTGGGTTGTCTACTATTGCAAATGGTATGCCATTATGGGTGTAAATTTCATTCCTGGGCTACTATAAAGTCCCAAAGGCAACGTAACCAATCTGGCGAATTTCAATTTCAAATGTAACGTGCTATATTTGACCCTGTAACTTCCCAAAACTCCATAAAACCTGTACATCGGGGGTACTGTTTTACACGTGAGACTTTGCTGAATACAAATATGTGTATTTTATTGCAGTAAAAGCAAACAGTATTATGACGTTGACAGTTAAAATGTCATGTAGAACTAAAAAAATAACAACATTTCTTATTTTCTCCCATCTTTTTCATATTAAATTATGTTTCATAGCTAAATATTTGATATTAAATGAAAGCCCTATTTCCCCTGAATAAAATTATATATAATAAGGGGGGGTGCATTTAATTTGAAAGAGGTGAATTACGGTTGGACAGACATATAGCGCAAATGCCAGGTTTTGTTTACATTTTGTTTCGTTCACAACGTGTACATTTGGCTCCATCCTTAAGGGGTTAAAGAAAACTAGATCAGAAATAAAGAAAAGAAGAACATCTTCTGAAAGAGGAAGAAAAGAGGAAACAAGAGGAGTAAGGTGTGAGGGGCCACCTGCTCACTTTGCTAGGATACCGGACTCCCCAACTGTCTACCTCCTCTCACAAGACTAATATCACTATTTCCCTTACCCTCCAGCGGTGCCACCCAGCCCATCATCCCTTCTTGCCGAATCAGGATTTTCTGCCAGAGGACTGCCGAGGTACTGTGCGCATAACTGAGAGCTGCTATGAACTCTCCGGGGACTAAAACTTTGAACTAAGCTCTCTCGGTCACAGGACCATCCTTCAGAGCACTTTTTGGAGGGATTGGGCACTCCAGAGAGAGCTTTCCGTGGATCTAAGGCGTAGGGTGGTGTTTCACTGTATTTTTTTTATTTTCAGGCTTTTTTAATGTTTGGCTTTCTGTGTCCGGGAGATAATTTTTTTAACAGAGATCTGACACAATTATCTCCCAGACACAGAGATGTCTGGGTGGGCTTATGTTACTTTGAATGGAGTATAAATTCAGTGTGCCTTGCCTTAATAAACCAGTTCTTATTCACCCTTCACTAAGACTCGACTAGTGTTTGGAGACAGCATTAACCTGTGCAGGAGGGTATAGTAACTCTGGAGCTATTCACAACTTGAAATGGATATCCTAGGCAGTAGTAACCCATCTCCTGACAGTGGTGGGATGGACCCTTCCTTGGAACCAGAGTGGAACAGGCAACGGATGGATCAGCGCTATGAGGGATTGAAGCGCTCTACTCTCAAGGACTTCCTGGAAACCCGAGGGAAGCCGATGAGTCTAAAGCAGTCCTGCGAGCTGAACTCATGGAACTCGGCAACGCCAGCTCGGCATCCTGGGTGCCCTCCTCAGCCTCTTCCTCCAAGAAGGCATACATGCTGGATGTCAAGATTTGGTATCCCTGATGGATCTTAAGGTCTAGCTTTAGATCATTCTGCAGGTGATGGCCAGTGAGAATGCTGCAGTTCAGGTGAAGCGGCTCCACAAACTTAAGCTGGCCAAAGCACAGTGACCGATACCACTGGCAGTGGTACCTCTACCAACGTCAAAAGAGCCACGTAAGATACCCTTTGCAGCCTTCAAAGAGGAGATCGATGGGTATCTTGCCGACTTCGAAGGACACCAGGTACCCCTCCATGATTGGGCACCTGTTCTCGCCAGAAAACCACTGGAAAAGCTGCCAAAGCATTTTGAACAGCACCAGATGAGGATCTACAAAGCTATGATCAGGTGGACTGTCACATAAGGTATGTTAGGCATGACAGTGCCGCTTTAATAAACATTTAAACGAAAACTGGGTGTCTCATGGATAAAGGTTAATACAAGTTTTTCAATGTTTCATTCATGGTGTAAATTACAAAGAAATGAAATTTCCTCTTGAAAATGTAACTGTTATGTTTACGTTATACCAGGAGATACGTGGGTAGAGAAATACTATTATATGGGGAGCAGAGTTATTCAGTAAAACACACTACTCTCCTGAAAAAGTTTATCTTCATGGAACACATTAATTGTTCAGGGGCTAAGGGAATGTGTAATATAATAAAGTATTACATTCTCAAGAGAGAGTTTAGCAAAAAAAATAAAACAAGTTTCACAAGCTGTGGGGAAAGGTATGACGGAGAAAGCACAGGTCAAGGGAAAAAGAAGGCAATGATTTGTGAGGTAATTGGAAACTAGATTAGAAATACAGCTTAGTACAGCATTGTCAGGGGCGGTATATATGTGAGAACAAGGTCTTTAAATTGTATTTTGAAGAAACATGCAACCAGTTTCTGGACTGACAAAAGGAAACAATGATAGGAAAGCAATGTACAGGAAAACGTAACCTGGCAGTTACATTAAAATGAATTGTAGGCTGGACGGTTAGAAGATGAGATAACTAATTATGAACTGTTATTGCAGTCAAGATAGGAGATAATGAGTTTAAAAAAATACAATTTTGATTTTGCCTAGCTGTGTAATAGGATGATCCTTGGAGAAACTGTAGCTGTTGGTAGCAGAATAAAAAGTGTTTAACTCCCACTGCGCAATTTATGTGAATAATAATTCAAATGAAATAGCAGGGTCGCAGTGACTTAAAAGCAATTTTTAATAAAATGGCACACATACAGAATTTTTATACTTATGATGCACACTGTGGTTAAATAAAGATTAAGTAGGGATCAATGGGCTCAATTAGTTGGAAGAAAAAAGGTAACATGACAATATAGTACATGAACATATATAATCATGAAGTTTAGGCATTGCCGAAGTCCTAGTTATAATATGTATACAAATGAAAGATTTTATAGTAGCGAAAGTGGTCACAGCTTAAGTGAACTGCCAGTCTGTCAACTTTTTCCGTATTTGTTTTGTAAACAAGTAAAAACATAAACATTGGAACAGTGCTAGTGTTTGTCTCCGAAGTACAAAATGCTTAGGGTCCAGGTATTGCAGAACTGACACTTTAGTATTGTTTACATGAGTTTTATTTAACAATGAAATTGTATGGGGTTAAGTCAAGAGGAAATAAATGTATTTTGAAATTCTTCACAGACAGAGGATGTGCATTTGGAGGTATGTAATGTATCCGCCTGTATAGGGGAATGAAAAAAAGCAACGGAGCTGTTTTATGTGTACTCAATAATATTTTATTTATACACAATATGTTTATACACAAATGTTTGTTATATGGAAGGCCAGACCTGCATGCCCTTTGTCCGTTTTATACAACTCTATTATAAACAACAAAACAATGCCTCTATCATGGCAATAAGCCTTCCCGCTACACTGCTCAAATGGCAATAAGCCTTCCTGCTACACTGCTCAAATAGATATTTCAGTGGACCTGTGTTATAAAGTGAACCCAAGCATTCACCTCCCACACAGTGACTTTAATGTCAGTATAACAATTACTGATCACATTGCTAAAAATAGATTTTATTCATCAGTCATAATCATACGGAATGAGTGATCCCATTATTCAGTGGGAAATGACAATTACTTTAATAGCTAAAAATAGAGGCCAACTTGATGTTATATATTCCAGCACTGGAAAAGAGCACAGAACAAACTGCATCTCTGCTTTTTGGTAGTTATATAGGTGGGGTAGAGTGCCATAGATGAATATGGGAGAGGAGGCAGGGGTGACATTGCCCAGACCACTAGCATTGGAGATCTGGCTAAGGGGTTGTGTGTTGCTGCCTCCAACAATTCTTCAGAAAATTAAAATAGTGGGAGGTGTGCTGGGATGTCTGTTTGCACAGTTCTGCAGTAGTAAAGCAGCAGGCAAGATTTACCCAGAGCCTTTGTGGACTGTGCGGGTTTGTGCAAAGGCTGCTGTCCTTTCATCTCAATGCCTTCCAGGCTTGGACTGGCCCACTAGGACATCTCCCAGCAGTTTGTCAAGTTGCAATGAATGTAGTGAGCATTTAAAATGTCCCTAGAGGTATTTGAATTTGACAGTTGATCTTGAGACTGGGATTATGACATTCCCAACACATGCCAGTTGTCATTGGTGGCAACATAGTTTGCATCTCTTAGGCATGCATAGGTCCCTGTGATTGTTCCTTTATACTGTGCAGCTTATACTGATGGAACTTGCAAGTGTATGTGATAGTACATCTTGTTACTCCAGCAATATATATATTTTAAGGCCAAAGGCCTCTCTTTTTGGGAGGAGTTAGCGTTCCTATAATAATCCACACCTCCATCTTCCCTGTGTCGTACCTTTTAGGTCATCCATTACACTGGTTAACTGTATTTCCGGTTCTGGCCTTTCTACAACTTCTCTCACCAATTTCAGCTCGCTTCTGGGTCCCCCCGGTACCTCCTTTGTCTCCCGTTCGTGGGGTCAGCACTCACACCAAACGCAGCATTCAGGTAACATGCGGGAATAGTTGCGATCTCACTATTCCCACCGTTCGGGCATCTGAACGCAGGGTTAGGCTCCCTGTATACACATTAGTATGTTTTAAGGGGACACTATATTTACCAGAGCAACTACAGCTTAATGTAGTTGTTCTGGTGAGTATAATAATTCCCTTCAGGCATTTTCATGCAAACACTGCCTTTTTACACTGGGATCATGGCACTCCCAGTAGACACGCTAGAGTGACCCAATGTTTTATCAGCATCCAATGATCCCCTCACCTTTGACACTCTGCCAAAGTAATACACCAAGGTTTCATGTTGGGTCCTCCCTCCCTCCGCCCCCCCCCCCCCTTTTCATCTTGGCATCCAAACCACATTGACATCACCCTCAGCAAATATTCTAATAACAAAAACAAATTATCATAATCCTAATTGCTCCTCATTCTTCATCCACCCAAAGCCTAAATTCACTTATTCCATCCTCAGAATTTTCTCTTCATTACCCTACTGTGGCTAGTGCCATACAGGCAATCTTTGAAGCTTACTTAGCCACTAGAGCCACATGGCAAGTAAGACAGATAACTGTGGTCAGGTGTGGCTGTAAATGTTATACAGACAACATGGCTGCCTGCAAAATAATTAATAAGGGTTAGTCTTCATCTTTGACTTTTGAAGTTGATCTGCCGGTTGACTTGGCAGGTGGCCACCTGTTAGTTTTACCTTGTCTGTGAGCATGTCACAGGGTGCAATAACTCAGATACTGACGCTCTATCTCACTGTCGTTTACAGGAATTCTTCCTACTACAACAGACCGCCAACAGATACCCAGCCTGCACCCCTGCCTTCCACAATCTAACCCTGGATTGACCCGATTGTTGGCCCATGGCAGAAAACTTTCACAAGCTGCTTTATCGGCCAATACTATAAAAAAACTACCACATTCTGAGCCTTATCAAACATACTAGACGCCCAACCATTTGATTTTCACATTCACATTGTAATCATAAGGGCCATCTATATAGTCTTCTATGGGTTTTAAGACCCAGGGAATTCATAGTGGTAGCACAGGCAGACAGCCACCTGTGTCTCACCATTAACAACATCAAGTCAGTGATCACTACATTTTACTATTAAGTCATTCCAAATCCAACCAAACCGGCCGTCCTCTAGAAGTTACCTTGTATCCTACTAGGAATGATTAGTGCCCTGGTAAAGTCCTGGACTCATGCCAACATACCATCAGGGACAAAACATTAAGTTCACCCCTACTCACATTACAAGGTGGACCTCTCACCACCTCCAAACTTATGTTTTATTTCAGAATACTATGTATTAGACTGGGTCTCAATCCTGCTTCATACTCTGGCCACTCTTTCAGAATCGGAGCTGCTTCAACTGCATCCAGTACTGACACACCTGTACATATCATAACAAAAACTACTGTGTATAATAGGTGTATTCCTCAACTGGAAAAAAAGTTGAGGAAAGCTTTTAGGAATTTTGTATTATAACTATGTGTAAAAAGTCTATTTCTTGGCACCCCTTTTTTGCCCTCTTTTATTTACAGGTAACCCATATGTCGGTTTCGGCACAACGCTTACCTGTGCCATACCTTTCAGGTAACCCCACCCATCTAACCCTTCTCCTTAGAATTCATTTCCTGTGGGGGCCCTCTTTTATTTTCAGGCCTTGTTCTATCATTAATGTTACTACATGGCTTTTATGTTGCCGACCACAAGTTTTAAGGCCAAAGGCCTGTATTTGTGGGAGAAATTAGCATTCCTATATAAACCCACACCTCCATCTTACCTGTGCCCTACCTTTCAGGTATGCCGTCGGTTTCGGCACAACACTACTGACTTGTTCCATCATTAATTTTATTACATTGTACACATATATACACCCACATATATGCATCCATATATATATATATATATATATATATATATATATATATATATTTGTGCTCGGAATTTAAATACGTAATGGATAGTAACTGTGAGCAAAGTTGGTTGTGGTGTGCCGAAACCAACGTACGAGTGGGCCTGTAAATAAAAGAGGGCCCACCAAGGAGAATGTAATTATAACAGGGTGTAGGTGGGTGGGAACAATCAGCTGAAAGGCAGAGGTGATTAGGGGCTGGGAGTTTAAGTAGGGGACTTACTCCTCCCACAAATTCAGGCCTCCACAAGTTCAGGCCTTTTAACTTGTGCTCGGAATTTAAATACGTAATGGATAGTAACTGTGAGCAAAGTTGGTTGTGGTGTGCCGAAACCAACGTACGAGTGGGCCTGTAAATAAAAGAGGGCAAAAAGATAAATTCGAGAAATACACACTTTATTGCATTTTTTACAAAACCAAGTTGCTGAAAGCTTGGCGAAGCTCTTTCTCCGGCTGTGGAATATATGCAGTATATATGGAGGATTTCCACCGCCCCAGTCTCTTGATGATATGGACCGGTGTGTTAGTGCTAGAGGCTGCTCCTATACGGAAGGAGTGCCTAGAGAATGCAATCGGGTTGTGTCCGAGCTTAGATAACAGAATTCTGATATGAACCATCAATTTTGCTGTGGTTAACGGGTGCCCTTGTAGTGTTAAGAGCGGAGAGTCCAGTAGGTGACCGTGCAGAGTTGACCGTAGGTGGTCTAGTACTTTTACCGGACACCAGGCATTATCAGTAGGGAAGAGAGGAATTATAGTAGGGTGTAGTGACCGGTTGGTTTTAGTTGTAGGGATCGAAAGTTGGTAGTGATCCTCTATTTTAGTGAGGTGTGATATTTTAAGTCTTAGCTTCGTATCTCCTTGACAAATTACGGTGAACTCTCTAGGTCTGAGAAAACCGTAGAAAGCAAGATATAAAGCAGATTTGATCACCGTATTTGTGCCGATGTCGAATGGGGCTGTGTCAAGGAGATTGCTAAGTGACCTGAAGATAGGCCCATCTATAGGTAATCTAATGGTAGAGAGTGGATGTGAAACCTTTGATATTCCTTTCAAAACCTTTTTGACGGGGTATGAAGACAGGAAAGGTGTGTTGTTAGGAAAAAAAAGGTGAGGCTGTGGTGCTGGACCCCCGTGAGATATAGTTTAATGGTGTTGTGAGATAGTTTAAGGTGTAGGTGGAAAAAAGAGGCAAAAGACACCATGGTTTGAATAGAGAAGTCATCTTGTAATCCGAACTCTGCTGTGAATTTATTAAATATATTAAGAGCCCTATTGTAAGTGATAGCCGTGTTTGGTGATAATGCTTGGTGAGTGAGTGCTCTAGCGTGGTTCAAGAGTGTGCTTAATCCAGGATTAGATCGTGGAACCGTGGTGTCCTGGATGGTTGTAGGTGAGCCGTTGGGAGTGCCTGAGAAAATGCCTGAAATTGAGAACGAGAAAGAGCGTCAGCGGCCGTGTTGTGAATACCCGGGATGTGAAAACAAACTAAGTGAAACTGGCCGGATGCTGCCAACCAGGTCAGCTTGCGAATCAGCCGCATGATGGTCAGGGAAGATGATCGCCCTTTGTTCACGATTTCGCAAGCTGCCGAGTTATCAGAGTAGCATTTGACTGCCTTGCCAGACCAGAGATGACCCCAGGTGTGTGCGGCCGCCACAATGGGATAAATTTCAAATAGTGCTGAGGTCTCTCTGAATCCTGGCAAGGCATCCGAATCAGTGGGCCAATGGCCCCTGAACCAGTGGTTCCCAAAAATGGCTGCAAAACCGGTATTGGCTGCTGCGTCTGTGTGGATGATGGGTGAAGAGGTGGAGAGAGGGGGAATAAACATGGAGATTCCATTCCAGTCCTTCAAAAACTTCCCCCACATAGCTAAGTCAGCCTTGGCGTGGGGGTTTAAAGAAACTGTGCCAGAGTCCGGAACTCCGTGCAGCAGGCAAAGGAGTCTGGATATGAAAGACCTTCCCTGCGGAATGATGCGCATCGCAAAGTTCAGGGATCCGAGAAGGGACTGAAGTTATTTTCTAGTGCAAACATCATTCCGCAGGAACAAGTCATCTCCCCTCTCAAACGTGACAGTTTGTCGTGGGGGAGGCTAGCTCTGAGGTTAACCGAGTCCAGTTCTATCCCCAGAAAGGTCAATATAGTTGTGGGGCCTATAGTTTTGGCTGTGGACAAAGGGACTCCAAGTGTGGAAAATAGTGCAGTAGTGCTTCTGATTGCTGTGGGTGAAGGTGACCCTGGCTCTATTAGTAAAAAGTCGTCGAGGTAGTGGATAACGGAGTGACACCTGGTGACGTTCAGAAGCAGCCAGCATAGTGACTCTGCGAAAATGTCGAACAGTTTGGGGCTGCTTCGAGAACCGAAAGTGAGTCGTGTAGAGAAGTAATATTTCCCTCGCCATTTAACACCGTGTAAGTGCCAGAGTGAGGGGTGCATGGGTAGTAATTTAAACGCGTTTGTGATGTCCGTTTTGCTAAGCCAGGGTCGATTACCAGATGATATGATGGACTGTATGGCGTCGTCGATGGTTACGTACTGAAGTGAGAATTCGTCTGCTGGAATGAGTGCGTTTATGCTTGGAACAAAAGAGGAGTGCGGTGCCGATAAATCAATAATTAGACTTTTTTTTTTTTTTGTTTGTTTTTTTTTGGAATATTTGTGAATAGCAATACCAATGGGGTTAGTGCGCCAGGAGGAGAATGGTGAAGAGGTGAAGGGGCCGATCATGAAACCGTTGATTTCAGAGGCAATGAGAGTGTCTATGGAGACTGGGTCTAAACGTGCTGACTGGAGATTAGGGCATTCTAGTGTACCTGGGGGAATGGCTACAATACCCGTGAGAAACCCTTTAGTGAACCCTGTGGTGAGATAATCCACCAGATGATTAAGCCTGGGATCCCTTGTCTTGAGCACCACAGAGATATCACCGTAATTGAATGCCTTGTTCTCAAGTACATCCTGTGAGGCTATGAGCAAGGACACCAGACACACATCCTTCCCGTCTAGGATATCTTTCCTGATAGAGTCAGGGACGGAGTGTGCTGGTGACTCAAATGGTGTAATGGCTGTGCCCGGTGCTGGAGGGGGGCATGTTGGTATAGTAGGTACAGCCTTGAAAGCGACTGGGACTACCGTGGTAGTACCTGGGGAGGAGATGGCGCTTTCCACCTTAGATAGCCTGCTATTGAGGGTCTGTAGATTGGCCAAGATCTCTGCCAGGGTATCCTGGGTGGCCGTGCTGTTGCTTGGTGGTTGTCCTTGAGAGCTAGTCCCTGGCCTGGGCTCGGGGGCTTGGTGAGTAAGTAGCCTATAAAGTTCAGCCTTCCTAGCTGTGGCCGGAAAGGGGATTCCCCTGAGCCTAAGCTCGGCCGTAATTATGGGAATAGTCCATGCTCTCAAGGACGTGGGGGTTGAAAGAGTGAGTGATTCGCCTGGAGACCCGGGTCTGGTAGGCTTGAATGGAGTTTCTTCTGTCAATTCTTTGGTTGGAATAGGTTCTTGGGACATTCTAAAAGGAATGATTATGTGAAAGATATATTAGAAGGGGCGTAAGGTAAGTAGGCGGGGTATGTGGGGTGGTGTATATGGAAGAACTGGACTGTAATGCTAGATGCCAAAGCGAAAAACTTAACTGTTGAATGTTTGGATAGGTGAGGCCCTGCTAATGCCAAGTGGCGGTGAGAGGCTCTACCTATGATTTGGCTTATGACGTAGTTGCCACAGACGTGGTGGCGGGATGTTGGCCTCTCGGTGACAGTAGAGAGAAATCAAAACGTGTGGCCGTGACAGGTGAGGCCCTGACTAGCGCCCTGTAGTAGGGCATGCGAGGCTTGTAACTATGATTTGGGCGTGGGGCCGTACCTCCGTGTTGAGGTGGGGGGGGATGGAAGGCCTCGCTGGGACGGGTTTTCTGATAGGGTGCGCTAAGGCATTAGCCTAGACCCTGTAGCCAGTTCGATTGTATATTTAAGGATAAGGTGAGAGGACTGGAATGTTGTGTAGATACTAACCTTGACTTCTTGCGAATGGTATCTGGAACCTTCTGGTGGTAATAAGTGTGGTAAGTCTCGTCTTATGCTGTCCTTGAGGAAGAGTCCTGAGGCTTTAAGACAGATATTGACGTATTTATGCGTATCGTGGTGGCGTATGATTTGAATTGGGAGTAGGTTGTTTGTTAGGAGCGCAACGTGAGATCCTGCATTGAGGGATCTGGAAGGTTTAAGTGTGTGACTGGGCTGAAATAGATATTTGTGAGAAGGCTGGATGAGGCCTTGGGGTGCCGATTGGACGTATTTGGGTATAGACGTAAGTACCTGAAGGTATGGCTGAGTACCGGGTCAGGTTTTGGTGTTTACCGGAGCCTGATGGCTGTATGACCGTATGTCTGAGTAGAAATAATAGTAAAGAATTAACGTACCGTGGGCGTAAGCCTGTGGAAAAGTAGTAATGAACTTGAGACTGTGATAGGTTTTATATGAGGTGTAGTAACAAACGAGTTGTGAACTATACCTTGGTTTGACATAAAGAAATTACGTTATGCGAAACGGTTTAACTGTGTAGAACCGGGGGAAGCCTAGAATAATACTGGAGCTAAGGGTTAACCGAAGAAAAATTCCATAGTTAACGACAGGTGTGGAGGTAAGTAATAAAACCCAATATGTAAACATTTTAGGCCTATGGCTTTATAATGCAAAGTGATAAAATACAATACCTGTTCCTGTAATAAAAGACCTTGAAATAAACAACTTTAGCGCAGAAAAAGCGAGAAACCGATGCAGTCTGTAAAGCCAAAAATATGTGACAGCGTGATTATATGGAAAATGAATAGTACAGACGTTTATGTGCCGGATATTGTGTTTATAAACAGTATTTATTAGTATAAGTGCTCTCTATTCCCAGCATGATGGGGTTAATTGGTGGGAGTCACCCCTTGAATGTTATATACCAGGTGAATGTAATTAACCAGCACTAGGGTTTTAAAAGGTTAGCCTCTGAAGACATCAGAGAGTCTAACAGCTGGGAGAGAGGAGGCAGTTAAGCCTGAGACAAAGGTACTGTGTGAAACCTGCTTAAAGTGCTGTATTTCATTTTGTTTAAAACTGGGAACTAGATTAGCTGGCCAGTTGGATAGTTAGTAATACTGTTTAGTAAGTCTCCAAGTTGGAGTAGGATTTATTTTCTTTTTGTTTTATTTTGTGGGAGAGCACAACCTTGTATATATTGTGGAAAGTGACAAACTGCAGTACTATTTTATCCTGACTGTTGCATTTGAAGTTTGTGACGAGCCTGGCCATCCTGCCACAGTGTATAGAAACCGTACGTTTATGATAGACGTGGATATTTTAAAAAGTAGTGAAACAAATTAACTGGTTAACATAGAAAGAAAATCACAAGGCAGATTTTTAAACAAGCTAATTATATCCCCAAACTGACAAAAAAAAGGTATCAGTAGCAATATGACCGAACAGGGAATATACGTAAAGAAAAGTAGAATTCGTGAAATAGAACTTAGTGTATACTGTAGCCTATTTGAATAAGAACTAGCCGAATATGGATTTAGAGCAAGGTGTTTGTGTTTTAATCGTACGAAATAGATTGGTCCTGGGTGACCAAACGGAAATAAGAGAATGCCCGTAATAATATTACTGTGTATATAAATAATAATAGATTAGGTAGTTTCCGTACGAATATGTAAAAGCAGTGATAAAGTGCCGAGCGTTCGTCTGTTTTGGCGTGAACACTGAAATCGGTTAAAAAAGCGTGTATTTGTACGAATATGATAGAGGGAGCCTACCCCTATGTTTTTAGGCCCGAACGGCGGGAAATAGCGGGGCGCTATTTCCTACGCCTAACTTACGTGAACGTGCCGGTCTCGTGACCGGGTACCTTGACCGGGAACCGAGTGGAAGGCCTCAAACGGACAGAGGACTGGTCAGGACGTCTGACTGCTGGAAACAGGAAAAAATTCTGGAGGGAAGCTGGACAGGAAGTGCTGGTTGCTATGGGGACAAAACAATCAGCTGAAAGGCAGAGGTGATTAGGGGCTGGGAGTTTAAGTAGGGGACTTACTCCTCCCACAAATTCAGGCCTCCACAAGTTCAGGCCTTTTAACATATATATATATATATATATATATACAAGGTCAGGAGGGCTGCACTCACCTAAACATGCATTTATTCACGGATTTATTACAGGGTGCTACTGGGACCAAAATACAAAATACACAAACCAGTGCACTCGCTTAGAGATATCCCAAGTAAGTGGATTAATCTCATAAGAGCAAGCATTAGGCTGCTAGAGAATGGGGTACTTTGATGCAGTTGGCAGGCTTATGCAATGTATGATCATATAATGTAACCAAACCCCCATTATTTGTTACCTAGGTGAGGTGTTTTTAAATAGTACTATGTAGGATTTGAAATCACTGTTTAGTTAATAAGCGAGTGCACTGGTTTGTGTATTTTATATATATATATATATATATATATATATATATATATATATATATATCATGATCTATGTGCAAAAAAGGGCCATTCATTTCAATCTGTCACTGCTACCTGCACAGTTAGCAGGGCTGCCCTTAGAGTGGGGAAAACGGGGCAGCTGCTCCTGGGGGCCCAAGGCAGCTTCCCCGTGGACCCTGCTGCCCTCAACTACTTATTCCCCTCCCTGCACACTAAGGAGGCCCACAGGGTGGCCCATGCACTAGTGGCCACCCGGTGGGCATTTGTAAGCAGGGGCCCGAACCGGACCCCCTTGCTTTTTGGCAGCATGGGAGGAAGTGACTGCCGTGAGTCACTTCCTCCCAGAGAGAGACGCGCGGGAGACACCAGCGAGGCAGGGCCGATATTGCCAACAGCAACCCCCAACAGCCTCAGCCACCACAGGGACCGGGGGGACCTATGAAAATGCTTTGCCCAGGGTCCTTTTAATATTATAGACCGCCCTGGCAGTTAGGGAGACATTTTTTCACATTTATATATGAGTAATCCCTGCTCTCTTCAAGATGACAAACCCTTAGAAGATACATGTGCCTCCTTGTGACTAGGGATCTAAGGTTGGATTGGGCAGCTATCAATTAGAAGGGTTCTGTCTGTCTGTCTATCTATCTATCTATTTATATTTCTCTGTGTCTTTCTGTCTGTCTGCCTGCCTGTCTGTCTAGCAACATAAGATCAAACAAAATGAAATAAACCGACACTCCTATTTTTAAATATAATTTCTATGTATATATTTTATTATTCAAGACCATGAGTGTCTCATTTTTTAGCCTATATACATGGTCGCTTGAGAGGCACCCAGGCAGAGATTGTTTTTTAACTGAATGTGAGTGCCAGACTACGGGTTACATCTATCTATCTATCTATCTATCTATCTAGATATTGAGATAAAGGGATCTAAGTTGCCTTTTCATTATCCTTTAAGTACGCCCCCCTGGTACATGTGGGCCCTAGTTGTAAGTGTGGCGTAGCACTGATCAACCAACTCATCCAGTTGCCGGGATCTCAATACTATATTGAACTTCAGGAATTAGATCACTTAAATGCTAATTGTTTAAAGCCTCTGAATTATGTGACTAATCTGCCCCAAACCAGAGTTTTCTTGTTGGGTAGCTAAAATAATTTACTTGGCTTCATTTATCATTTGCTGGTAACATGAGTTCCAGCAGCCATACTGATACTTATTATAGCTTTTTTTAAACTGCTGTGCTTGGTTAAAGCATTAGTAATGTAAATACTGCCTCTTTAATCAAAACCTGACAGGTTGGTACATTTGTTACCCTTTGAATCTTTGCTATTTCATATCTGGTTCAGTAATCAGGAGAAAGGAGGGGAATGAAGAATGTGTTTCCTGACATCTAGGTTGAAATGTATAACTAAAATATCTTTAAAACTGCTGGACCAGTTAAAAAAATATTAACACAATACTGACTGCTTGTTGCAATCTGGGACAAAAGCTAATTTTCCTGCATAACCATGGAATTTGTCTTTACAGATACTCATTTAAAAAAAAAAAAAAGTGAAAACGTAATACAAATGTAAGAATTTACTACTATATAAAAGGGAATTGACAGTATATTGCGATTTTATTATTACATGGCATTTAAAACAATTAATCCAAGTTGACAATCCTGAGCAGGTGGGGTTTTAGATCAGGGGTAAAGATCAACATGTTCAGAAGAGCAGAGATATTTCCACTATACCAGCACTGACAATACAACTAAAAATGAGAATGAAATAATCAGCAATACTTTCTAAATGACAGGACTTAAAATGTCAAGTCCTTTGCTACTAGCCGAGCCTTAAGTTTTGTTTGTCCCTGCTAACCCAAAGTGTCCATTGCACACTCACCCTGGCTGATTTTTTAGTCACTGAGGTTCGATTTTTCAATGGTTAATGGTGAGTAGATATATTTTGAGCCCTGTAAAAGGTACAATAGTTTGTATTTACCATGGAAGTAGATTTTAGAAATTGAAAGCTCTAAAGAAGAGAAGTTTAGACCCCACTGTGTAAAGCATTCCAATTTATACGTGTTTGGATATTCATGATTCTTGGCTTGAGTTGTTCTTGCAGGCAGTCATCATATCCTGTCCTTTTAATGTCAGCCTTGTTTATCATCATGCGTACATTATAGGTTGGTACAGCCTCTACGTACTATAACGCACAGTAATATTTGAAAAGAACCTGGACTTTTCATTTTTCACTCACTCAAGAAGAAGTGAATGGTGCTTTTCAACTACAAGGTATGATAATAAACTTATCTTATGTCACCACAATATGATATTATGCCGTAATATTATTTGTCCTCCAGGAGGCAGAACCATGGTTGTCCTTGACCCCAGGAGGGTTCCATATTATACTAAAAGGGAGACAAAAAACATCCCATATTTTCCCCAGGTCCGGTGGAATTGGATTTGGTTCAAGATCCTTCTGAACCAGGCTTAGGTTTAGTCAGTGTGTTACAATCGTACCTCGACCTTTCTGCTGCATTTAGAAATGATATCAGTCAATTATTTATAGCATCAAGGAATCCCTTTCGTCCAGCCAAGGTTAATACAATTAGAGGTTGGATACTTTCTGCCATATCTTCGGCTGGTATTGATGTTTCTGTGTACAAAGGCCACTCAATTAGGCGTGCCTTGGCTACTAAAGCAGCAGCAAAGGGCTTTCCCCTCCCTATCATCTTGAAAGCTGCAATGTGGTTGTCCAGTAAAACGTTTGTTTGATTTTACTGGAGGCCATCAGAAGTTGAATGCCTTCAGTTTCTTAGGACCACCACCAAGTGTGTGCAATTCTACCTACTACCTTTGCTAGGTGGTTATGCCTCGCAGAGGACCAATCTGAGTTTGCAAGAATCTATGATCTGCAAACTTTCTTTGTCTTAGGGATGAGCATAACCACCGAGCGATAGCGCCTGTCCCACCCCTCCCCAGGGTAAGGGTTTTGCCTGCTGGTGGTAGTTTGGTATTCTTTACATAAGGTTATCTTGTGGTTATTCAGCCTATTTCTAACTGTTTTCTGTTTTTTACCGACTATAACGGTACTCCAAGACAAGACCAACAAACCAAGGATCCACCTAAGTAGGAAGATTGGATGCTAGTAGTATTTGCAATTGGAAATTCTCATGGGCCCCCTGCATAAAGAATTTCCTTTTAGACACTTGTTACAACGTTTCATTTTTCTTTACAAAACTTATTTTGTTGCAATTTAGGATGTTCCAGTTTCAGTGTGTATTTGATACTCTCTTAAGCATATACATTGTTGCCTTATCTGTTTAGCTGTGTGCATTATACAAACGTTTTCAAGTCCATCTCCTATGTCTTTAGGACTTATTTAATATTTCCTTGATCCCCTTTACTGTTGGGTCCTTGAATTATTTTTGTTTTGTTTAGATGTTTAAGTTTCTCTACCCTTTGGGATATATATATTCTCAGTGCTTCGTGGGATGAGCTAACCATCCACAGTTTCCCAATTGTAAAAATCTGAGGTAATCAGGATTGCCACGCTCAGCACAGCTCTCCTGATTACCTGATTGGCTGAAACACTGTTGCTGTGCAGGAGCACAGCACAAGCCTTTTTTCAGCTCTGGCATTTGACTCCGGGAGGCTACCGCATACCCACTAGCTTTTCTAGGTGGTTATGCTCATCCGTAAGGCAAAAACGTTTGCAGATCATAGATTCCTGTAAGCTCTGATTTTGCTATCATTACTTATGCTGCATGGCATTTCCTTGTGTCCCTTTATAGTGCACCATGCACACACGACTTTTTGGATGCACAGTTTGATGTCTCATTCCTGCAACACCGTACCCAAACTTTCCAGAAATCAATTATGGTGCTACCCGGTAATGCTTTTACCTATTTAAACTATAACAGACATATCGCTATTTCATGGTTTACATTTTAGTGTCCAAATGTGCATTATTTGTATATTTAATCAATTATTATCTGATCCAGCTTGTCCTCAATTACGCTGCCCTTTGTACTCCTTGACTCTGACTCTGACTCTTTTATATTTTCTTGATTTTTTTGTATGCCATTGACCTCAGTTTGTTCTTGTTTACTCTATGTCCCTTCACAGTCTGTTTCATCTATCTAAGTATCTAACTTGGCCACCCTAACGACTGATAGTACACAACTGTCCTGTCTATTCTCTGTCTGAGGGTGGGTTGTGCCAAGTTCTGTAAGTAATCCATTGATTATTTTATTTGATTTAAAAAATAAAATCCTTTTGAATAAAAGAAAATAAAAATATCTTGTCCCTTTTGTTAATATGAAATTTAAAAGAATTTGAGTGGCAGGTTTACTTTAACTGATCCGAGCCATCAAAATTGTGTATACTAGAATTATGGCATAGATAAATGTGAGGATCCTGCAGATATATTTATCGGTTTATTACACACAGTTATTACACAGTGGTTGCACAATGTTGTTGTTGTTTTTTCTACAGAAACAATTTATATTTTTAGAAGCATGAAGTTTAATTAATAACAGACAGTGTAGCAGTTTAAACCAGATACGGACTCAGCATGTTCAGTCTGCCTCCAAGGTTGCTGGGAAACTTACTCACAATCTAATGAGTTTTTCTTAATCTGGATTTTACTGGAAAGTTATGGTTTTCATTCCTCAACCAGCAGACAGACATGCACTATCTTTAGAATCAAATAAAGAAGCATAAGATCAGACAGATAACTTGTGTTTTATTGAGGTATTTGCAGAATACACAGGATGTACAACATAAATGCTTATGTGAACATATATATATATATATATATATATATATATATATATATAAACAATTGTGCAAATGCATAAACAGTGGAAACAACACCTAAAAAGTGCAATTAATTAAAAAAAAATGAATATATACACAGTATAATGTATTACAACCACTTCCAATTTTAATATGTGTACATGTATATGAATAAGAGAGAGAGAAAATAAAACACTTATAGTGTAGTATTTAATACAAAGGACAGACACTCACAAAAATACAGCACAATATAACTTGTGTTGAAATAGTTTTGCCATCTAGAGACACATTTTCTCTGGACAGTCCCCCTCCTTAAGTGTTTTCTTTTCTACATCATAAAGTATACACCATTTTTATTGAACTTTTTTTGTACCATAGACACAATTTTGATATATATTCACATTAGCACTTTGAATTAGAAAAGGCAATTCAGCCTACTTGGCAGCAATTCGCTGTATTTCTCACTGTATACACTGCTGCACTTTGCCAATTTATATATATTTTTGATCAACATAAATGCTCAACAATCTCATTTTTAAAAGAGAATGCAAAATAGCAATATGGTTACAGACATGTACAGAAAATATTGGAGATTGCACACATTTCTGTGTGATATCTGTAACATGTTTCTGAAAAAAATGATCAGATATTACAGCACTGCTCAAAAAACATTATATAATAGAAGGATCCCGAAGAGTGCTACTACATCAAAGAAATAACTTTCAAGGAGTTTCAAGGAGTATCAATCTTTGTGGAAATGTGACACTATTTGGCATTCTTTGTATTTTTGGGTTAGTTTATTACAATTTTTTGTAATTGTTGGAAATATATATGTAATATTCCCCTCACTATCACTTGTAGTTGAAGACTTGGGGTATGTATTCATATGTTTATTTCACGTCAGTGAACCAAGCGTGTCGTACTGTGGAGAGCTGCAAACTATTTAGATGCATGAAGAGCTGAAGAGCTGAAGAGATAGGCATTATTCATCTCTTTGAACAGAGATGTTCTGGCTTTAAATAAAATAAGTGTAATTTTTTTTTTCTTTTTTAAACATGAGTTTAAAAGAAGACAAAATAGAAATTTAGTATATACAAATATATATATACGAAATCTGCCTATTTCTGTTCAATGAATGGACTGTGTTTGCAAAAAAATGTATTCCCCAATGACAAGCCCGCCCCATCGCAAAGTGAACATGTTGGTTCAATGCTCTTCCAGGGCAGACAATGGGCAGAGCTCTGCTTTAGAAAAAGGCCTTGTATTTGTTTTGCACAGAGCAAGCAAATTTAATAACATGCTTGCGTTGTGTTTGCTTGAAACTTGTCTCTGGGGTCTCCATAAATGGGATACCAGGAGACAAAAATGCCAGGAGAGAGTACTGTGCATATGTTTGGAGCCTGCTTATGGGATTGCGTGTGTTTAGAGTGAGCTGATTGTGGTGTGGTTTTGGGTTAATAGGTTGGTGTAAAAGAACCTTACCTTTGCCTGGGAACATTTATTGCTAAACCGGCCCTTTAACCACTAGCCAGGTACATGCACATTAACAGAGGTTATAACCACAATGGAATGTGCTTACCTGGTTCATGTGGATTACTTTTAACCCAGTTCGGGACATTTAAACACTTTCGTCTATTTTATGCAATCCGTATGGTAGAGATTCAGCATGTATAAGAATGAACACAAACTACCGAACACCGGACCACCCTGCTATTTAATTATGTGGTATTTTACCTCCCATGTCGGCACTTACCATCCGTATGAAACGCACAAACTCTTTTTTCCAGTTACTAGGTGGCCGCCATTTCGGGACTTTTACACGTGTTCGCGGCCATCTTAGTTCACGAACAGCGGTGATTTGCCGTCAAGTGTCTGGAACCAAAATTGGACACTCGAGTAGGCGAACACTGCTGAGACCTCCAGAACACCGTAAATTCGTGCTGGAACTACCGACCATGCTGCCGTTCGGTAGAAAGACTATACCACATACAGGGATTGTAGCGACCATCAGGAAACTCACGGATGGCAGGATTTTTGTGCCTTTTCACCACACGAACGAGGACCGACCGCAAGGCCAAAACTTATGGAACTATTTTCGGCTAGTGTGCCTGTGCGGTCGGTCCAAACTTTAAAGTCCCATAACTCCCGAACCCCTTTACCGAATGGGATGATTTTTAAGTATGTTGTTCCCCCAGACTGGAGCTATCTGGGGATACTGGATTTATGGATGTACCCCAAGTATTTAGGGTACATCCAAAACTCGGGTAAAAATGTGTGTGTGATAATTATTTTAACTGTTTATCTGAGGGGAGGAAATGTGTGGGATGTAACATGTTTGTAATTGGTTACTGTCCTAATTATGTAGGTGTCTCTCTTTCATGGGCAGAATCGCATAAAAGGAGAATCCCTGTCATTAAAACTTAGTTCTTCTTGACCCTTCAAAACGTAGCCTCATCTCGTTCTTGGAAGGGGATTTTTACTGCATTATTGCTTTACTTTTTAACAGTCGAACCTGACTCTCCTCTTGGATCTTGTGGATGGGAATAACCAGCTTCATTACTATACAGCAAACATAGAAACATAGAAACATAGAATGTAACGGCAGATAAGAACCATTCGGCCCATCTAGTCTGCCCAGTTTTCTAAATACTTTCATTAGTCCCTGGCATTATCTTATAGTTAGGATAGCCTTATGCCTATCCCACGCATGCTTAAACTCCTTTACTGTGTTAACCTCTACCACTTCAGCTGGAAGGCTATTCCATGCATCCACTACCCTCTCAGTAAAGTAATACTTCCTGATATTATTTTTAAACCTTTGTCCCTCTAATTTTAGACTATGTCCTCTTGTTGTGGTAGTTTTTCTTCTTTTAAATATAGTCTCCTCCTTTACTGTGTTGATTCCCTTTATGTATTTAAATGTTTCTATCATATCCCCCCTGTCTCGTCTTTCCACCAAGCTATACATGTTAAGATCCTTTAACCTTTCCTGGCAAGTTTTATCCTGCAATCCATGAACCAGTTTAGTAGCCCTTCTTTGAACTCTCTCTAAGGTATCAATATCCTTCTGAAGATATGGTCTCCAGTACTGCGTACAATACTCCAAGTGAGGTCTCACCAGTGTTCTGTACAATGGCATGAGCACTTCCCTCTTTCTACTGCTAATACCTCTCCCCATACAACCAAGCATTCTGCTAGCATTTCCTGCTGCTCTATTACATTGTCTGCCTACCTTTAAGTCCTCAGAAATAATCACCCCTAAATCCCTTTCCTCAGATGTTGAGGTTAGGACTCTATCAAATATTCTGTACTCTGCCCTTGGGTTTTTACGTCCAACATGCATTATCTTGCACTTATCCACATTAAATGTCAGTTGCCACAACACTGACCATTTTTCTAGTTTACCTAAATCATTTGCCATTTGGCTTATCCCTCCTGGAACATCAACCCTGTTACATATCTTAGTATCATCCACAAAAAGACACACCTTACCATCAAGACCTTCTGCAATATCACTAATAAAAATATTAAAGAGAATGGGTCCAAGTACAGATCCCTGAGGTAACCCACTGGTGACAAGCCCAAGCTTCGAATATACTCCATTGACTACAACCCTCTGTTGCCTGTCACTCAGCCACTGCCTTACCCATTCAACAATATTGGAATCCAAACTCAAAGATTGCAGTTTATTGATAAGCCTTCTATGTGCAACAGTGTCAAAAGCCTTACTGAAATCTAGGTAAGCAATGTCTACTGCACCACCCTGATCTATAATTTTAGTTACCCAATCAAAAAAATCAATAAGATTAGTTTGGCATGATCTCCCTGAAGTAAACCCATGTTGTCTCTGATCTTGAAATCAATGTGTTTTTAGATGTTCAACAATCCTATCCTTTAACATGGTTTCCATCACTTTCCCCACTACTGAAGTAAGGCTTACTGGCCTATAGTTGCCCGACTCCTCCCTATTACCTTTCTTGTGAATGGGCACAACATTCGCTAACTTCCAATCTTCTGAGACTACTCCTGTTAACAATGATTGGTTAAATAAATCTGTTAATGGTTTTGCTAGTACACCACTAAGCTCTTTTAATAGCTTTGGGTGTATTCCATCAGGTCCCATTGACTTATTTGTCTTTACTTTTGACAGTTGAAATAGAACCTCTTCCTCTGTAAACTCACGTGTAATAAATGACTCATTTATCCTTTTTTTAAACGGAGGTCCCTTTCCTTTATTTTCAGCTGTAAATACCGAACAAAAATATTCATTGAGGCAGTCAGCTAGATCTTTATCCTCATCTACATACCTTCCTTCTTTTGTTTTTAATCTAACTAATCCTTGTTTTACTTTTCTTTTCTCATTTATGTATCTAAAAAAAGTTTTGTCCCCCTTTTTTACTGACTGTGCTATTTTCTCTTCTGTGTGTGATTTGGAAGCTCTTATAACTTGCTTAGCCTCTTTCTGCCTAATCTTATAGGTCATTCTGTCTTCCTCACTCTGGGATTTTTTATAATTACTAAATGCTAACTTTTTGTTTTTTACTATTTTGGCCACACCTGCGGAGTACCACAGTGGTTTCTTGAATTTTTTGCTTTTACTGACAAGCCTAATGCAATTTTCTGTTGCCTTCAGTAGTGCAGCTTTTAAATAATCCCATTTCTTTTGGACTCCATTTAAGTTGCTCCAGTCTGATAATGACTCCTTTACACATATTCTAATTTTAGAAAAGTCTGTTTTTCTAAAGTCTAAAACTTTTGTTTTTGTGTGGTGTGACTCAGTCACTGTTCTTATATTAAACCACACTGACTGAAATTCACTGGATCCTAAACTTTCACCTACAGTAATATCTGATACCAAATCTCCATTTGTTAACACTAAATCTAGTATGGCCTCTTTACGAGTTGGCTCCTCAACGACTTGTTTTAGAGACAATCCCAGTAGGGAGTTTAGAATATGTGGGCTTCTGGCACAAGTAGCTATTTTTGTTTTCCAATTCACATCAGGAAGATTAAAGTCACCCATGATGATAACTTCCCCCTTCATTGTCATTTTAGCTATTTCTTCAACTAGTAGATTATCTAACTCTTCAATTTGTCCTGGGGGCCTATAAATCACACCTACACGAATTACTGTGTGATTACCAAATTCTAACGTAACCCAAATGGACTCTATGTTCGTCTCACTAACCTTTATTAGGCTAGATTTTATGCTATCCTTCACATACAGGGCCACCCCTCCCCCTTTCTTGCCTTCCCTGTCTTTTCTATATAAAGAGTACCCTGGTATTGTTATGTCCCAGTCATTTTTTTCATTATACCATGTCTCCGTAACAGCGACTAAATCTACACTATCAGTTGCCATTATTGCCACAAGTTCATGGATCTTATTCCCTAAACTGCGAGCATTTGTAGACATGACTCTAAGCTTATCATTTTTTAACACACTTGCTACAGGCACCTTCTGTCCTTGTTTTGGGGGACAATTGGATTTATGTTTTATCACCCTTTTACCCCCCCCCCCCTCCTAGTTTAAATACATCCTAGCAAAACCTCTGAACTGCTCACTGAGAACAGTTTTTTGAACTTTTGAGAAAGATGCAAACCATCTTTTTTGTACAGTTTATTTCCATTCCAAACAGAGCTACCATGAGCAATAAAGCCAAATCCTTGCTCCCGACACCATTCACCAAGCCACAAGTTAAAGTCCCTAATACGCATCCGCCTGTCATTCTGAGTGTTATGCACAGGCAGAACTTCAGAGCATGACAGTGTGGAAGCAACCTGCCGTATATCATTGGCAAAAACACTAAAAACTTCCTTAACCTCTGAAACCTCATTGCAAGCCAAGTCATTTGTCCCTAAATGGACAAGTACATCCAATTCCCCTTCCTGCTTTGCTTGCTTAACAATATTACAGATACGTCTCCTGTCTCTGTGAGCAGTAGCTCCGGGAAGACACCTCACAAGACCACCATTGTCCATCTCCACACCTCTTATGATGGAATCCCCCAACAGCAACTGCTTTCTATTAGGCCTCACCATAGTCTTCAAGCCTCTCTGCACAACACCACTAGCCTCAGTGCCTCTCTGCACAACACCACTGGCCTCAATGCCTCTCGCCACAACAGCACTAGCCTCAGCGCCTCTCTCCACAACACCTCTAGCCTCAGTACCTCTCTGCACAACACCACTAGCCTCAATGCCTCTCTGCACAACACCACTAGCCTCAATGCCTCTCTGCACAACACCACTAGCCTCAATGCCTCTCTGCACAACACCACTAGCCTCAGTGCCTCTCTGCACAACACCACTAGCCTCAGTGCCTCTCTGCACAACACCACTAGCCTCAATGCCTCTCTGCACAACACCACTAGCCTCAGTGCCTCTCTGCACAACACCACTAGCCTCAGTGCCTCTCTGCACAACACCACCAGCCTCAGTGCCTCTCTGCACAACACCACTAGCCTCAGTGCCTCTATGCACAACACCACTAGCCTCAGTGCCTCTCTGCACAACACCACTAGCCTCAGTGCCTCTCTGCACAACACCACTAGCCTCAGTGCCTCTCTGCACAACACCACTAGCCTCAGTGCCTCTCTGCACAACACCACTAGCCTCAGTGCCTCTCTGCACAACACCACTAGCCTCAGTGCCTCTCTGCACAACACCACTAGCCTCAGTGCCTGTCTCCATGACACCATTACACTCTGAAAGTGCAGAAAATGAATTATGTAGAACAACAGACTATGCAATATGCCTTTTAGCCACAACTCTAAGTCTACCAGATCCTACAGTAATCCATCTGCCATTCCTAGTATGTCTCTGTGGCAGTGGCTTTGCAGCAGTTCCAGCCTGAGTTTGTTTACCAGATAATTTACAAATCTCAGACTTCAAAAATACAATCTCCTGCCGCAAGATAGAGAACTGTCTACAGATTAGACAACAACCAAACCTCCAAAAAGTTGAACGCGAAACAAATGCATAGCAACTATTACACTGAACTAAGTCTGCCATTCCAATTAGATGAATTATTTAAATCAAACGAATCTTAACTTTTTATTTATCCTCCTGAATACCTCAGATTACCTCCAGTTTATCTCCAGAATATCTCCAACCACAGACATTTAGAAGCAACACTCTCTAGAATATCTCCAACCACAGACACTTAGAAGCAACACTCTCCAGAATATCTCCAACCACAGACACTTAGAAACAACACTCTCCAGAATATCTCCAACCACAGACACTTAGAAGCAACACTTAGATGAAGCAACCAAGCTATATTAGCCAAGCTAATGACAACAACTCTTATATACTCCTAAAATCACCTCCCACTAGGAATGTTTAACACCTGGGTAGGCCTCTGCTTATTTGCAACAATAGCTAATTTAAACAGCAATCAATAGCAAGTAGCTAACTAATCAAATCAAATGCCTTATAATTACCAACAGGAAATCAAACCTTGTGCAATCAGTAACCTTTTCCTACAGATGAATCTTACCTGTAACAGTAAAAAAAGAAAACTCTTAGCACAACTCTTAGACAGTTGAAGCTTCTGTAAAACTCTCCAGAATATCTCCAACCACAGACACTTAGAAGCAACACTTAGATGAAGCAACCAAGCTATATTTGCTGGGAAAAAGAACGTCTCCAACGGCTGATACCCTCTCTCTACCTGGGTAGCCGTTACAGTTGGTTTCAATAAACTGCCTGGAAATGATCACAGTGAGTGCCTGAGATTTCATTTATACAGTTTATATGTTTGGGATTTGCTGACCCATGCTCAGTGCATCCTGTGTTTAAACTTGTGACTAAGTGCAACCCTCTTTTTTTTTCCTACTACAATAGGTTGGTTTCAGTCACGTTGTATTTGTGGTGTAATGTAATGTATGTGTGTCTAGGTGCTTTAGAGAGTGTGTGTATAGGTGGCATAGTGTGTATAGGGGATGTAGCGAGTGTATGTGTAGGGGTCGAAGAGAGTGTGTATTTAGGGAATGTAGTATGTGTTTGCTTACAAGGAATCTACTGTGTGCCTCGGGGATCCAGAGTGTATATGTCAGAAATGTAGTGTGTGTGTAGGTGGTGTAGAGTGTTTGTGTAGGGGATCTAGTGTGTGTTTGAAGGTCCCAGAGTGAATATGAGATCTAGTGTGTGTGTATGTGTAGATGATCCAGAGTTGGGTAAGGGTTCTAGTGTAAATCTGGAATGTAATGTGTTTAGGGGTGCAGTATGTGTGTGAGGGATTCTGTAGTATATATACATATATGTTTGGAAGTATTGTGTGTGTTTGTGAGTGGTGCAGTGTGATTGGGGGCTTCTGTGTGTATGTGTGAAGTTTGCAGTATGTGTGAAGGGTGTAGTGTGTGTGAGAGGGTTGTTGTATAGTGTATATTAGGAGTATAGTGTGTGTGTGAGGATGCTGTGTGTGTGTATGTGCTGTGTGTGTGTGGGTGCAGTATGTGTGTGTGAGGAAGTTGTGTGTGTGTGTGTATGGGTGGGTGCAGTATGTGTGTATGAGGATGCAGTGTGTGTGAGGTCCTGTGTGTGAGGGGTGCTGTGTGTGCGAGGGTGCTGTGAGTGTAAGGGTGCTGTGTGAGGGGAGATGTGTTTGTGTGTGAGGGTCCTGTGTGTGTTAGTGTGATGTGTGTGTGTGTGGGTGCTGTGTGTGGGTGGGTGGGTGCAATATGTGTGTATGAGGATGCTGTGTGTGAGGTGTGCAGTGTGTGTTGGAGGGTGCTGTGTGCGTGTGGGTGCTGTGTTTGTGTGGGTGCTGTGTGCGTGAGTGGGGGTGCTGTGTGTGATAAGCTGCTGTGTGAGGGTGATGTGTGTGAGGCTGCTGTGTGTGTGAGTTAGGGTGCTGTGTATGTGTGTGAGTGAGAGTGTGTATGTCTGTTAGTGAATGTGTATGTCTGTCAGTGTGTGTATGCTTGCCTGTCACTGGGAGTGTGTATCTGTCATTCAATGTTTAGGTCTGTTAGCAAATGTGTGTCTCTGACACTGAGTGTATATGTGTCTGTCAGTGAGTGTGTATGTGTGTTTGTCAGTGTGTGTCTGTCAGTGAGTGAGTGTGTGTTTGACACTGAGTAAGTGTGCGTCTTTCAGTGTGTATGTGTCTTGTCAGTGATTGTGTGTGTATCTGTCAGTGAATGCGTGTGTCAGTCAATGTGTCTGTCGGTGAATGTGAGTGTTCGTGTCTGTTTGTCAGTGAGTGTGTATGTTTCAGTGAAAGTGTGTGTTGGTTAAAATGTAAATTTAATGGTCACTGGACCTTGTGGGTGTTAGTTTGGCACAGACGGAGATGTTCCTCTAAAGAATAATACTCAATTATGGTGAACATGATATTCAGTGTCTCTTTGCCCCCCATTAGTGAAGATGTTTAAAACTAAATCATGGTGATGATCTTGATAAGTTGTCACTATTAATAAACTCAAACAGCTCTTACCAAAGGGATGTCTGATTAATCCTGCCCAGACTTTCGTTGGCTTTCCAATAACATACTTCCCAATGCAGGCTAATGGGAAGCTTTTGCAAGGCAGGTGCTCTTTGCAATTGCTTCCTCTTGAGCTAATCTAAGCAGGAAGTTACAGGACCAGATGTCTGACTGCTATCCAGGGGATGTAATAATGTTCATTTATAAAAGTGCCAATTTCAATTGAAATCTGCAATTTTTGGAAAATAAAAAAGGGGCTACACTCTTCACCCATAAAGCTCTTTAGGAAGCTGGAGAGCCCCTTTAAGCTCTGTCCATTGCTAAAAATAACGCTCCCCATGAGAAAAAAGAGACCCTATTTTTTATATATAATTTTAAAAAGTCCAATAAAAAAATAAAAATAAGTAAATATAGAGGGTTAATAATAATTATTTTGAAAAGAAAACCAAAAAAGTAACAGCATTTCTTTAACGTATTTTCACTATAAAAAGTGATAGAATATGTTTATGTTGTACATGGTACCAAAGCTTTTGAATAAAGCTGTATGACTTGGTAAATGGATTATATTTTGCTGACTACACAGCTACTGTTGCTTTCCAAAGCTGGCTTGCTCCTTACACAAAATACTTGCGGCACTCCATTATATTCAAGCACCATACACCATCTTTGCCCTAAAAGCTACGAACCTTCTATCAATATATATCTTATTAAACTGTATTTTCTCTATTTCATGTGTTATTTTCACTTTTTGACATGATATCTTTAATTCCTGCTGATCTTTATCCCCTTGCCCAATCCATCCAAAAATATATAATATAATATCATTAAAAATCTGTGTGTAAACGGCTGTTCATATACACATGCTCAGAAATGCAAATTATTATTCTTATTCTTATTTATAAAGCGCCAACAAATTCCGCAGCGCTGTATAAATAATAATTATCAACCAAACTTGCTTTCCTTCTGTAATAAAATCATATTGTGTATGTAGGTGTAAATGCACAATTTGGTTCAGTGTTTTTTTTTGTGAGGTGGGGGAGTGCCCTGTACTTGTGTCAAGGTCCTGGTGAGTTAGTGCAACAGACCAGCAATACACTGTTATTTTGTACAATATTGTGTAAAGGCATCTGGCACGGTCAGAAATTAGCAATTGAAGAATTATATATTCTTGCTCCCTTGTGACAAACTCCTAGAAATAAAACCTTGGGTCTCAGGCCCATTTGCAGTTGCAGTCCCAGTGACCCTGGAAGTTCTGCCAAAAACATAACTCTGAAATTGCTACATATAACAATTAGCTGTCACTACCTAACGGTACTACCTTGCTGCTTTCCGTAATTAAGTGCTATTATGTGTGGGCAAATATAGACAATCGTCTATCTGGATTAGAGAGTGTTTATGCGAAATGCTTGGTGCGTACGTTTTTGGGATCTTTCCAGTAATGTGACAGGAAATATTGAATATTCATCCTATGACCCTAACTACGGAGTGTGGAAAAACCCCAGATACTTCAAAGCTGGGAATTCTGGATGCAATAGACCCTGACATTGGTCCCCAGTGAGTCAGTGACACTCTTGGCTGAAGTAGCACTGAAAATTCCACTATGTAGCAAATGTATTTTCTCCCTACATTGTCTATGTAAAAAAAATGTTTCCCCGAGTTTCCCTTTCGCAGGGTCAGGAAAAAGTTTCCACCTGCTGTAACAGTAACAAAAAAGGCATGTGGGTGTTTACGTACAGTACAACAGTTTCAGGTAGAATGATGCCTGGGCACTATCCAGGACCAGTGGCAATTCTAGGAACAGTACACGGGAAGGGGGGAAGGAACGCAAAAAAGATACCACAATCTAAACTGCATTCCTGACACTATAGTCCTGAAGTGGCGGTTTAGGTTACCAGCCCCACTCTCTTACCTTTTCTCCCACGCTGCACCGGTCTCGCTGTGGCTGACCCTGCCTCCATTGATGATTGATTAATGATCTCAGCCAATCCAATGCTTTCCCATAGGAAAGCATTGGGAGTATACTGCGCATGCGCTGCAAACCGCTGCACTACGCCAATCAGTATCTCTTCATTGATATGCAATTAATCAATCCATTTCTATAGGAAACATTCTGCTGAATGTACTGGACTAGGAAACACTGCCACTAGAGATATTACTAGTCAGTAATGTAAACACTACCCTCTGAACAGGCAGCGTTTACAGTGCTAACACTGCAGGGACACTCTATAGACACAAAAACCTATACATTAAGCTATAGTGTTTCTGATAACTAAAGTGTCCCTTTAAGTACAGAGTTCATAGTATCGAG
Organism: Pelobates fuscus; assembly: GCF_036172605.1. NCBI lineage: Eukaryota > Metazoa > Chordata > Amphibia > Anura > Pelobatidae > Pelobates > Pelobates fuscus. Next base: position 83,692,920 of record NC_086323.1, read on the forward strand.
TGATACATTTATGTGACCATACATGGAAGCTGGAAATACGATAACTTGTGAAAAGTAAAGTACTCCTCTTGGATCAAATAGATCTGATAGATTCCAGCTGGTCTGAGAGTATGAAAAATCAGTCAAATTCTGTATTTATACCTAATGCAAAAAAAGTTAATTCAAAATTCACTCATACATAAAAGGTTGGGAAGGGGCATAAAGACATAAAACAGGAAGCACTAACAAACACGTTTGAGATGTTACGCTTCCCTGTTCATACACATGATAGCGTTGATTAACTTTCAAAATAACTCAAGTCAAACAGTGAGTTAAAACTATCAAGCATCATTATTGTGCAGCTGTAGCTGTGTTCCAGAAACGTGTGATTTAAAATTTTAAGTCACAATAGCCAATTTGGAAAAATTCCCACTCAGTTTATCTTCCAGGACAGATATTTCGCCTAGCATTTCCAGCTCTCCAACATTTCCACTTTAGTCAAGAAATCCCAGAAACCACAGGAAACCTTTCTAAAACACCAATGCGTGCACTATCTAAGCATACCTAGAGCTTTTGTCACTTGGGGCTGCCCCTGACTTTGTCGACCCAAATACAAAATCTTTTCCATCACAAAAGATCTTTTTATTGAATAAGTTGATTAAGTTCCAATACAATTGTCAGTTTCACCAATAAAGTGGCAATGTAGAATTATTGGTGAAACTGACAATTGTATTGGCACTTATTGAGAGGGGATTTGTGAGTGCAGGGAGAGAGGAGGTCTGTGCAGGGGAGGGAGAGAGGGGGCTGGTGAGGGTGCAGGGAGGGAGGGGAACTGTGAAGGGAAAGAGAGGATCTGTGAAAGGGGAGAGGGGATCTGTGCATGTGGTCTGTGAGAGTGTATGTGGGTGCAGGGAGAGAGGATGTCTGTACAGGGTAGGGAGGGGGACTGCACAGTGGAGGGAGAGGTACTGGACTGTGCAGGGAGAAATGGGAGATCTGTGCAGGGAGAGAGGGAGGTCTGTGCAGGGAGAGAGGGGGTCTGTGCAGGGAGAGAGGGGGTCTGTGCAGGGAGAGAGGGAGGTCTGTGCAGGGAGAGAGGGAGGTCTGTGCAGGGAGAGAGGGGGTCTGTGCAGGGATTGAGGGTGGCTCTGCAATGAGGGGGATTTGTGCAGGAAGGGAGAGTGGGGATCTATGAAGATATGGGGGACTGTGTAGGGTGGGAGAGGGTCTGTAAAATGAGGGGGGGCTGTGCAGGGAGAGAGGGGACAGTGCAGGAAGGGTGAGAGGGGATCCGTGAAGTGAGGGGAGACTCTGCAGGAAGAGAGGGTCTTTGAGCAGGGAGAAGTGGGTCTATGAATGGAGAGGAAGGACTAAGCAGGGAGAGAGGGGGGGTCTGTACGTGGGCAGGGAATCTGTAGGTGTGATGGGAGGGGGGCTGTGCAGGGTAGAGCATACTTGGTTTCTCTGCTAGGCAACTCTTCATCTTCCCTCTGCCAGCACGCCGCAGGACAGGAGGCACAGGAAGTGATCTCACTTTCCATCGTTCGGCCCATCCTCTTTTCCTCACTCACTGCACCGCACCCCCCTCCCCATTGCTATGCCACTGTACCTAAGTAGGGGAAGTACTACAATTAATATAATACAGGGCCAGTACAAGGATTTTTGGCTACACAGGCGAAGATGCATTTTGCCAAACTTCCACCCCCCAAAAAATGCATCTTAAAACCTTTTGAATTTCTTACCACCTTTTGTGTTTATCTGTCCTTTTTTGAATGTCTTACCCCCTTTGGTGTATCATATCCACCATTTTGTGTGTCTTGCCCCCCCCCCCCCCCCCCTTGTGTGTTTTGTACTTCTTTCTCCCCTTCCCAGCTTTCCATGCAACGGATAGGCATAAGGCTATCCTAGACTTAAGATAAGGCCAGGGGCTAATGAAAGTATTTAGAAAATTAGGCAGACTAGATGGGCCAACTGGCTCATATTCACATTCTATGTTTCTATTTTGTGTCTCTTTCTCCCCTTCCCTGTCTCCTTTTGTGTATCTCTGTCTCCCCCCCAACTCATTGTAGTCTCTTCCCCCCTTTCCCCTCATGTACTGCACGCAACACGGTAGAGGATCTTCTTTATTCTCTACCCAGCCAGTCCAGATAGAGGATCAGGAAGATTCTTTACAGCGGTCCGTGCGGTCACACTACATAAAGGGACTGGCAAGAGGGAGATCTCTGTGCGCTATCCTCCTTCCAGTCATCCAGGCCAGTGCACTCTAAGAAGGCCACCTGTACCATCTTATGGTTGCACCGACCCTGATATACTATCATAAAATATTAATTTTAAAAAGTCTGACTCAGATCAAAGCAAATGGAAACATATATTTGTAAAATATAAGAAAGTAAGGTATAAGTAACAAAACACAGTTTTAGCAGACTAAAACAAAATCCAACCATAGAAGTATTGGTCTATGCTGCAAGGAGGGCTTTAAGGGCTGACGTATTAGATGTGGGTTACCTTCAGGCAGGCAGTGGTGATGAGGGTGGAAGGATAGTAATGATTTTTTCTTGTTAAATTAAGAGGCTATTTTACAAAGCATCTGCCTAACGTAAAATAAAAAGACCATTAAAGCAACTTGCTAGATAACCCAAGCAGTATGGTACTAAGGGTACAGTCAGAACACATTCAGAAATGGCATATAGTAGGCACGTGATGAATGCCACATTTACTCTATAAATACACTATTGATCTATAATGAGAGCTGTTGAAAGGAGATGTTCCTCCGTACATCTATTATGTTTTAAGGCTTCTATTGTTGAGCTAAATGGACATTCTCACCTCTGGTAAATAGGCCCATGCAGAAAAAACACTGTAAGCAACAAGCACTCAGAATCATCTTTTCAGAATTAAGTAATTTCAACAGAGCAATAAAGAAGCTCTTCCATTTAGGTATTGTCCTTGTACTAGATAGTGCCATTCTAGATATAGAGATTAAGAATAGCCATTATCTATCTTATTCTTTCTAATATTATATTCTTTCACTAGCACATGTAAGTCAGTGGCAAAAATCTGTTTAAACTCAGTTGCACTCACTTCATCTATCATATGACTAGTTCAATCTCATAAGAAAGTTATAGAGTTATTGATGCACTAAAGTGTTGTTTCTTTAGATTTGTCTTGATGGACCATCCTATAAGCACTGGCACGATAGAGCACAATAATTTTTTTTTTTTATGGGCTTATGATGCACACGTGAGGGCTTATGATGCACATGTGAGGGCTTATGATGCACACGTGAGGAATAATTGCACTGGAGTGATGCAAAAAATTGTCTTAATTTCTCCCAGGAAATTAAAAAGGTTTAAAGGATAGATAAAGATAGATTCCTTGTTGTTGCAGATGGGGTGGAATGTGGATCCTCTTTTAACCCCTTAAGGACCAAACTTCTGGAATAAAAGGGAATCATGACATGTCACACATGTCATGTGTCCTTAAGGGGTTAATAACCACATTTATTGTTTAGTAGTGATGGTTAGGAAAATCGAAACGTTCAAAGAATATTCCATTCTCTTACTCGCCATGCATCAGCGCCCACATTTCTGAAGTCCTTGGGCCTACCAGTGGACTTTCTGAAGTCCTTGGGCCTACCTACCAGTGGACTTGATGTCAAAAGTGGAATGTCCCAGCCATTTTGCCGTTTATACCTATGGCTACTTTGCCATTCCATAAACCCTGCCAAACCTCAGATGCCTCCTAGGTCACAGCTTTGGGTTTATGTATGGATTTGATCTGGCTCTTGTTGCATATCCTTGTATGCTAAATGGTTATGAAGGTTCTTTATTTATTATTTACTGCCTTACCAGTGTTGTTCCTTTTACATGTTATTATACTGTATACATAATAATAACAAAGTATTTAACCAGGAAAGGTGCATTCAGATTACTCTGGTTTCCAAGTATGTCCTGCAAACCTAGTTTACTACATAACGATAGCTTTTAATGCTGATTTACCCCTTAAGGATGGAGGCAATTGTACAAGTTCTGATGTATAATTAGAGATTATTCTAGCGTCAGTGACCTAATAATCTAAATTTTATTAAAGACAGGAGGCGAATATTTGCTTTACTTCCTTTACCGTTTTCTCCCAACAGCAAAGAAACAGTTAACAGATAAAAACAACCAATCAGAACACATCTAGTCAGTAATAAGTGGCTGTGAAACTCCTCCCAATTCCTCTTTCTTGATGCAGCCGGAGTGATGTCAACCATGTAAACTGGAACGAATAATCTTCAAACAAGCGAGATCAACCTTGTAAACGAAACTGGAAGTTGGGACAACAGATCCTCACCGATGTCGTCATGCAGAGGGGTGAAGGCTATTTCACACTAGAAAAGAAGAGAAACTTGTGAAAGTATGGTGTGATTGGCAATGTGCCTACATAGAAATGCCTAGTTTGAAAATATCTTAATGAAAAGCTTCTGGAGTATTACACATATCCATAGTCATATCTATGTGGATGAAAGAATAAGCTTATGAACAAAAACTACAGCAGTATGAACACCCTACCTGTAGTCATGTCGCGAACATAAAATTTTCGGTTCGCGAATGGCGAACGCAAACTTCCGCAAACGTTCGTGAATGTGCGAACCGGGCGAACCGCCATAGACTTCAATGGGCAGGCGAATTTTAAAACCCACAGGGACTCTTTCTGGCCACAATAGTGATGGAAAAGTTGTTTCCAGGGGACTAACACCTGGACTGTGGCATGCCGTAGGGGGATCCATGGCAAAACTCCCATGGAAAATTACACAGTTGATGCAAAATCTGGTTTTAATCCATAAAGGGCATAAATCACCTAACATTCCTAAATCACAATGGGTATGGATTGACACCTGACATATGACATATTGATACCTTGACATATGGATTGACACCTTGACATATGGATTACATAATAATATAACACTTCCTATATCAACAATTTCTGCACACTCTATACTTTATAGGAAGTATTTAAATTAAGTGCTCCCCTTATTTGTATGAGAGGAACACATTTGGGATTTTGAAGCAGCTGATTTAAAGAAACAATATAATCATACAGAAAAATGTTATATTACTAGAAGCGCATGGTATACACTTTTCTATTTTCATTCTTTATGTTGGCCAACTGAGTACAAACTTTCACCATGAAAGTGCTTGGGAACTAAGCAGCATAGCCATTACAGCAGGCCCTATTAGCTATGGTATTAGAAGTGTTCCTTTAATTGCAAACTAGTTCCATGGATGTTCCTGAAAACTCTGCAGATATGAGACAGAATCTTTGTGGGCAGTATCTTACACTGAAGATGGAGTCAAGGTTTGTTTAAATTTGCCCTCTTCCCCAGTCATTTCTTGCCTTCCCCACTCATTTGTGAGCCTGCTCTACATTTTTCCGTGTTGGCTATCAATACTTACCACTGGCACCACCATCCTTTTGATTCAGCATAGTATGTATACAGGGAAGAAGAATTTACTTTTCCTCAAGTATATTTATAATGATAGCCACACGCTATAAATTAAGAAAGTAATTCAAAAAACTAAGCCTTCATTGTAAACTATACTAACAACCAGGACTGGACTGGTAAAAAAAATTCTGCCCGGGCATTTTTAAATCACAGCCCACTGATGAAGTGGGGGGGGGGGGGGGGAGTAAGCCACAGATGGTGGAGGGGGGAGTTTGCTTGTGACTTGACTCTGGTGTCTCCATAATTGGGATAACGAAGGACAAAAGGGCCAGGAAAGCATATTGCACAGGTGTTTAGAGCGTATTTGTGGGATTGTGTGTGTGTAGAGTGAGTTGATTGTGGTGTGGTGTTTTGTGTAAATGCTGGTTTCAGTTGTGTAGTGTTTGTGATATAATATGTGTGGCTAGGTGATGTAGAGAGTGAAAGAGTGTGAGTATAGGGGATGTAGCAAGTGTGTGCATAGGGGCTATAGTGTATGTGTGTATAAATGATGTAGGGGTTGAAAAGTGTGTGTGTTTAGGTAAAGTAGTGTGTGTTCACTTACAGGGTATCTAGTGTGTTCATGGGGGATCCAAAGTGTGTATGTCATTAATGTAGTGTGTGTACGTGGTGCAGTGTGTGCCTATAGGGGATCTATTGTGTGTGTATAGAGGATACAGAGTGTGTAATTTTTTTTATTATTATTAAGGAATATACAGTTTATGTCCCCCCCTCCCTTCTTACCTTTGCCTGGGACGGTGGACTTTACTGCAAGCTCTGGTGGTCCTGTGGGAAATTCCTGGTGGTCCAGTGTTGAGTGAACTCTTGCCAGATCGGAGTGTTGCCATGATAACCATGGCAATGCTCCAACCTCGCGAGAGGAACCCGGCAGAGCTACAGGATAGAGCTACCCTGGATCCTCTCTCCTCCCCCTGCCAGCGGCTGCATCACAGTGCCTGTGGGCCGGTGGAGAATTAGTTTATCTAACTTGCATAGCACTTGCCATGCATGGGCCGGCAGTTTAGATGCAGAATAGTGGGGTAATGAAAGTAGAAAGGTCACAACAAACAAGACCCAGTGGAGCGCTAATAAAATGAATAAACTCACCCTTTTAAAAAGGTATATGAAATTTGAGGGAATCTGGAGAGAGAATATAATGGAGACAATAGTGTAGTATGTATGGACTTGAGGTACATAAAGAGAGGAATTTATATGTAACACACTCACATGGTACAGAGCCTGAAAACGATAGGCTCAAATCATAAGCGCAGGGGTGTTATAAAGCAAACACCAAGCTTCTTCGATGGTTTGGTAGCAATCCTCAAAGAAAGGGAGAGATAAGGGGACAATGGACCAAAGTCCTAGTGTGTTATCCTCAACCCAGAGTGGTACCAAAACAAGTATAAATGCTTGCTCACCTTTTTGAGAGCCAATCCAAACTGGGCTCTCAGTGTGATAGATAGTGTGCCTTTAAGAGGGCACTGCTCTTCTTTGTGGCAGGAAAGTAGATGCAGGTCGTAGGCTCAAATATAAAAAAAACTTTTTATTATAAAACACTTACATAAAATATAAATAAAAAAGTTCCCATAAAATTATGGTGTAAAGATGAGTCCTCTTCCGAGACGCGTTTCGCCTTATGCAAAGGCTTTTTCAATCGGTATCCTGCTAGTGTCTTCCTGCTGTTTAAATATCCAGAGAGTCCTTCCTATTGGTTCTTACTACCTTCCGGATGACCAAATATGGTAAGGGGTGTTCCGATCAGCTGTTTGTGAGTTCTCGTAATTCCGGAAGTGACGTATCGCCCTTGCCGCGACGTCACTTCCGTTTCAATCGTAGCCGCCATTTTGGTTAGTGGCAAGCTTCAAGCTCATTCACATAGCGTTAGTGTTGTGGAATACAACGTAAAAGGAAAGGGAAAAAAGGGATCAATTCCACCTCTTGATTACATAGATATATTAATAAGACAATAAGCCCAATAAAAGTATGTTTGAAAGGAGATAAACTAAATCCTTTATATTAAGCAACAGCCTATATTCGGCTGTGTAAATAGATAGTCGTTTTAATCTTATATCTAGGTTCTTAAATATATGAGAAAATTTACAGTGACACTGCTGTCTTAAAGGATTACAGCCATCTCTATTAAGCTGTATAAATAAATTGTCTTTTCAATCCTATATCTAGGATGTTGATTACATAGGTGAATTTTCGATAACAATGCTGTCTTAAAGGGATATACACCCAATTGGTGTTTAGTAGAATAGAAACGTAAATTGCAGACGTGTGTCATCCATATGAAGTGACCGAATGGAATAACAAATTAGAGAGTTTTTCTTTTGGATTAATGGACTTAATTATTGAGAGACGCCGGCATAATCTGGCAAAACTAGATAAAAAAATTGATGAACTACAGAATTATCTAATAAACAATACCTCCTCAGAAGAATATACCTCTATTACAGAGGATATAAAAGACAATTTAGAAAAAATGGAAAAAACTGTAATTGAAACAAAAAAGAGAAAATATTTGAGGGATAAAAATGATTATGCCAATAATAGAGTCAGGACATACTCCAAATATAACTATAATAATGTAAATAATTTCCAAAGAACAAAGTGTCATGCCTTAATTACGGTATTCCCTTACTTCCTGGTTCCACGGAGCTTAGCCACACCTCTTTATGACACGGTCTGCCTATTTAATCTGACCGCACCAGCTGATCGACGCTGGATTATTGAACTACGTTCCGTACTCACGAACCGGCTGCAACATCGTTGTGAAAGCCCTCTGTTACCGGACCGGACTGGAAGACTTCAAGTTCCCTTCTATGTGTTCTATGTGCCGGAAGCTAAGTAAAACCTCTGTGATAAGCGTTGCATCTCAAAGCTGTTATTTCCTGTCTCCAAAGTCCTTCGTTAAAACATACCCGTTACAGCTAACTTCAACTCATACTTTGTCTCAGTTAGCTGCATCTGTCTTACTTCAGTTAAAGTCTATGGAACAGCTATTGTAACTTCTTATCACCTAATTAATTACTACTACTAAAGGACTCTTTCTGATTCATTCACCGTTTACTACTTAAAGCTACAGTGCATATAATTGTGGACTTCAGTTATCGTTTACTACTTAAAGCTACAGTGCATATAATTGTGGACTTCAGTTATCGTTTACTACTTAAAGCTACAGTACCTGTAAATTGGAATTAAAGTCAATACCTTTTACTTTTTATAATAAATATTCAAACTATACGAAATCTGCAGTTGTGTTCCTTCATAACAAATTTTTAGACGTGACACAAAGTACCCTAAAAGAAACATTCCTGATAGAAGTATATCTTACTATCCAAACACCCACAAAGGTCTCTCTGGTAGGAGGCACTCTAATAGTGATACTCCTTTTCATAAAGAACCCCAAACTAAAACAATGAATAGATCAAGTTGTAAAGCGGAGGCTAACTATAGCTATGGTAGAAGAGACGTTGTCTCTCCCAATAAAAAAAGAAATGACCACTCTGATGGAAGGGACACATATAGATGGAAAAAACAGAGTGTGCATTTCGACAAAACGCCAACCATATTTGAATAGACCTGAGAGAAAAAAGGAGGATAATGTTCCTCTATATAACAGATTTGCACACCTAGACCGTTCACCAAGACAAGAGGATTTTTGGGAACTCCAGGAAAGGGAGAGATACAAATGCTCCCCATTAGGAAAGAGGCAGAGATCCATAGAGGAAGGGGAATTAGAGGAGGAGTATCTTTACAAAAGAGGAAAAAGAGACAAAAAATAATTAAGAATGGTATCTTTAACCTCACAAATAGAGTGCTCTCCAAATCCCAACAATCATTACTTGAAAAGGGCCTTAAATTTGCCCCGACTAGAACATTAGATAAATTCAGCACCTATTTGGACCTTAACAGGTTTAAAAGAAAAATGTGTTTGAAAAAATTCTTCCATAAGAAACCATCAACAAGACCTATGCCAAGTGAAATAAATGATGAATTTGTGCATACGGAACTTAAAGAGAAATCCAGTTTTTTTCCCAAGTTTTTCATCTCTGATGAGATGTCAACATTTGAAAAAATGGTTAGGAGGGATATTAAACGCATCAAACCTATTGGGAAGAATGAATATAATCTTACCTTCCAAGAAAGGGACAGTCTAAAGAAGTTCAAAAATGACAACACACTGGTCATTAAACCGGCCGATAAGGGGGGGGGGGGGGATTGTCCTTATCGAGAAAGATGATTATATTGCAGAATCCAATAGGCTACTTGGTGACACTACAACATACATCGTTTTAAATAAAGACCTCACTAGTGAAATTAAGGTCAGTTATACTAAATTGCTAGACAAAGGCAAGTTAGAAGGTATCCTGAATAAAAAAGAATCAGAATTTCTAAACATCCATCACCCCAGGATCCCTGTTTTCTATTACTTGCCAAAGATCCATAAACACATCACCAAACCCCCTGGGCGCCCCATCATCTCAGGAATAGGATCTATATCGAGTAGGCTTTCCCAATACATCGACCAATGCCTACAGCCTATAGTGAAGAACTGTAAAGGCCATTTAAAAGACACCATTAATGTCCTGCAGGTCCTTAAAGATGTTATATGGGATGATGAATGCTGGCTAGTTACAGCCGACGTTCACTCCTTGTATACCATCATACAACACAATAGAGGATGTGAAGCGACAAAGTTTTTCCTCGAGAGATCCGGACTTTTTCCACAATCTCAGATTGATTTCATTTTGGAGGGAATCAATTGGATACTCCACAATAACTATTTTTGGTTCAGTGAGGCATTCTATTTGCAAATCTGTGGAACGGCGATGGGCACCAGGTTTGCACCCAGCTACGCTAACTTGTTCATGTCATACTGGGAACATCAGTTTGTTTTTGGTGACCGTAGGTGGGATGCAAACCTGGTGTCCTATCATCGTTATATAGACGATATTTTTTTTGTTTGGAAGGGCAGCAGCGAGTCCCTTGATCTCTTTTTTTCATGTGTTGAGAATAATGATTGGGGTATCAAGCTTACCAGAAATAGCAGTAAGAACTCTGTCGAATTCCTCGACCTCAACATTTTTATTGAAAGTAACACCATCAAGACCAGTACCTTCTTTAAGAAGGTTGATGTAAACAGTTACATCGAGGGCAATAGTTGCCATTACTCACCTTGGCTCCTCAACGCACCTAAGGCACAACTTCTCAGAGTAAGATGTAACTGTACCGATATTGCTATGTTTCATAAACAAGCACAAAAGATCATGACGGACTTCATAGATAAGGGATATGATAGACAGTTACTTGACAGTGCTTATGATGAGATAAGTCTTAGAGAAAGAGAATCCCTTTTAAAATATAAAGTGAAACCTACCACCTCTGCAGACAGTGAATTGGCCTTTATTTGCGATTTCAACATACAGAGCAAACAAGTTAAAAAAGTAATCCATAAACATTGGCCTATCCTTAAAAATGATGAGTTACTAAACACTCTCCTACCGGAGAAACCCAAAATTATCTATAGGGGAGTATCTAATTTAAGAAATAGTCTTTCCAATAACAATTCGACCAGAGCTAAAGAAGTGTTAAACCCCTTTAATGAATCTAAAGGGTTTTATGGTTGTGGTGTTTGTGGGGCCTGTAGGCACACCAATAACCCTAAAAGAACAATTAGGGAATTTGCAAATCCCAATGATCTTAATAAGAACTATAAAATAAAGGACATTATCACCTGCCACACCAAAAGGGTAATTTACATGCTGACGTGCCCATGTGGCCTCCTATACATTGGGCGGACAATACGCCCTCTGCAAGTGAGAATACAGGAACACATCAGAAATGTGAAAAATGGATTTATTAAACACAGTGTATCACTTCACTTCAAAAATATGCATAATAGTGATCCAAAAGGGATACAATTTAAGGGCATCCAAAAGGTAGTCACAGACTGGAGAGGTGATGACTTGGTGAGGAAAATGGGTAAGGCTGAGATGAAGTGGATATTCGAATTGGACACTCTACACCCTAGAGGTCTTAATCTTGATTTTGAACTTTGTCATTTTTTATAAAATATTTTTTTTCCTTTTCCTCTTCACCTCAGCCTTCATATGGTTCTCACTATGATGAAATATATAAGTCGTAATTTAATTTATCAACACATTTTTTTTAATAATTGAATTGATACTGTATCCCTTTAAGACAATAACACCACTTAAGATTTATATATACATTTGAGTAATGTATGTGTATATATTTATTAGAACAGGATACTTCATATGGATGACACACGTCTGCAATTTACGTTTCTATTCTACTAAACACCAATTGGGTGTATATCCCTTTAAGACAGCATTGTTATCGAAAATTCACCTATGTAATCAACATCCTAGATATAGGATTGAAAAGACAATTTATTTATACAGCTTAATAGAGATGGCTGTAATCCTTTAAGACAGCAGTGTCACTGTAAATTTTCTTATATATTTAAGAACCTAGATATAAGATTAAAACGACTATCTATTTACACAGCCGAATATAGGCTGTTGCTTAATATAAAGGATTTAGTTTATCTCCTTTCAAACATACTTTTATTGGGCTTATTGTCTTATTAATATATCTAGGTAATCAAGAGGTGGAATTGATCCCTTTTTCCCTTTCCTTTTACGTTGTATTCCACAACACTAACGCTATGTGAATGAGCTTGAAGCTTGCCACTAACCAAAATGGCGGCTACGATTGAAACGGAAGTGACGTCGCGGCAAGGGCGATACGTCACTTCCGGAATTACGAGAACTCACAAACAGCTGATCGGAACACCCCTTACCATATTTGGTCATCCGGAAGGTAGTAAGAACCAATAGGAAGGACTCTCTGGATATTTAAACAGCAGGAAGACACTAGCAGGATACCGATTGAAAAAGCCTTTGCATAAGGCGAAACGCGTCTCGGAAGAGGACTCATCTTTACACCATAATTTTATGGGAACTTTTTTATTTATATTTTATGTAAGTGTTTTATAATAAAAAGTTTTTTTTATATTTGAGCCTACGACCTGCATCTACTTTCCTGCCACAAAGAAGAACAGTGCCCTCTTAAAGGCACACTATCTATCACACTGAGAGCCCAGTTTGGATTGGCTCTCAAAAAGGTGAGCAAGCATTTATACTTGTTTTGGTACCACTCTGGGTTGAGGATAACACACTAGGACTTTGGTCCATTGTCCCCTTATCTCTCCCTTTCTTTGAGGATTGCTACCAAACCATCGAAGAAGCTTGGTGTTTGCTTTATAACACCCCTGCGCTTATGATTTGAGCCTATCGTTTTCAGGCTCTGTACCATGTGAGTGTGTTACATATAAATTCATCTCTTTATGTACCTCAAGTCCATACATACTACACTATTGTCTCCATTATATTCTCTCTCCAGATTCCCTCAAATTTCATATCCCTTTTTAAAAGGGTGAGTTTATTCATTTTATTAGCGCTCCACTGGGTCTTGTTTGTTGTGACCTTTCTACTTTCATTACCCCACTATTCTGCATGTTATTGTGTTAAGGTTGGAGGTACCTTCACGTGTGTCGAGCTGCTTAGTGGAACCAGGTTCTTCACCAAATTACAAATTTGAGCGCCTAGGAAAGCACGGTTTATTTGTTATCATTCTTCGGCAGGTTAGATGCACTGAACTTCCCTGTCGGCCTCGGCCCATGTCTATCGCAACCCACAGGGCATTTACCCATTATGCCCAATGGCCAGTTCGGGCCTGCTAACAACCTACTTCTTCCATACATGAATTACATCCAAACCTTACCTTTGTGTTGCTCTACCCCACTCTATCTATAATGTAAGCTCGTTTGAGCATGTCTCTGAATACCCTCTGTTCCTGTGCGTCTAACTTGTATTGATGCATATAGATGTCTATTAGTCCACCAATTGTACAGGGCTGCAGAATTGGTTGGGCTGTATAAATAGTAATATGTAAAGAATACACCGTACATAGCCTAAGCATGAAGAATAGGTTTGTTATAGTTTGACTTTACTTGGGAATTGGCCCTCTCTGTTTGGAGACACCCTAGTGGGAGTATCCCCCAAGAGTGTGTGCATTACCTTTTTCTCTCAAAATGCATATCAGGTAAATGAGGGAAGGAGGAGACTAGTGGGAGGACAGGCTGCAAGGAGAGATGACAAGAACAAGGAGAGACACGGATGAAGGTTAGCCGTTAGGGATAGAGACACTGATCATTGGGGTTAACAGGTTGAAAGAAACACAAACATGAGGATTAACAGATGGAGAGAGTGTCACGGACAGATAGGATCCAACAAGCAAAGACAAGGACAGCAAATACTAAAAAACCAGAAAGCGTATTACCGGACCTTAGAATTGCCGGAATAAACTCCAATAGAATAGTACAAGACAAGCCGAGGTCAGGCATACAGAAGACATACTAAACGTTAGGAATATCCAAAGTTCAAGAACAATAGAAAGGAGAATATTCAAAGATAAAACAAGGTCAAAATTCCAGATATACAAGAAAGTACAAACGCTCTTGGATAAACCAGACAAAAGGAAACCATGATAGGGCATCAAACAAATAGACCAGAGAGTTTAAAAAGCCCAGGAAGGGCTCTAATTGGTTACTGACACCTGGTGACAACAAAACGTGCATGCATGTCGATGACGTAATGACGCACGCACGTCCACATCACCAGCATCAAAAACAGAGATTGTGCCTTTAAATTGTGGCCTCTGTAAGCAACCGGTGACCCAGCAAGAGGTAATTCGACTGTGCCGAACAGAAGTGGGCACGAGTTATCCCCGGATTGGCAGCGTGACAGTGAGACAGGTGATGGGGGTTTAGAGGTGCAGAGAGAGACAGATGATGGAGGTTAACAGGGGGAGAGATACAGATCATGTGGGTATATACCGTATATACTCGAGTATAAGCCGAGTTTTTCAGCACATTTTTTGTGCTGAAATAACGGAACTCGGCTTATACTCGAGTCAATAGTCTGTATTATGGCAATTTGCATTGCCATAATACAGACTGGGGGGAGAGGGGGCTGTCAGAGCTGTACTTACCTTTCCTGCAGCTCCTGTCAGCTCTCTCCTCCCCTGCGCGGTCCGTTCAGCACCTCGGTCAGCTCCCAGTGTAAATCTCGCGAGTGTGAGCTGACAGTGTGAGCTGACAGAGGACGTCAATAGCCTGTACACGTTTATTCCCCATACAGATGGCATTGAAGCAATGCGACAAGTGTTATGTGGCTCTACGGTTTACCAAGGTCCTATGATTGAATTCACATTGGAGCTTTTATCTTTGGTACTGCACAACAACTACTTCAGATTTGAGGATCGGTGGTACTTGCAGGTTGCGGGAACATCGATGGGGTCAGCCATGGCCCCTATGTACGCCAACGCGTACATGTACGTATACGAGCAAACATATATCTTGACCCCCTACAAGGATAAGATCATTGGCTACTACCGCTTCATAGATGACCTGTTGATAATCTGGAGGGGTTCTTGCAGTGAGGCATATTCTATGATAGAGCAGCTCAACTTATTGCAAACACCTATTAAATTCACGGCAAGTGTTAGTGATGTTAGTGTACAGTACTTGGATTTGGAACTCACATTTGCATCTAAGGAAATACAACATATGTTATTTTCAAAACCGACAGATCGCAACACTCTGCTGCATGCAGATAGTGCACACCCAGCCCCGTTGAAAAAATCCATTCCTAAGGCGCAATTCCAAAGAGTTATCCGTAATAATTCAGATGTAAATAAAGCTGAGTTTCAATTGCAGGCTATGACTGAAAAATTCCTGGATAGAGGCTATGACCGTCGGGAGTTGGAGCAGGCACTGTTGAAAGCTAAAATGGCTCCGGTACCTACCACTAAGGATCCCGCACGGAGGATGGTATTCCCGATGACGTTTCATAATACCTCAAGTGAATTTACAGCAATTGTCAAAGATAATTGGAGAATGGTCGCTTTGGATGAAACTTTGCCGAAGATTTTTAGAGAGAAACCGCTGATATGTTATAGGAGGGGTAAAAGCCTCAAAGACATGTTGGTACATACCGACCCAGTGGAAAGTTACTCCAAAGTGGACAAACACAACATAAGGGGATGCATCCGATGTTTAGGGTGTGTGACAGGTGGGCACATGATTACAGCAAAAAAATTTAACCACCCACACACTAACAAGGTCTATGACATAAGACACACCATTACCTGCAAAACTCCTTATGTAGTCTACAAATTGGTGTGCCCGTGTGGTTTACATTACGTGGGCAAGACTGAAACACCCCTATGCGAGAGGATTAGGGGTCACCGGTCAAGTATAAGGTTGGCGTATAGGGATGGACAAACAGATAAACCTGTCGCTCAGCACTTTTTGGACAAAAAGCACCCTCTGGCATCCCTAAAGTTTATAGGGATAGACCATATCCCTCCCCCCCGGAGAGGGGGCAACAGGGGGAGATTGTTGCTCCAAAGAGAGGCGTTTTGGATTAACCAATTAAACACTGTGTCACCTCTGGGACTTAATGAAAACATTATTTATCATTCTTTCTTGTAGGAATATCCAGCTAGTTAAAAAGTTTTTAATTATAATGCTTTTAATTTATATGTATTTATGTATATTATTTAAATATTTGTAGATTTATGTACCATGGGGACTAGAGGTATATAGTATTTGGTAGCACTAAGTTTAGTGTGGTTCACTTTAAGCACTGATTTTGTAGTTATTTTTGCACTGGGCACTTTATACATTAACATCGGCTACTGGATGTACACTTTATTTCAAGCACTTTATACTAGATAACCTATACACTTTATATTAGATAACCATAAAATTCATGGGTTATTTCTATACATATTATGCACCTTTTAGCACTTTAAATCTATGTTCCCCTTGTAGTATTTGTATCTGGGAACACATTCGACTCATTCATATCTCACATTGTTTATTATCGCCATGGAAACCGCAGCTCCTGGTTATCCAGGTAGTTATACACGCACGAACACGTGACGGGAGGCGGGGCACGTTTAGAGGTGCGCGCGCATACCCGGAAGTACACTTGGTGATGGCGGATTTGGCGGCAAACACTCTGGTGAGTAATTTCCTTAATTATTAATGGTATATATTGTTAGTATTTGTAATGTGTTGTATTGTCCTGTTGAATTTGACCCTGAAGAAGGTCCCGAACGGGGACCGAAACGTTGGCCGTATTTTTTAATCAACTTTAATAAAGATTGGAATTTTTAAGTCCGGAGAGCAGCCTATTTCATTTGGATTATTTATCATTTTGGAGCTTTGGTCTGGCGCCCGGCATTGGCTTATGATACACGTGAGTGCTGGGGATTCCAAGTAATTTATATATATATATATATATATATATATATATATATATATATATATATATATATATATATATACACACACAAATATTTACAAATTCTGGCACTCTTCCCAAAAATAGGTTCTTAGAAAAATTCAGACCAAGGTGCTTCTCAGTGCAAAATATATAAAAATCCAAAGAAATGAGAGCACTCACTGGTTTTGAAAAGCTGTGTATTCAGATGCTAGGCAAACAAATCAACGTTTCGACCGTCAAGCGGTCTTTATCAAGATCTTGATAAAGACCGCTTGACGGTCGAAACGTTGATTTGTTTGCCTAGCATCTGAATACACAGCTTTTCAAAACCAGTGAGTGCTCTCATTTCTTTGGATATATATATATATATATATATATATATATATATATATATATATATATATATTTACAGGTATGTCCGAAAATATTTGTACACTGACTCAAGTCTTGTTATTTAGGCTGTTTATCAAATCAAATTAAAGTTACAGTTAAATAATGAGTATGGGCTTAAAGTGCAGTTTCTCAGCTTTAATTGGAGGGCATTTACATCCAAATTTGAGAAAGGGATTAGCAAGTACAGCTTTAATATGTAGCCCCCTCTTATTCAATGTACAAAAAGTAATTGCTCAATTGACTCAAAAGCTGTTTCCTGGACAGCTGTGGCCTATTCTTTTGTTATTTATTCATCAATTAAGCCGGTAAAAGGTCTGGGGTTAATTCCAGGTGTGGCTTTCACTTTTGGAAGATGTTGCTGTGAACCCACAACATGCGGTCAAAGGAGCTCTCAATGCAAGAGAAACAGGCCATCATTAGGCTGCAAAAAATAAATCCATCAGAGAGATAGCAGAAACATTAGGAGTGGCTAGATCAATAGTTTGAATAGTTTCTACCATAAAGAGAAGACTTCACAAGAGCAAATACAGAGTGTTCACCATAAGGTGCAAACCATTCACCTTACCTTATCTAGCCTCAAGAATAATAAAGCCAGATTAGACTTTGCCAAAAATCGCCTAAACTAAAAAAGCCAGCCCAGTTCTGGAATAGCATTCTTTGGACAGATGAAACTAAGAACAACCTGTACCAGAATGGTGGAAACAAAAGCTCATCATCCGAAAGCATGCCAAATCATCTGTAAAACACGGTGGAGGCAGTGTGATGGCATGGACATGCATGTCTTCTAACGGCACTGGGTCACTAGTGTTTACTGATGCAGCACCGGAGCTGTACCAGCTCGGCGTATAACCCATCCCATGACAATCCCCGAATCCCCCTCCAACGTACCCGTGCTACCTCGTACGATAAGCCGAGGTTACGGCCATAGGGTCTAGTGTCAGCACGCCTAGCAGCCCAATAAACAAAGGAATGTCCCACGATCCAGACAAATCGAGGAGAAGGACCTACAATGAAAATAACATACAACCATCACTGCTACGCTGCTAGCCTACAGCAAATGGGGGCGCACGTAGAGCTGGTACCGGCCCGACTGCCAGCGCCCCAAACGCTTGAGCGCCTCTGTAGGGAGCAGGGCCGGACTGGGAACTAAAATCAGCCCTGGAAAAAAATTCTATACCAGCCCAATAATGCGTCGCGACAGCATAGTGTGCTGATATAGAGGGTGAAAAAATAAATTGAAATTGAAAACTCTTACTCCAACGAAGGAGTAAGGGCGTCAAAATAAACAAAAGAGCGCCTTTTTTTTAAGTAGACGTACATTTGCATGTAATCAATGTTTCAGTACAACTACTTTGGCCTATTAAGGACATTTTAGTAATGG
Organism: Pelobates fuscus; assembly: GCF_036172605.1. Classification (NCBI taxonomy): domain Eukaryota; kingdom Metazoa; phylum Chordata; class Amphibia; order Anura; family Pelobatidae; genus Pelobates; species Pelobates fuscus. The sequence continues at coordinate 83,711,530 of NC_086323.1, forward strand.
TACTGAAATGCTGAATGTCTGCAGTTGCACAACTAAAAAAATGAAGTGATCTGGTTAATTTTGAAGTTCTATGGGTGCGCTCTTCACTTTGAATATGTTACTGTGCATGAGTATGCAACTAGCAACAAGACAGGGCCAATACGTGCTCATTACACACACACACACACACACGTGTATATATATATATATATATATATATATATATATATAAATACAAAATATGTATCTTGGCACTCACCCTTTCCAAAACAAATGGTTTCAATGCCTAGGTGCTATCCCACGTTGTAGAATATATATGAAGGAATAAGAGATGCACTCTCAGGTCTTGATAAATAATAAAATCGGTATTTTATTTTCCAAACAAGGTTAACATTATCCGATCGACGTTTCGACCCCTTAGGGTCTTCCTCAGGATCCTCAGGATCCTGAGGAAGACCCTAAGGGGTCGAAACGTCGATCGGATAATGTTAACCTTGTTTGGAAAATAAAATACCGATTTTATTATTTATCAAGACCTGAGAGTGCATCTCTTATTCCTTCATATATATATATATATATATATATATATATATATATATATATATATATATATATATATATATATATATATATATATATATATATATATATATATATATATATATATATATTAATGACATTTATGTGTGTATTATGCATATATAAATGTATATTACAATATGTGTAAATATTATAGGCATAGTTATATGTTACTAATACACACATCAATATACATGCATATATATGTGTGTATTACTGTCAGGATCACATCAATTTACGTCTATTACCTTTACCTCCCCCAACCTGGTGTCTTTCTATTACCCCTCAGTCTCTGTGTCCCCCCCTCTCCCTGTGTTTCTATTATTCCTCTATTTGTCTCCCCTCCTTCCCCTCTATTTGCCTACCCCATCTCCTCTATTTGTCTCTCCCCTTCCCCTCTATTTGCCCCCCTTCCCCTCTATTTGTCCCCCCTTCCCCTCTATTTGCCTCTCCCCTTTCCCTCTATTTGCCTCTCCCCTTCTCCTCTATTTACCCCCCTTCCCCTCTATTTGCCTCCCCCCCTTATTTGTCTCCCCCTTCTCCTCTATTTACCCCCCTTCCCCTCTATTTGCCCCCCTCCCCCTCTATTTGCCCCCTTCCCCTCTATTTGTCTCCCCCATCCCCTCTATTTGCCTCTCCCCTTCCCCTCTATTTGTCTCCCCCTTCCCCTCTATTTACCCCCCTTCCCCTCTATTTGCCTCCCCCTTCTCCTCTATTTGCCCCCCTTCCCCTCTATTTGTCTCCCCCTTCTCCTCTATTTGTCTCCCCCTTCTCCTCTATTTGTCTATCCCTTCTCCTCTATTTGCCCCCCTTCCCCTCTATTTGTCCCCCTTCCCCTCTATTTGCCCACCCTTCCCCTCTATTTGCCCACCCTTCCCCTCTATTTGTCCCCCCTTCCCCTCTATTTGCCTCTCCCCTTCCCCTCTATTTACCCCCTTCCCCTCTATTTGCCTCCCCCCTTCTCCTCTATTTGCCTCTCCCCTTCCCCTCTATTTACCCCCTTCCCCTCTATTTGCCTCCCCCCTTCTCCTCTATTTGCCCCCCTTTCCCTCTATTTGTCTCCCCCTTCTCCTCTATTTACCCCTTCCCCTCTATTTACCCCCCTGCCCCTCTATTTGCCTCCCCCCTTCTCCTCTATTTGCCCCCCATTCCCCTCTATTTGCCTCCCCCCTTCTCCTCTATTTGCCCCCCCTTCCCCTCTATTTGCCCCCCCTTCCCCTCTATTTGCCCACCCTATTTGCCTCCCTTCCCCTCTATTTGCCCCCTTACCCTCTATTTGCCTCCCCCCTTCTCCTCTATTTGCCCCCCCCCTCTATTTGCCCCCCCTTCCCCTCTATTTGCCCCCCCTTCCCCTCTATTTGCCCCCCCTTCCCCTCTATTTGCCCCCCCTTCCCCTCTATTTGCCCACCCTTCCCCTTCTGTGTACCTGCTTAACTTGTCACAGGAGGACTGAGGGAGGGGGCGGAGCTAACGACCATGCTCCCTCACGGTTCCCATAATTCCTAGCATCTACACATCATAGAGTAGTGATTACTCTATGATGTGTAGATGCTAGGAATTATGGGAACCGCGAGGGAGCATGGTCGTTAGCTCCGCCTCCTCCCTCAGTCCTCCTGTGCTGACAGCTATGCTGCTGTCAGTATCAGTGAGTGTGCCGCCGGATCGCTTAGGCGGCCGCCCGGCTCACTCACTGATACTGACAGCAGGTACAGCTGTCAGCACAGGAGATGGGGCCGCCGGCCACAAGGTAAGTATACACCCTCAGAGTGTGCCGCCGGACCGGCCACCCGGCGGCACCGACAATGCGGCCGGCGGCCGCAATATTATTAAAATATAGGGAGCAGGACTCCCTCTCTCCCTCCAGCCCCCCAGGTGCCGCGGCCCACCGGGAAATTTCCCGGTATCCCGGTGGGCCAGTCCCGTGGGAGGCCCAGCTTACTAGCCTGCATGGCAGCCCCGATCCAAAACGAGTGCGTGGTGTACAAACCTGGAGACAACCCAATACTAACAACCCCTGCCCAAAGTACCCTGGCGAACTGAAACCAGCTGAGTGCTGACCCATCCCGGTGCCACAACAGGGACCCCGCCTCCGATCCTCGCACCTCCAAGAAATCCCGCAGTAACCTAACCGGGCAAAACCGCTCACCAGTAGCCAGAATCCGAACCGATGCGCCCTCTCCTACCTGATCAGTCTTAGACTTTCGAATGAGCAACGTCATGTCGCCCGTCGAGACCCTGATATCAGCGATTTCCATGGCAGCTGGCGCCAGTGTACTTGGAGCCACCAGCTCGCCTATCTGAAGGGCCACAAAGAAGCAGAGAGCAAAAGCGGCCCGGAACAGGAGAACCTCGTAGCCCGAGACACAAATCTGGGGCAGACGCTCCAGGAGTCTGCACAAGATCTCATAGGAGATTGGACGCGGAGAGTCCCGCTTACGGCCCTTCATGACCCGCGAGACGCAGAAGACTTGGTAGCATCCTGCCACCCACACCACTGGAACAGAAAAGACAGGGCCGTTAACGACCTCTCTGCCACTGCTACCGACTTACCCTCCTCGCAGAGTGACTCCAAGAAGGCCAGAGTCGCTCCCAACCTACCTTCGTCCGAAGACACCTCTCTGCCATTGCAGACATCCTTCCATTTTCGCCATACCGCAGAATACGACCTCCACGTCGACTCCGACAGCGACTCCCTTGCCAACCGGCTCAAATGGTGGAAACCAGGTCCCATATACCCAACCTGTCCCACTGAAACCGAGAGAGAGAGTCGGCTATAATGTTCTGCTCCCCAGGCACAAGGCGCGCAACCAACCACAAATTATGTGCTAAGCTAAGCAGTACCAGGCGCCGGAGGAGCGACGCAGACGTAGATCGGTTGATCACATGGACCACACTCATGTTGTCCGTGTGCACCACCACCTTCCGATTCGACAGCTCTACACCCCAGAGCTCAACAGCCACCACAATGGGAAAGAGCTCCAGAAACGTAAAGTTACTTACCAATTCCGTCTCTAGCCATTGTTGGGGCCAGGCCTCCGCGCACCAACGCCCTTGAAATTAGGCACCGAAACCCACGGACCCGGACGCGTCAGTGTACAATTCCAAATCCGTGTTGGACACTGCCGGGCGCAGCCAGCAGGATTGCCCGTTGTACCTACCCAGAAATGAACTCCAAACTTGCAGATCCTCTCGATGCCGGTGAGTGATCCGAATGAAGTGAAATGACTCCGACTGTTGACAATGACAAGCGACGGAAAAAGGCCCTGCCCATCGGCAATACCTGACAGGCAAAGTTCAGATGCCCTAACAAGGCCTGTAACTGCCGGAGCTGTACTTTTTTGGCCCCTTTCACCGAATCCACCAGCCGCAGCAGGTGAGTTAGTTTCTCGTCCGGCAAACGGAAAACTATGCTCCACGTGTCCACCTCAATCCCCAAGTAGGACAGGACTCCCACTGGTCCCAATGTCTTCTCGACTGCTATTGGCACGCCAAAATCCGCCGCGACGGCTCAAAAGGAATCCAAGAGCACCAGGCAGTCATTCGACTCCCGTGGGCCCACAAACAGAAAATCATCTAGGTAATGAGTTATCGACTCTATCCCTGAAACCCGAGCGACCACCCATTCCAAAAATGACGCAAACATTTCAAAATAAGAACAAGAGATAGCGCAGCCCATTGGCAAACACATATCAAAGAAAAAGGAACCTTGGAACCGACAACCCAACAGGTGAAAACAGTCCGGGTGGACCGGGAGCAGACTCGATGTCCGACTTCGCCAACAGAGCTCCCTTCCCTGCCTCCCGGACCAACTCTAAAGCCCGATCAAACGAGGCGTAACGAACGTGTGACTCTTCCTTGTCAATGTCATCATTCACCGACCCTCCTGATGGGTAGGACAGGTGGTGACTGAGACAAAAGGATCCTGGCTCTTTCTTAGGAACCAACCCCAGCGGGGATACCGCACATTGGGAAATGGAGGCGTGTCAAACGGACCGGCCATCCTGCACAAACAAACTTCCTTCCTCAACTTATCATCTAGTATAGCCTCTTTTCCCACAACCGAACGCAGGTTGTCCGCCAGCGAATGGGAATCCGAATAAACAAACAGAATCCAAAACCCTGTTGAAAACCCCTCCAGCAGAACCCCTGCATCCTTACACTTGGGATACCGGTTGAGCCAAGGGCGCATCCTTAGCACGCTCACTGGCGTCCTCCGCTCTAGGGAGATCCTCCCTATTGGGTCTCCCGCCATGCTTGCCCTTCTTGAAACATCGCAGAGCAAGGTGGGCCCCTCCACAATGAGAGCACGAAATCGAGCAACCCATTGGTAGACTCAGATCCACAAAGAATTGACCATCAAAGCAGCACCCCAAGAGATGATGGCACTCCGGATGTACCGGAAGCAACCGAAAAGCGGCTTCAGCATCCGTCTTTGACATGAGGGCCACAGGACCCGCATCTCGCACCACGCGGACCGCCTTGTCAAAGGACAAGTATGACACCCTACAGAGCTCCTTCAAATTGTCATCATTCACGGAGCCCCCAAAGGGGTGCGAAAGGTGGTGAATCAGTCAGGCGCTTACCCGCTTCCTTTTTGTGAACCACTTCCAAGGGAAAGACCAGGAGGTGCAAAAACAGAGGCATCTAAAAAGGGCCCGCCATGCCACTTCCTTCATGAGCTTGTCCTGCACCACCTGAGGATGCTTCCCGACAAAACGAAGATTCTGACACTCCGCTGAGGCATCCCAGCCACAGTGGGAAATCCAAAACCCATCCCGGAAACCACCCAGTAACAGCGCCGCCGCTTCACGATTCCAATACCTATTTAACCATGGGAGCATCGCAACAACGTCAACTGGCATCCTCCACCTTATGCCCCAAGGCATCAGGCTTGTCCCCTGCCATTCTGTGCTTGAAGCACTGGAAAGCGGGGTGCGATTCCCCCACAGACCGAGCATTCGTGCTTGAACTTACAACTTGCTCCCGGGCAGCTCATAATCACCAGCCACAGCCCAATATCCAACTGGTCTCACCCCACCGTGGGGTGCACCGCTAGCCGCTGATTGAACTGCTCATCATACCGCCACCACCCAAGGCCCCCATACACCCGACACGCGTTCCAAAGCGTATCATGGTAGCAAAAGAGGGCACCTGCACCACCTCCCCTCTGCTAGCAGGATCAAAATCTGCAGTCCCCTTGCCCACGGGCGATATTGAAGAAACCGGCACATGCGGAACCACTGGGGCAGACACCACAATGGCCGAGGATGGACCAGCCGACCGCACTGGGGAAGATCCTGCCGTAGCTTAACCCCCACTCTCCGCCAGAACCTGATTGTCCAACCCCACCTTGGCATCCTTGTCCGGTGGAGGTAAGTCCTCCAATGGAAGCAGGAAGAAAATATCCACATATTTACCCTTCCAGATCTTCTCCCGAATCTCAGGAACCCCAGGAGCTATGGCAGACATGTCCATGGGCTGAATAGAAGATGCCTGCGGACAGACTAGAGGTAAGAGAAGTCCTCTTCCAACCCCCTCCAGCTGCGATAGGCCTGCTCCCAGAAGAGAATAGGCCCAGGGAGGGGAGAGAATAGGCCCAGGGAGGGAAGAGGGAGAAGGAGGGGGGCTGACATTGTCAATCAATAAACCAGTCTTTTTACCCTCAACTCGTAGCCTCGACTCTACCTATAGCTAGCTGGATGTCTTCACACTTACAGGATTATCGTTTGATGCTGTTTGGAGTTTCGCTACTACTCTCCAGGATTGGGAACCAGGACATCTAAGCGGTCAACCCTCAGCCAGTCTGGGGTCAACCGCAACACCATAGAAAACAGAAGTATGTATAAACTTCCCTTGTCTTCCTTAATATTGTTAGTTGGTTAATACAATGTTAAACAAAAATCTGCACACCAGTCAAGCCATAGGACTTGCTTTTCCCACCGAAATCACACATCTGCAGTGATGTTACTACCACAAAGGATTCTAGGTGGGCATTTGCAAATTAGTTTAACAAAGAATCACATTTTTGCCTCGTTCCATTTTAAACATGGATTCCTTTGAGTCTGTGTTTGCTGTATATAACAGCTTTGAAACACAATTTAGGAAAAGATGCAAAGTCGGTGAACCATTCGTGGAGAGCTGTTTCATTTTTAATGCAAACCATCAGCATGGGGGGGGGGGGGGGGGAGGCAATCCAGGTTGTGAGAAAAGGGATTGAAACCAAATCAAATTAATGAGATTTTTAATCTTTTCTCATAAATTTATATATAAAAAGAATTATGTAGCAATTTTGAAAAATTCATCAAAGAATAATATTGGAAAAAAAATAGATATATGTGTATATATAAAAATTATTTTCGTTTTATTTCCTCTTTTAAATAACTGGAACAAAATAAATTTGGCTCTATCATTTAGCGTGAAAGATATGTGATGTGAAGCCTAAATATACACCAATACACAAAGGTCCACAAAAGTATATATTAATAAACAACATTAAAATGAGAAATAAAAATCTATGGCAATATCAGTCTGAAAGTGCCTGATCTTGTCAGATCTTAGAAGCCATCCAGACTCGGGCCTGGTTAGTACTTGTATGGGAGACCTATTAGGAACCTCAGGTGCTGTAATGGGAAGTATAAAATGAACATCATCCATCATATAGATCAAATTAGTTTTCTAATAACTAAATTGGACCATTGTTTGTTGGTGAATAGAATGGGAATAACGTCTATTTGTTTAATTGTAAAATGAATTGTTAATTCAACTCTGGCATTTTTCCTTTTTTTTTTTTTGCATATAATGAAATCATTGATAAATATGCACAAAGTGTATTAATTCTGGCGACCACCAGATGGCAACATAAGTTCTAAGTGGAACAAAATGGAATGCATGGCCATTTAAAAAAAAAAAAAAAGGAAGTTCATCATAAAAAGAAGACGCTGACCCATACAGGAAGTGTGTCATCAGAAATGGACACCTAAAATGCAGCGAAAAAAACGGAACGAAAATCAGAACAGCTGAAACAACAGATGGAGGTAATTCACCAACGGATGAGATGTCCAATAGAAGAGGAAAAGGAGAGTACGCCCGTCACACCACCAATGGACTTCCAGCACTTATTGTATTGAAGGGAAGGGAGGGAAGCAATAGGCTTATGGATACACTTGTTAGTATTTGGAGTGTATAAACTGTATGGTTTTTTTAAATTTTGGTTCCTGAGGAAGTTTCCTAAGGGGAACAAAATGCATAGAACCATAATTTAATTTTACTATATGCCAATAAATCCATTGTTTTCTACTTTCAACCATTGGGAGAGTGTGAACTTCTTGGTCTCCAGATTGGTGTTACTACAAACGAACAGGACTTACCCCCCTACCTATAGGGGTGGCAACCTGAAGGCTTACTATATACAACAAATCTGTGAGTGTAACCTTGAACCATTGGGCAATTAATAAGACCACAACAGTATTACGCTATGTTGTATTTTTTATTTATGTTTTAGTGATACAAGCTGGATGCTTTCACACATGTTGGAATGGACTCAGGAAAAAAAGGCAATTGTACAATTTCTGATCAAAACAAACTAAAAATAAAACCTCTTGATTCAACTCTTTATCGTATGACCTCATATGAAGTGCACCTGCACTAATTGTATATAATTGTGTTCAGGAGAAACAGAGCTTTCATTTCACAATAAAAGAAACTGTGAGCAATGAAGGAATTATGGTTGGTTTTTTTTTAGTTCTGCGTGACATTTTGCCTGTGAATGTCATATAACTGTTTACTTTTAATACAATAAAATACACATGTTTGTATTCAGTAAAATCTTTTGAAAGTTACAGGGTCAAACAGCATATTAAATGTTGCATTTGAGACGTATGGTAGCCCAGGAATGAGAATTACCCCCATCGTGGCATACCCTTTGCAAAAGTAGACAACCCAAGGTATTGCAAATGGGGTGTGTCCAGTCTTTTCTAGTAGCTACCTAAGCAGAAACACTGGCCAAATTTAGCGTTCAAATTTGTTTGTGTGTAAAAATTGCAAAAAACAAATCTGAACGCTAACTTTGGCCAGTGTTTGTGACAATGTGGCTACTATAAAAGGTCCGTCATCCTTAAGGGGTTAACAGGTCCTGCCAGGTGCCAAGGGGTCTCTCCCATCCTAACATCCAGCTTTTGCAGAGGTCAGATGCCAATCCCCTTGGCCATTTGTTGGTTTAGATCTTCAGAGCCTCATTTGATTGCTCTAAGTCACTGAATGAACTTCTGTGCATAAAAATATGCACAGAATTGACATTAGCCATCTGCGAACTTGATTCCTAAAAGATACTGCCATTGGTTGAATTAAACCTCTGGCAGTGGAATGGTTAAATTCATAGTGAAAGACTACACATACAAACTACAGGCACCATGACCACTTCAAATCACTGAAATGGCCATGGTGCTTGGAGTAACTCTTTAACAATCTGTATGGTTCAACCAGCAGAATGGATCTGGTCAGGAGAACATGTGCACAGAGTGGATCAAGCAAATGGGATGAGCAAGTATTGGGAGCACAATGAGGTACTTAAAGGAGCACTACAGCGGAATACAAAACGGTATGCCTAACATGATAGTGTCTCTCTGCCAATAGCTAAACGTCTGCTCCCCCTGGTGAATAAAGGGTTAAAAAACCTTTTTACACTTTGAAAAAAGCGCTCTATGAAATAGAAGACGCTTAATAAATAATCCAAGTTGAGATATATATATATATATATATATATATAATCAGCTCAACTCTTGTGCAAATATCCCAATATTACTCACAAATGATTGTAAGAATACAGTGAACCCAGTGGAATAGACCACCGAAAATAAACTCAGTGGAGCACTAAATAATTGTATCTAAATGAACACTTACCCTCCTAAATATAGAGGGAGGTATATTGGAACTAGACCACTACCTGATTTCAGCACAGAGGTCCCTTCACCTTCTCTGGCGTCATAGTGATGGGGGAACCACAAGCGCATGCAATAAATACTTTCCTATGGTGAATTTGAAGATGCTGGGCGTCTTCATGCAAAGCACAAGGACATCCAACATCATTTTAGCAGTGAAATTCCGTGAAATTCCAGGAAGCACATCTAGTGGTTGTCTTAATCGTGCAATGTAAACATTGCAGACTTTCTGAAACTGCAGTGTTTTACATTGCAGGGTTAAGGGGACAGGGAAACTGCAACCAAACCACTTCAATGAGATGAAGAGGTCTGGGAGCCTATAGTGTCCCTTTAAGCCAACATACTTGTGAGGCATACATGTCATCCAGCATTCATAAGAAGGCAAATGATGGTTGTGGATAAGGGGAATTTAAGTCCAACACCTGCAGTTGGGTGGGGTTTATTATGTGAGGACATTCTTGGGTTACATAGTAGGTGGCAGGACTGAGTGTGTGATATGCAAGAATCCGGATCGGAAACAGTTAAATTAGCTGTCTACCACATATGACTGCAGTGTTTGGATGGATTCATGATGTGATATGCAGGGCTGTGATGCAGTCAGTAGTAGACTAAACACTGGGTGCATGAAAATGTTATCTCCATCTCCACACTGCTCAGATGCCAAACCATGGGCAAAATATATGGCTGAATTCTGTCAAGCAGAGAGGAAGGAGGGATATAAGGGGCTGGATGGCTTGGTTTAAAGGGACACTCTGGACCAATAGAGTAACTTAGCATGCTGAAGTGCTTTGTGTTTCCTCTTGTTTTCATTTTACAAAAAGTGCAGATTTCTACAGAAATTGGCACTTTTATAAATTATCCTCCACCCCTCTGTGCTGTCAATCAGACAACTGGTTCCTTATCTTCCTGGATGTTTAGTACAATGAAGCTAAACTCAAGAGGCAGACAATTGCCTAAAGCACCTGAATTGCAAAGACTTCTCATTGAGTTGGATTAGGAAGTCTGTGATTCTGTGGACAGCCACAAAAAAAATCTGGGCTGAGTTAGAAGAGGAGGTCTTGCAAAGGCAGCATTAAAAGGAGCTGCAGTTGTTGAAAGGTGTTTTTAGACATACATCCAATAAATAAATGCATAATAAATGCATGCAAGTATTGGAGTATATCCAGGAATTTTTTTATATCTTTTTTGGGGGGAGGGGAGCAGTGTAGTGTAACTTTGTTACAATAATGGGATATTTAAAAATGTGGGTATATGTACGTATACACTCTTGTGCACCTACCTAGACCACGTATATCTTTAGGGAATATAATACTTTAGAGGGATCTAGGACAGCAAAATAAACAACATGACTAGATCAAAAATGTATCCTGTTGTGAACTATTATTATAAAATAGAAAGCAAAAGCACAGGTACATTTGAACGATCAATTTCATTCACAGAACTTGCCATAGAATGCCCGTATCCCTCATATCCCCCACTGTGATAACGCACGTGGTTAGACACAGCTGATATATGATAATAAGTACAAATTGCCAGATAGGAAGAAACTGATTTACACATTCCCCACTGAGACATCTGTAGACCAAAGACTTACAGACAGTAGATAATACTATGAAGGCACTGGTCTGAATAAACCAGACATATTACAATATGTGACATGTACAGAATCTATTCTTCAAACATAGTGGGTTGGAGGCTAAAAATTTCACTATTATGGATTAACTGTACAGGTACCGGCGTGAAATGCAGTATCCTGGCATTCAAAGATTTAATAGGATTTTATATCTATATCATTGTCTGCATTTAAATTTAAATATTTACCTTTGATATTCCATGGGCTGTTTGAACCTACAGCATCTGTATGATGTTAACTGTGAGGTGGTCCATGATCAGTTGGTTCTTGCAGTAAAAAGATACAATAAAATATAAATCTCCATTAATATATGTTGATAACCACATGGACATGCATAAACACCTAGTATGCAGGAGGCCAAAAATTGTTTAAAGTTATAAATAGGATGGAGGCAAGGACCTAAGTGAGAATGTTTTAGACGTGAAAATGTAGTAGGTCTAAGACACAATAAAATGCAAACATTTATAAGTATTTTAGGCTGGTTAATAGGTGAATCTGAAAGTGTAAGGTAAAGGAAAAGGTGGAAGTTTTGTAGTAGACCACAATGATTCACTTTGAAATAGCTGACATTTAAATGCTGGACTTTAAAGAGCAACTATCATTATAGCGATACTGTAATGGTGTTTCAATGCTTTATTATCATGAGAGTTATTGGAGTGTCACAGGATAGACTGCGTTTCCTGGTACCATAATGACACAAGCCGCGGAACACTCCTTTCACTATATGTGCATCATTATAGAGGGATGAGGGGGATTAGGGATAGGGGTTTAAGATTAGGGGTTATTTAGTATTATGGCTGATGTACGGCTTATTGTTAGAGGGTTTTGGGTAAGGGGGATAAGTGATTTAAAGATGCAGTGTGAGCTGTAACTGTCATCATTGAAACAGGCTTAAACCCTAAGTACATAAAAAGCCCCAAGAAATCTAAACACTCCATAATATTACACCCTTAACTTTAACTCTACCATAGCCATTTGACCATCGTCATCAGCTGTCTATCATGGAGAGTACACAGATGCAGAAATCATGCTCTAATTTTACAAGTCTGTTAACATTTTCCATGCATGTCATAGGCTCTGCTATAAATTGCCATGTGTCAATTTTTTGTGTCAATACCCACTGCCTGCTCTTGGAACATTTAGTATTACTCTTTCCGCAATGATATTAGTTTATACTGGTGCTTTAATGATTTGAAATGATGTTGTATAAAACACATCACGAGAAATGTTTGGGATGACTTTTCTGTGAGTGGTTTTAAAAGCTGTTATAAAACTGACCAGCATGTGTATATGTGCTTCAAAATGGCCATGTTATGGACATAGAGGCTGATTTATTACCATTAGGACATACAGAGAGCAATAACAGATCATTTCATTTGAAAAGGCACATTAAACTCCATCAATGCGGTCTCAGAGAGGTAGACTTGTGCATTCGCTTTCAACCGAATTACGATTCATCCCAATTTTGAGCAATGGGTGGGTTCTTCGAATTCTGGAACGCCATATGGACATGTCATAAAACAAATGAAGCAGACAATGGAGGAAGGGTTTTGTTTGAGATGATTAATGGGGAAAAAAGATGATTCATGGCGGGGGGACAGCGACTAAATATTGATTTGTTTTCTCAAATCAAGTGTGAAAAGACCAAAAGAGGGAAAAAAATCAGATCGAATGCTGTAAATCCCATACTCAGAAGCCATGGAAAAGAGAAGCTCCCACAAGCCCATGGTATCCCTAGATGCCTCATCACCTACCCCACCCCCTCTCCAAATAGTGCTGTGATTGGTGGTACAGTTTCGACCTGACCACAGCCAACTAGGGTGCTTGTTAATTGAGTACCGGCTTTCCTGGCATGGCTCTGCTGCTTTTTGCTCTACAGGGCTGTATTGTAGAGTATAATGAGGGGGGACCGGCAAGGATGATTATTTCTCTCTTTGTCCCCAAAGAGAGCCCCAGAGTCCTGCACCAGTTACATTTCCTATATGTGACCGGATTAGGCTTCTCACCATTGTGTTCCTATGAGTTGGGCTGCCACACTAAATGCGTTAAGAGGAGGAAGTATCTCTTTCAGTACACTATGTAGTTACCATTGGAGTTATTAAAAACCTTCAACTATTATACATAGGGATTTGTTATAGTGCAAAAGTAACTCTTTTCTTTGTTTTCTTTTCTTGTATGTAGTTCTTCGGGTCTGGAAATTTTTAAATGCTACAATAAAGCAGTATTTTTATTTACCGTATATTTTAACCGAGTTACGTTCTATTTGATGCTTTGATTGATATTACTTTACATACCCTTATATAGCTGACCTCTTCTTAATAATGAATTGCTCATTCCATGCAAATGTTTCGCTTTCTAACTGTTATAGACAATGCAAAATGCTGGAAAGAACATTATCTAAAAAGCAATATGTAATAATAGATATGGAAAAAAAAGGGTTCTATTGCTGGAGGTCTAATGAATTATTTAAAAAGTATGATAATCATTCCTATGCTTTCACTGTAATAAGCACCAAGATGTTTATTCACTACGGCATAAAACTGGTACATAATACTAGCAGCATGGCCAGATTTACATCACGAGCGCCCAGGGCCGGATTAACATAGGGGCTGATGGAGCTGCAGCTCCAGGCCCAAATAGGCCCATTTAAAAAAAAAAAAAAAAAACACACACACACACACACTACTCTTAGGTTTGCCACCTGACTGGTATTTTACTGGCACAGCTGGTATTTGAGGCTGCCTGGCCATGCCGGTATTGCAGTAATAACAGCAATACAAATGCAAGTATTTTTCTCAGAATAAATGGAGATTACTCTGCAATACCAGCACCGGCCAGTAGGGGTCACTGTGTGTGGAGAGAGGCAGGGATAGGAAGTTACAGCATATCCCTATAGACATATAATACCTAGACGCCGTATTGACCTCGGGGGGCCATGATATGCGGGCGCCATTTTGGGTCGGTCAACCGGTGTGGTATTATGTGTCTATATATTAGGACTTCTGTCCCTAATTTTTTTAATTTACTTTGACTTAGTGACAAATCTCACAGTAAATAGTGATGTGATTGTTTGATTTCTCCTATTCTCTTTATGCTATCTCCATGCGGACTTCAAAGTGCAAAAGACAAAACTCACAATAATAAAGAGTTGTAGATATCTACATTTCCAAAATCCATATTAGTTAAAAAATAGGTGAAAAGTAAATACATTACAAATCAGGCAAAGATCCAGTCCCACTTTAAAACATGTATATTAAGATGATAGATTGTGGGGTTAGTTCACTAAACTTTTCATTTTAGCAAACTTAAATCCAAATGCAACGTATAGTTTCAATCTGGAAATTCAAATAATTTCAATGTATTGAGTAAACTTAGTCGATAACGTAAATAACCACAGAGGTCTTAAAGCAGCAAATGTCCGTTAATTTTATTTAATATCCCAGGATTAAACATCATGCTACTGGATCTATACACCCTCCAGGTGGATTTTAACACTAACCATGTTTACTTTGAGGACCTTGCTCTGCAGATCATAGACAAATATATTCTATATATGTCTATGCTGCTGCTCACACTGTGACCGATCCAAGATGGTGACCCCGCGGCACATCAGCGCCAAGAGGAAGTAGCGGTCAATGCGGCGTCTAGGTATTATATGTCTATGCATATCCCTGCCTCTCTCTACTACTCACTGATCCGTGGGGAGCAGCATCACAGCACAGAGTCCAGAAAGCAGCTCTACAGCTCAGGTAAGTGAGGGATGGGGGGGAAAGGCAGCAGGGACACTAGGACACACTGAGACACTAGGACACACTGAGACACTAGGACACACTGAGACACTAGGACACACTGAGACACTAGGGGACACTGAGACACTAGGACACACTGAGACACTAGGACACACTGAGACACTAGGGGACACTGAGACACTAGGGGACACTGAGACACTAGGGGACACTGAGACACTTGGGGACACTGAGACACTTGGGGACACTGAGACACTTGGGGACACTGAGACACATGGTGCTGCTGAGACACATGGGGACGCTGTTTCTCCCAGTGTCCCCATGTCCCCCATCCAGTGTCGCTAGTGTCTCAGTGTCCCCAAGTCTCTGAGTGTCTGTGTCCCATGTATCTCAGTGTGCCTAATGTCCCTATATGTCCCAGTGTCCCCATGTCTATGTCCACAACTGTCACCATGTCTCCCAGTGTCCCCAAGTGTCTGTCTCCCAGCCAGTGCCCCTAGTCTCCCAGTGTCCCCTAGTCTCCCAGTGTCTGTGTTCCCATGTCTCTGTGTCCCTAGTGTCTTAGTGTCCCCAAATGTTTGTGTCCCCATGTCTCCCAGTATCTGTGTCCCTAGTGTCTCAGTGTGCCTAGTGTCCCCATGTCTCCCAGTGTCCCTATATGTCCCAGTGTCCCCATGTCTATGTCCACAACTCTCCCTAGTCTCCCAGTGTCTGTGTTCCCATGTCTCTGTGTCCCTAGTGTCTTAGTGTCCCCAAATGTTTCAATGTCCCCATGTCTCCCAGTGTCTGTGTCCCTAGTGTCTGTCCCCATTTCTCCCAGTTTCCCTAAATGTCTCAGTGTCCCAAGTCTCCCAGTGTCACTGGGTCTCTCAGTGTCCCCAGGTCTCTGTGTCCCCAGGTCTCTGTGTCCCCAGGTCTCTGTGTCCCCAGGTCTCTGTGTCCCCAGGTCTCTGTGTCCCCAGGTCTCAGTGTCCCCAGTGTCCTAGTGGCATGGGGACACACTGAGACACTGGGAGAAATGGGGACACTGAGACACTGGGAGACTAGGGGACTGGGCGACATGGGGACACTGACACTGTGATACATAGGGACACTGAGACACTGGGTGACTTGCGAGACTGAGTCACTGGGAGCAATCCATCTATACAGCAGAATCAAACTGTGAGTAGTTTGTTGGTGATTTTACAGAATTTTCTCTGATGTCACTCCTTGTGATTATACAAATGATTAAGGCTGGTATTTTTTTCCAAGAAAGGTGGCAACCCTAACTACTCTTCACATACTCTTGCTTAAAGTAGCACTATAGGGTCAGGAACACAATCATGTATTTCTGACCCTATTATGTTAAAACCACCACCCTGGCCCCTTCTATAGTAAAATATAACTTGTATTCAAGTCTGCAGCTGCTGGCTCTGCCTCTGAACTGACTGTCTGCTGACATCATCAGAAGTGGTGGTCTGAGCAAATTACAATACTTCCCCATAGGATTGACTGAGACTGTCAACTAGGCAGATCAGGGGCAGAGCCAGCACAAGTCATAGCCCTGGCCAATCAGCATCTCCTCATAAAGATATATTGAATCAATGCATCTCTATGAGGAAAGTTCAGTGTTTGCATGCCGAGGGTGGAGACACTGAATGGCAGTGCTGCACACTAGGCAGTACTGCCCCAGGAAGCGCCTCTAGCAGCCATCTAAGGAGTGGCCAGTGGAGTTATTTTCTCTGAAAAGACAGTGTTTACTGCAAAAGGCCTGAATGGAATGATTCTACTTACCAGAGCAAATACAATAAGCTGTAGTTGTTCTGGTGACTATAGTGTCCCTTTACGTTTGGAAGCTTAAGAGGGATGTATGGGAACAAAACTTGTGTGGACTGGCTGACAATAAAATTAGTTTAGGTAATGCAGACTTTGGTCTCTCTAACACTGTGGCATGTCCCCTTTCTTCTACACTCACTACATACACCTTTTATCTGTCTCAGACTATATACCAGGAACTTCTGCCTGCTTGTAAGAAGGTAAGGAGACAAGTGGACCAGCGAGTGCTAGGGGACAGTCCTTAGAAAGCATGGAGTGAGCGCATCATGTCATGACGCATTTATGTCAAGCTCAGGGTGCTGTCTGCATAGTATGCCCTTAGCCATGGGCGTAGGAACCGGGGGGGTGGGGGGGGACGCATCCCCCCCAGCAAATCATGCGGGGGGACAGGTTATGGGGAAATCCCCCCCAGCTCCGCCGGCCCCCCTCATGCTGCAGCCGCCCGAGCGCTCTGCAGAGAGCCTCAGGCGGCTGCAGCTTTGCCCGGGCTGGTGCGTCCATGAGGGCGCACCGCCCGGGCGCAGCATGAGGAGAGTGGCTGACAGGAGGGAAGCACTCAGCGCTCCCTCCTGTCACTCCCTCACTGTAGCGTGGCCGAGCCCTGTATGGTCCGCGGGTACAGGGAGCATCTGTCTCCTGTACCCGGCCGGACTAACAGGAAGTGTACACTGAGTGTGCACTTCCTTTTAGTCTGGCCGGGTACAGGAAACAAAATCTACCTGTACCCGCAGACCATACAGAGCTTGGCCATGCTACAACACAGGTAGGGGAGGGGGGAGGAAGAGAGTAGGGAGGGAGAGAGAGAGAGAGAGGGAGGGGGGAGAAAAAAGAGAGTGACAAGGGAGGGAGGGGGAGAGAGTGACAAGGGAGGGAGAGAGATTGACATTCATCACACACACACACACAATCATGCAACCCTTACACACAAACACACAATGCATTCCTTACACACACTCAATGCACCCCGTGCACACACACACACACAATCACACAATCATGCAACCCTTACACACAGAAACACACAATGCATTCCTTACACACACTCAATGCACCATGCAGCCCTTACACATACAAACACAGATTCACACAATGCATTCCTTACACACATATCAGGACATCCCCTACACACTCCATCCCCTGTGAACAAACTCATTGGTGGAACATGAAGGTGGACCCTGGGGCCCAGACCTTGAGCTGTGTAAAGGGCCCCAAAAAAATGGAGCTGCTTCCCGTTCTCCCAGAACATTGATTTTTTTGTGACCACAGTTACAAACAGCCTCCAGATAGCCTGTTCTACACCAGACCACTGGAGCCAGACTGCAGCTAGAGCCCATTATCATCCTCATCTGGTTGTAAGTAGGCAATCTAGCATATTATTCGTGGCACTAATCTCTAATTTACCTCACATTAAAGAAACACTATAGTCCCCAGAACCACTGCAGCTTAATGTAGTGGTTCTGGTGTCTATAGCCTGTCCCTGCAGGCCTTTTAATGTAAACACGGCGGCACTCAAGCACTGGCGTTAGTTAAAATGGCAGAAAAATAATTGGAAAGGGTTAGGGGGGCTACTAATAAGGATAGGGAGAGAGGGGTAGGTAGAAAAATAATTGGAAGGGTTTGGGGGGCTACTAATATGGATGGGAGGAGGGGGGAGGTAGAAAAATTACTGGAAGGGGTTAGGGGAGTACTAATATGAATGGAAGGGGTAGGGTGGGTTCTAATATGCATGGAAGGGGTTAGGGGGGTACTAATATGCATGGAAGGGGTTAGGGGGGTACTAATATGCATGGAAGGGGTAGGGGGTTAATATGCGTGGAAGGGGTAGGTAGGGTTCTTTTGTGCATGGAAGGGGTAGGGGTGGTTCTAATATTTATGGGAAGGGTAGGGGTGGTTCTAATCAGGAGGATCCCGGCGCTGTATCCGGGTAAGTAAAACCCCTTCCCTGTAGTGAACCTTTAATGTTATTATTTAATCATTTATATAGCGACTGCAAATTCCGTAGCGCTGTACAATGGGATAAACAACTCCTAGTTTACGGAATAAGAATATACCCGGCGAGTAAAAATGCTATCCCCCCCAGATTTTGGGTTCCTACGCCCATGCCCTTAGTTGGACTGCCTGCATGATTGGCAGGCAGCCTGACATGCATTCATGCCAGGCTGTCCTTCAAATTCTTTGGACAGACATGCCTCCTTTTTGGGCATGTTCTCCCCTTTTGGCAGGTCTGTTCACGTGATTCGCACCAGTGGCCCACCCTTTTACCCCGCCCATTGACTTCCTGCTTCACTGGACACTGCTGTTAAGGATTATGGATTTAAGATGAAAGCATAAATTAGAGAGAGATTAGCATAGAGTATGTATTTTCTTATAGTTGCATCACCATCAGATACATGACGCTTGGTCGGTATGACTGTTTTAGTGTTTTTGGTCGATAAGATTCCGTAATTAGGCCCATCATAATTGTCAGCACCAGGCCCAGTGTGCTCTTAATCCGGCCCTGCGAGTGCCAGTAGGCATAGAGTTGCCAAGCACCCTCCAATACCTCCTTCCAAGCTAATAAAAAAAAAAAAAAACCCTGACATTTAAATATGATAACATTATTGTATACACACACACACACACACACAGTATTTAGGTGAATGTATATGTTCATGTGCAGAGTTTTTGCATGCCTATGAGAGATCTAAATACTTCTCTCCTTGCCATCTATGGGTAACTGGAAGGAAACCACGGTTTGTCTCTAAGTTCCACTTCTTTAATTACAGCAAATCATTCTGTTTACCATTAATTCTATACAGTAGCTGAACCAAGGGGCGCAGTGTGGTGAGTTCAATTTTCACCAGCTATCTGCTAACAATTAGGTTATATTATATGTAAAACCACCACGTTCAGACAATACCATAACAGACTGATTACAGCGGCTCTGGCACCATCGGCATATTTTGCAAAGTCACCCAATGTTGACTGCTCCGTTTGCAGTGCGGTGGACACAGGGTGCAAGGGAAGGTGAGTTTTACTTACTTAAACCTGTCGGCTATGCCTTCTGCAATTTTCATCAGGTCTGTCCTCTTCAGCTATTGGTGCTTCACCTGCTAGGAGCCCATGTCAGGTCTGTGGAGGATCCCACAGAAACGTGGGACCCTCCATAGAAAATGCTTTTATCTCTATAGTTGTCACTAGTGACAGCTGGGGGAAATGACAAAGCTTGCCAGAAGTAGATCCGTCTTTTGTCAAGCTTTGTCAGGTGTAGGGAATATACTAAGACAAAGTAGCCCTTACTTATATATCTTTTGACTGCATTGGAATTTACATGAAATTCCAACAGTCAATATGAATATTTCATAAAGATTTTTTTTTGGTAGTGGGGAGGAGCCTGTGACGAGAGCAATCTCGCCACATTGCATTGGAGAAGCCTGGCTGCCCGCCTGCTGCCTTTGGACTATGGCCCTGGGAGATTGGGCCCTTTAAAAACAGTATGCGGCCATACCAGAGTGTATGTCACTCATTCTGGCCCTTTAAATACAGTGGGGTCATTTGGTACTTGCCCTGTGTGAGCTGTGGTAACCCAGATAGCTATGCCATGGAGCCTATTCGTGTGATTAAAGACTTTGGCTCTATGGCGATTAACCCCTTAAGGACCAAACTTCTGGAATAAAAGGGAATCATGACATGTCACACATGTCATGTGTCCTTAAGGGGTTAAACTGTATTCGGTTGCTCTGAGTGCCATTCACCTAATAATGTGCACTCAGACCTGAGCTATCTGGGGATATGTGAAATGTCTGTCTGTGTGTTATGTGTAAAATGTGACTTTATGTATTTTAAAGTTATGAAAATTGTGTAAAAGTATATTTTGAACTGTATGCATAATGGGATTATGTGTCACACTAAGGGGAGGGGATGTGTGGGATGTAACATCTATGTCATTGGTTATTTTATGCCTCCCCCTGGGTGTGGCCTGTATGTGTATTCATGTAATAAAAACCAGGCTGGGTGCCCCAGCACCTCAGACCACTGCTTGACCCTCAACACGGAGCCTCGTCTTGTTCTTGGGGGGATTCACTGTATGCTGATAGGGACTGACTGCCAGGAGTGTAAGCCGCTTGGGAGCTTTTCCTGTTCGTCTGCTAGCAGCTATTCGTGAGGTTCCAGTTTGGAGTGCTATTTTGTATCCAGTTCAGGAGTGTGGTGTTCTGCAGTAGCTGTGCCTCTCTCTCAGAAAGGGGCATATCGCCTAAACGGATTTTAACCCCTTGTCTACTGAAACGGTCCGTTACAGAGCCATAAAGTGTATTTAATGAATACATACCAATCTAGGTGTGCCCTAGTGCATTTTAAAATCTGCCAACAGCGCAGATGAACTTTTTCAGTTGGATCAAAATTCGGTAATGTTGGCACCTGTGTAATAGTGACACGGCAAGATCCGTATAATTGAAGATCCAGATCTCACAAGACCCCACTTAAGGAAGGTTTTGGCTTACTTTGAGGTGTCTCTCGTGTTAAAGCACTGATTCTATGTTTGATGAAATAATGAACATTTTGGCTATAAAAGCCTGCTACCTAAATCGTTTAGTTGATATATTTGAGCTTTGTGAACTGAGCAGGCTTTGTGATGCCAGGGAATATGAACTGTGCTACAGTTCAGTTTGATCCATGTCTTCACAAAAAGTCAAAATGAAGTAAATATCTTTAAAGAAAACATTGTATGATTCTATGTTATGACAAAACTGCAGTGCTGCACTTTACTCTGGGGCATTTAACGCTTTTTTTAATTGAGAAGCTACATATATTGGCTTTGCTCTTTGGCAAATTGATGATTAGATTAGATTTTTTTTATTAAATACCAAGTGACATAACACAGCGCTTTAGCTCTTCCAATTAACATGTGTTATTTTCTTGCTAAGGGCCAAGCTGTTCCAGAGCTAACTTGATTTGTGTATTGATTCATTAATAATATGTCTTAATCTATTTTGTTGTCCTTTATTGTCATCTTGGTTGTTATATAATGATCACTGTCGGAGAGCAGGCAAAGAATCAGATATGGTGATTGAAAATAAGAACTGTGTGCTTATCTTCTTTATCCATTATAACAGTTTCTGAATCATTTTACTTATTCAAATTTTATTTATTTGCTTTTCCTTTTTTTTTTTTTTTTTAATGATACAGTATTTTCACATTTTTATGGTTTTGGTGGGTTAATATATACTTGGAAATAGGCAAAACCACCTAAAGTACTCACTTTAGGTGGTTTCACCTGTTTCCATGTATATATTGTTTTTTTATTGTATGTAGTTCTTCAGGTCTGGAAATTTTTAAAGGCTACAATAAAGCAGTATTCTTATTTTCATTTGAACCGAGTTACGCTCTATTTGATGCTTTTATTGATATTACTATACATACCCTTATATAGCTGACCTCTTCTTAATAATGAATTGCTCATTCCATGCAAATATCTGGCTTTCTTACTTTTATAGACAATGCAAAATGCTGGAGAGAACATTATCTAAAAAGCAATATGTAATAATAGATATGTAAAACAATGGTTCTATTGCTGGAGGTCTAATGAATTATTTAAAAAAGTATGATAATCATTCCTATGTTTTCACTGTAATAAGCACCAAGATGTTTATTCATTACGGCATAAAACTGGTACATAATAATAGCATCAGGGCCAGATTTACATCACGAGAGCCAGGGTTGGCTACTGACGTACAAATGGCACTGCTGGAGGTGGTGTTACACCTCTGACGGAATATATAATATCTCTATATGTGCAGCGCCTTCAGCCTTTCAGAGTGGAGCGCTATAGGAAAATAATAAATAATATAATCACTTACCCCTATATCGGGGGGTGTATATATAGATTAACTTATATACTGGGAAGTATACATAGAAAGAGAAAAACAGGAAGAAAAATATGGTGTGTATAGTAGAGCACTCTGATGAGTAAGGTATAATAAATATCACTCACATGGAATTGAGCCGAGAAGATAGGCTCAAATCAAAACAGCAGGCGTGTACTCTGTTGACATGTTCCCCTTTTCCATATGATCCAATATATCAAAGACACTGTGTAGATCAATATCAATAATAATGCTGCTCACCTAGTATATAAGTTCATCTATGTATACACCCCTGATATAGGGGTAAGTAAGTTATTATATTATTTACTTATAATTTTCCTATAATCGCTCCACTCTGAAAGGCTGGAGGTTGTTTACTCACCTTATGTTGTTTCCCCTATTTCCACGTGTTTTAGTGGTAAAGGGAGATACCCACTTGAGTGTAGTAGTAGCACTTACTATATACCTATACTAATATGTGTCCAAGCACCTTTTTTAAACACAGCGTTCTTTAAACCAGATACATAGAATTTCCAGCACACTATTAGACAAACCAGTGAATTTTAAATATTGTGCCTGGAAAAACATTTAAAAAGAAAACACTAAGCACCATAACCACTGCATGATATACACGTTATGGTGCAAGGAGCCATTAAGTCCTGCCCCCCCTTCTTCTTATGTCAATATTTTGTACCAAAATCACTGCAATAAACTGTAGGGGTTTACGGTGCTCTTTAGAGTACAGTGTCATTAGTTGCCTACCCCTGGCTAAAGCACAAGAAATAAAAATGCATTGCATTCCGATTGTACATTGCTTATGGTAAAACCAAGTAGGATATCCATATTCTGTACCGCGGTCCGCGCCACCCTGCCACACTACACTGAGTGACTGGCAGGAGGGAGTCTTGCGCCCCCCGGGCCGGTGCGCCCTAGGCAGCTGCCTAAGTTGCCTATAGCACACGCTGGCCCTGACTCCAATTAAATCATAGGCTCTATCCATTCACCATATGTCTGTGAAATTGTGTCTTTGGCTGTTTACCTTAAGCAGCTGCCTATTTTGTTGTATGTCCTTTTATCCGTACTGGAAGAATCAGACCTTTCCACCCAAGTCATTGTCCATTTTTCTTTGCTCATTTACTTGTTGGATCTGCCTACTCACCTAGAGTATTTGCCTATTAATTCAAAAACTCTTCAAATCTACCTATTCCTAGTATTATACCTTTTAATATTTGCCTGTTACCATGACATTTCACCATAATGTACAGTAGTCTGCCTTTCTACCCAAAAATCTCCATACTCACTATGTTTCTAAGAATCTAGCTATTCTCCCTGGAAATCTGCCTATTCACTGACAGAATCAACCTGTTCATCTCCAGAACACAAGATTCTGCCCAATCACTTTGTGTCTTTTTATTCATCAGCGAATAAACTATTTCTTTGTGAATCTGCCTATTCTCATGCCCCCGACATCTTGGTGGTGGTTTTTACTGGCCTGCAGCCACTTCCTGAAACCACAATCCACTAGCCAGCACTATAATAAACACATTAGCTTCCTTGATATCGCACAACATTGAGAGGCAATGTCCTGTGGCCTAGCACAATATGGGTAGGCCACAGTATATCATCAATTATTGTGACTTAAAATGAAATAAGCACACATGTCCAGCAGGCATGTGCCAGGTTTTCCAGATGGCCAGTCTGATGCTGATACCAGTATAAGATTTTATGGTACACTTGCTCGCCTGCCCGTACAATATCGAAAGGCAGGTTTTATTTTCTTGCTGAGCCTCTCTGAGGCCCACTTTAAATTTGTATGATTTATCAAAATTGTCTCAGCACATACAATATGTCCTCCTACAAAAGAACAGACGTTAAGACAATTCTAAAGCAAATATTGCTAATCTGATATACCGTGGTTACTATGGTGCTATTTATACGTGCCTATATAAACATCGTCTTTTCGTGGTGACTAAACGCTTTGTTCCACTTTCAAGTTGCAAACATTCCTGTCGGTGAGGATTTATTATCATCTGACAAATCTAAACTTTAATATATCTAAGTGAATGAATATATGCGCAAAACTAAAACAAAGAAACCTCTTTTTATGCCACTTCAACTTGGAACAGTACTGAGGTGAGTAGTCTGTGACATTCAGAGAGGTATTTGGATTCACAATAACTAAAAAGTACAAGGACAGTGTTGTAAAAAATTATTTATAAAAACTGTTCATGTTAAAGTGTTCTTGTTCCTGTTAAAGTGAACAACTTTAATGCAACTATCATAACAGAACTTTGGACCATTGTTTCCATTACAGCATAAAAGCCACATGTGAATTCTGATTAATGATGATCCGTCTACTTATAAATAAGACCTCTTACACAACTTTTGTTTCTGGAAGACATAGAGCGGAAGAGTCAACCAAAAAAGGAGTGGGTTGTAGACATGCAAACTTAAAGGGACACTCGGTAATGTTTTGTTTTTGTGTTGTGTTCAGGTATTCTACAATTGTGCAAAATATAAAAATAAAAAAGGGAAAATAAAAATAATCAGCTCTGACATTCCAAGCAAGTGACTTTGCACCCACTGTTTTTTCATCCAATCTTCTTTTGTTATTTATTTATTAATTTTTTTACCTTTATTCTTTATTACATTTTTCCAGATATAAAATACATAAGTGGAAGAAAATACAAATAACACCATAAAAACATAAAATTATACATAATTTTAAATTATCAATTGAGAAACCTAAACATACATAACATATAAAACTATATTAACATACTAGTAGTTACACATAGTAAACATTGTACATGGGAGCACAACAAGCATACTAAGTATTCATTATTTTGTGAGGGGGATTAGTTATTTTAATGGATAATAGAAAGGAATCCTTTTTTTTTATTTTTATTTTTCATTTATTTATTTATTTATTATTTTTTTGCCTCTGAAGCCTATAATAATTAATTGTGAAGACAGTGAGCAGAGTTATGTCTAAAGATAAGAATGCTATATATATGGATAAGGGTATCTGGTAATATTTGCAACTTAAATAATCTAAAAATGTTTTCATATATGGGGTTTGACATAAGTTTGGTTTAAACGCTAGTTTGGCATAAAGTTGGTAGTTATGTAAATACGCCACAATATACAGCCATTTATATTATTTTTTGTTAAGATGCCTTTTTTCTCCATTTTCCTCCGTTCCTGATATATTTAATTATATAGGAGATCGGTAAATTACATACTATATCTATGTTGGGTATTTGAAGGTGGTATATTGATAATATATAAGAAAGGCACAAAGCACATGTGCAATTTAATGGATTTACATATTTTTTTTTCTCACATAGTTTGTATTAACACTGCTTTGATCATAATAGGTATAACGTGATACCATCAGTACACTTCTCCAATTATGGAGTTTGACACGAAGGAATTTCCCAAGAGATTTTATATTTGTACCTTGTAGTAACACAAGTTTTGATTATAATAGTTATGATTTGATATTATTAGTATTAATAAGAATGGAAGTAAGTTATCCATACTCGAGTGACAATAAGCACAGTTTCATAGTAAGGGTTTATTCACTTATGACTAACTATGGTTAGTACATGGGTATGAAGGGGGTGAATGAGGTCAGAGATTATGGCTACTATGTGGGCATCAATGGGGTGGATGAGGCTAGAGATTCTGGCAATAGTAAGATAATATACAAGAGGTAAAATTAAATTTTGATCACAATAGGTAGGGGGAGCCGGGCTCTGGGTATATTAGGGAAACAAGGAGAATGACAGGGGGGGGGGGGGAGGAGAGGGGGGACTTGCACTATCATATTTTAGAGTTGGAGAGGCATGTTGAACAAATCTAGAATAACAATTTAAGGTAACATGGTCTTTTAGATTAACGTGATCCAATATCCTAGACAAAACTAACTGACTTATTGATTGTTATAGCGATTAATATAGGTCGGATATTTTTAATATTGTTTGTTTTTTTGATGAGGTTTGGAGATTTTCTCCTCTACTCAGTGTTTCCAGTTTTGTAATTATAGGTAGGTTTTGTTCAGGAGGCTATAAATACATAGGTTCCCTCATTTTGCCTCTTTCTTGGAATATGTTCCACCCTTTTACAGTATATTTTGGAACTATAAGGACTGAGGGAGGAGAGAAGAGAGGGAGATTTGCAATATTATTATTGATAGTTGTAAAATATATTAAGTAGAGTTAGATCAGTAACTTGAGGTGATAAGGCCTTAGGGGCTAGTGTGGCTATATATTCTAGACAATGTCGATAGCTTTATGGATTGATATGATGGACTTTAGGTTGGATACTCAGAATGCCGCTTTGTTTCTGGAGAGTTTGGAGGCCTTCCTCCTCTCGCTAGGGTCTCTATTCCTGCAACCATAGGCAGGTCTTGCTCAGGGGGTCACATATATACATTTACATATATGTATATGTCTCCCCACTGGATTACCAAGGAGGGGTCTATTCCCCATCTTGGAATACCTTTTATGTTTCATGTATTTTATAATGTAAATGTTTACTATTTTTTCTTTGTTTTTTTTCTTTTTTATTTCTTTGAGACTCGACCTGGGGCACAATCAGGACAATAGGTGTTATGATGGCACTTAATGTGATTTCATGGAATGTTCAGGGTTTGAATTCACCACAGAAAAGGGGAGCAGTCTATAAATTCCTAAATGAAAATGATATAGACATTGCCTTTATTCAGGAAACACACTGGATTAATTCTCCAGAGAGACTCTGGAAATTTAAGAAATTCCCGTAAATATTTTCTTCTAACATGGAGGGGGAGTAAAAAAAAAAAGAGGCACTGCAATTATAATCTCTAGTAGAATCAATTTTGAAATTATTCATCTAACTGGGGATCTAATGGGAAGATATGTAATACTCATTTCAAAAATTAACGCTATTATATATACTTTGGTCAATATTTATGCACCAAATTCGTGCCTGAGGGACTTTTTGGATGAAATCATGGAAAAGGTTGACGTACTAGCATGTGGTATTATTATATCTGGGGAGATTTTAATTGTGTATTGGACCCAACATGAGATAAAAGTCATAAAAACATTAGAGATTATAAATCTGCAAATACCCATATTTCTGACTTTTCTGAATTTCTAGACAGGAATTCTTTATTTGATTGTTGGAGGACTTTGAACCCCAGTGAGAGAGATTATACCTTTTTTTTTTTCACATGTTCATCAGACCTATTCTCGAATAGACATGTTTCTGGTGAAAGCTGGGTTTTTAAGTTCTATTACTAAATCCAATATTGGATCTATAGTTGTGTCTGACCATGCACCAGTATTCATTAAGGTTAAGTTAAAAGGTGGTCTTAGATCAAGGACAAGGTGGAGACTTAACGAAAGCCTGTTGAAATCAGAGTGTAACATTGATTTTTTGTCTTCTGAAATTGAAAACTTTTTGATTACTAATGATAATGGAGAAGTCCCCACGGCAATGGTATGGTGTACCTTTAAAAGTTATATAAGGGGATTATTGATTAAACTAGGTTCTGAAGTTAAAAGGAAGAAGGGAGAATCTTTGCGAGAATTAAGAATAAAATTGGCAAATAAGGAACGTCTAAATAAAAATATGGTGAATAAAGATTTAATTGGAGAAATAGCTAACTTAAGGGAAACTATCAAAGATAGAATTCATGACACAGTCAATAAAAATATATTATTCCTTAAGCAAAGATGGTATCATAATAACAATAAAATAAATAAAGATCTTTCTAATAAAATCAAAAATAACCTTAAAGATAAATCTATAAAAAAAATCGTCGTAGGAGATAAACATTTAACGTCACCAAATGACATTGTTAATGCATTTGCAGAATTTTATAAATCCCTATATAACTTAGAGGAGGTAGGGAAGAGTAGTGAAGAAATTTATACATTTTTGAGTAATCTTAAACTACCAAAAATTAACCAAAGGAGGTTGGAAATGCTGAATGCCCCATTTTTACTATCAGAAGTAACCGAAGCAATAGATAAATTAAAACTGAACAAGGCTCCGGGCCCAGATGGTTTCTCAACAATGTTCTACAAAAATTTTTCTAGACTTATTTCCCCTATCCTTTTAGAGATGTTTACGAAGGTATCCGTGGATACCCCCTTCCCTAATGAGATGTTGTTGGCTTCAATTATTCCAATACCTAAAGTAGGGAAAGATCTAACACTTAATTATAGACCCATATCTCTTATTAATTTAGATATGAAAATATTCTCTTAAATATTGTCCAATCGCTTTAGAGAGGTAATTGGAGAATTGATTGATGTTGATCAGTCTGGATTTGTGAGAGGGAGAGGTACTACTGATAACACACGTAGGATATTTAACTTTATACACAGAATAAATGAGCATAAATGGGGATCCGTCATTATGGCCCTCGATGCTGAGAAGGCCTTTGACAGAGTCAATTGGAGATTCCTTGACTCTGCCATGGGCCAATTTGGCCTGGAGGGTCAGTTTAGACACAAAACTATGTTGTTATATAGGAGTTCTACAGCCAAAATAATTAACTCCTTTGCTGAGTCTGACCATTTTGAGGTCAAAAACGGTACTAGACAGGGTTGCCCTTTGGCTCCCCTGTTATATATCCTTACAATTGAACCTCTGGCCACTCTGATCAGACAGAATACAAATGTAAAGGGAGTCAAGTCTCTCAACGGGGAAATCAAGGTTCCCTTTTTGCAGATGATGTCCTCCTTATCTTGACGAATCCGATAGTTTCAATTCCGTCGGTATTGGATGCTATATCTATTTATAGTAGTTTCTCCAACTATAAGGTTAATATGAAAAAAACACAAATCTTAGCCTCTTTTTTTTATCTGAGGCTCAGAAAGATCTTCTGACTGCACGTTTCCAACTTCTATGGGCAAAAGATACTATTGGCTACTTAGGGATCAAAATATCCTTTGAAATAGAGAGGATGATACAAACAAACTATGATAATCTATTAAAAGATTTGCAACAACAGGCAGATAAATGGAGGAAGATTGAGTCCTCATGGATAGGAAGATTAAACACGATCAAGGCATTTTTGTTACCTAAATTTATATATTATCTTAGGGCGATTCCTTATAGATTGGGGAAAAGTACTCTTAACCACTTTCAAATCCTGATTTCCAAATGTATTTGGGCAAATAAACCACCTAGGATAGCGTTTGATACTCTTCGAAGAAGCTATCAGAAGGGAGGAATAGCATTTCCAGATGTTGATAAAATTCATGAAGCATGTATGGCGACTCACCTTTTACAGTGGTTAGATAAGGACCAGGGAAAGAAATCATGGTTTACTCTAGAACAGGAGGATAGCCTCAGACACAAACTGTCTGTTCTTTTTTGGATGGGTATGTTAAATTTAGGTGAATTGGATACCAAGCATATTTTGAATAGAATTTTGATGGATATGATTAATACCTCAAAATACCTAAATAAAAAATTGAAGTTGGAAGACAAATTATTATATAGAGTTTCATTAGTGGTCCTACAACATGCAATGGACAGTATAAATGTTCAATCTTGGATACATCTAGGCATATTGAAGATCTCTGATTTATGGGATGGATTTAAACCCATCCCATTTACACAAATGCAAGAAAAATATAATCTTTCCCCTAGAGATCTTTTTCAATATTTAAGGGTTACAAATTTGTTACTATCTTGGACTATACTTAAAGATCACAATGTTAATCCTCTTATTGTATTATATAAAAAGAAGGGGGGGGGGATTTCTAGATTTATTAAATTGTTGGAATCAATGGAACAAGATTCTCATGTTAGCTCCTTTATTAAATGGGAACGAGATATTGGGGAATCCTTTCCACTTCTGGAATGGACTAAAGCTACACTCCTAGTGAAGTGTTGTATACACATCGTCTCTCTCTATGAAACACATCTAAAGATAATATATAGATAGTATATGGTACCGGCTAGACTCTATAAAATATCATCTGTATATTCTAGGAATTGTTGAAGATGTGGAATTGAGGAGGGCACTATTTTCCCATATATGGTGGGAGTGTTAGGGTCTTAACAACGTAAAAACCCAAATGCTTGGTCTCGTTAATTCTATTTTCAAGGAGATAAAAGAAATTAGCCCTCAACTTTTCCTCTTCAATATTGGTTTTCCTTCACAAGATAAATATCAAAAATACCTTTTGACCCACATATTTTTTGCCATTAAAATATGTATAGCTAGGGCTTGGAAATCCTCAATCCCATTAATATGGCATAATATTATGGAGCAAATAGAGTATCAGCATAGGATGGAATCAAACACCTTCTTTGGCACTAGAGATATGGTTAAATTATGGTTACCCTGGACAAATAGACAGTATACATGAAAATAAAGACTGTGATTCCTTTTGAAGCCCCATGTCGAGTCTCAGAAATTTAATCTATTTTTATTATAATTTTTTTCTGTGCTTTTTTTTTTTTTTTTTATATATAAAAAAAGTGTTTGTTTTTCCGTGATTGTCTAACAGCTATACTATGGGAATCCTTGGCATGAATTATTTTGATAGCGGCTGGCATTAGATGAATGTAGCGTGATTTGAAGGAAAACACCGCGTGTAGGATGTTTTTTATTGAATGTTGTACTCTATGTGGAAACTCTCAGTGTTTAACGCTATACAATGCCAATATTAGAATATATTGCCAGTACGCTTTTGCTTAAAGTAGTTATATTGATGTGTATTTTTTTTTTTTTTTTTTAGTATATATTATTTATTTATTTTATTTACTTTTTTTTTCCTTTCTGATATAAATTGGGGAAAAAATGTGTATGTTCTAACTTGTGTTTAATTGTTTCAACACATTGGAGAATTGCCTTTGGGGTATCTCACACATGAATGTTACAAATTTTCACATAATTTAAAATAAAGAAATATAAAAAAAAGAGAGGAATCCTGCCTTCTTATAAAACATCCTAATGGATGGAATTTTGATTTTGTTTTCCATAATTTTATTTCCAGATATTATGTTTGATATTTTTGATATATTCTTTCTTTTTATTAAATCTTTATATTTGCATGGTTTAACAAACAGCAGGTACAAGCGAAGGTAAGTGTACAGAGTAAACATTATCGTGGCATTCAATATCGGCACATTTTTAGTTAGTAAAGTCAAGCTACGTAAATATGTCTAAAACATTAGCTTAAACTAGGCGGGTAGATACGAGAGGTATGTTAGACATAGTGATTAATAACTGGTGAGAAACAGTATGATAAGACAACTAGGGCTTATCAGTGCTATGTGTGCTAGTCATGACGTGATATGCAGTGGATATCCATGGGAAATGATGAAGTGAGCATGTATAT
The DNA here is from genome assembly GCF_036172605.1 of Pelobates fuscus. Taxonomy (NCBI): domain Eukaryota; kingdom Metazoa; phylum Chordata; class Amphibia; order Anura; family Pelobatidae; genus Pelobates; species Pelobates fuscus. The sequence goes on from NC_086323.1 coordinate 83,743,417, forward strand.
AGCCTGACATCCATGTAAGGTAGTTTACATGACTAGCTAAAACATAACAGAGTACACAATATTTAGGCTGGAACTAGTTATGCCTCCTAAACGAGGTGAGTTATGTGGCTAGTAAGCAAGCTAGATGAAATAATGTGGAGTAAACATTCTGGGCTAAATACAGGTTAATCCAAGGGTTAATCTTTTCACTGTGGTCTGGGGTCCTCTTGAGTGTCATTCTACCCATTAAACTCTTCAGTCTCGTTTGTGTGTCGTGTTTCAATGAGTTAGGAGGCCTCATTCATCTGATGCCTTCTTTCAGGAAATTGCAAGAGCCAGTCAGTGGGTCTCGACGGTCCGCCGCTGTGCAGATGTTAGTGAGAGTGACCCACCAGCCCCAGGCTAATGTGCAGGCCTGCATCTCTTGGCCACAAACTCTGCTACCTCTGGAGCCTGAGTTTTCTCCACGCGTGGGAGTGACGGAGGGTCTGGTAGTCTTTTGTCGCCTGTGATACTTGTGCCTCCATACTTGTGGGCGATGCTTCCGGGTTTTCAGCCCTGTGGCCTGCAGTCTGGGTGGGCCAGGTAGAGTGTGGGTGGATGGATGCGGTAGCTTTGCGCCCAAGGGTCTTCCCCTCACCCCCTGCCACCTGCGGCTCCGCTCACCTGCTGTCTTTAGTTCAGGCCTGTCGGTTCGGGCCACTAGTTGCCGCTCCCTGAGTTTGACCCAGAAGCGGTTGAAAATCGCCTCTAGATGCTGCGAAAGGTCAGACTGTTGCTTTTGTGTCGGCAGCATGCTTTGCTTGTGTATTGTGCTGTTAGCCGCCATCTTAGGTGCACTACTCCGCGTTTTAGGTTCAGGCTTATGGTAAGATCTTGGCTGGCTGCACCACACATCCAGTGAGGACCGGCATAACCCCCGCCAGTCCATAGGGGGGGAGGACTGGGAGGTAGCAGGTGAGTGTACTGAGGAGCCTGTGGGTGGCTTTGAGAGCGGCCGCCTCTCCCTGGCTCAGTCGCGGGTAGGCCCCATTTGCTTTTGCGGGTTACAGGGCAGTGTATGTCTCGTTTTTGGTGTCGTCTGATGCCCCTGGGTTTCCCCAACATGTCTCATGCCCTCCTGCTGGTGACCGCTCAGATTTTCTGGGTATTTACCCCCTGGTTATGTTGCGTTTGTCAGGAGCTGATCCTCGGTGCATCTTTCCAGCCTTGCAGTCAGGCTCCGCCCCCGGTATTTTTGATATACTATTTCTACTTAAATAAAATTCCATTTTGCTTTGATATATGCATTGTGTTTCTATCTCTTTCCATTCTGGAGTAGTGTTTTTTTTTTTTCCAATATCGAGCTACAACCAGTTTAGTAGCCGCCAGTATATGTGTGGCTAGAATTTTATCTTCTATAGGCATCTGAAGCCAGGTGATGTTTAAAAGATTCAGGAGTAATGAGGAGTATCTTATTTACATAGTTGCTTAGATATCTTTCTACCATTTTCCATAGCTCTTGAATTTTGATGCACCTCCACTTCGTTTTAATTTTCGATGGGAGAAATAACGATACCTTACACTTGTAAGCAGGCTCAGTAATATTTAATTGAATTGAATGAAAAAAAGTTTTGGAATGGACAATGAGGCAACAAGTGGGACATTAAAAAAAGAAATTGCCTTTATAGGTTTACGGAAACAGTTGCTTTCTATTTCCACTCAATTGCACAATCTGTACTCATTTATGAAATACCGCACATAGCTCGTCCATGTGATCTTATTCAGTTTAATGACAAAGTAATGTAAAAGATTTTGTGAAATAATGCAGCTATACTTATATTGCTAAGTGTCTCATAACTTCCTATAGGCTGAGGTATGTTGCAAGATGTTTTTGTTTCTGGGTTTTAAAAAAAACATACGATGGGCATAATGCAAAAAAAAGAAAGATAAGGTCTCCGAAATAGGGACTATCCAACTGGTAAGGGCCTAACCCTGATTTCGAATACAAAGTTTGTTCCAAGAAAGAGGAACAAGCGTAGTTGGATGGCCCGTTAAAAATAGAGCATATAAGTTAAAATCCCAAAATAACAACTTAAATTAATCTAAATACATTAGTAAATATTCGAATTAAGATAGAAAATATGTAACAGACAATGCCATCATATAACCTATGCCAATATATTTGGAAAATTCCTTTATTAGGTGCTAGGATAAAGATCAGATAGTATGTCTACTAAATGCCTAAAGAGATTTGTAATTAAGAAACAAATAAATTGTTTCAATTGAGGTAACATCCCCTTCCAACTAGGTAGCAATAAAGTAGCTGTTCGGGGTGAGTTGTAGAGCGAAATAGGGATTTTTTTCGCAGGACGGTAATATTAGTATTGGAAAGAAGTTCGTAATCAGATCATGCATTCAGCAAGTATCGTTCTTGGAACCCATTTTATAATGCAAAAAATAAATAACTGCTTGCTATATGCGCCCACCAAATATATAAATTTGTAGATAGGATTACCAGAATATTGACTTTGCCTTTTGCAAGATAATAGCCTCCGTGGGTTTAAGTGTGCCCCCCATGTTGCTCAATGAATCTCCTAGTGGTAGTTGTATCCTGTCTACTAGGCATTGTAAAAAAAGCATCCTAGAGAATTGGGGATGAATGGGTGGGTAGATAGATGTGCCTTACACGATACAGCATCCATGTTTTTAGTTTGTACCACAATGCTTCCATGTGGTCTATTAAAAATGAATCTATAACTTGCTCATGCTACTGAGTTGTGTGCACAAACTAATACATTTAAAGAGACATTGTTATTTCCTCACTTTAGCATAATCAAAAAGCTAACTAAAATTATAAACTAAACTTTTATTTCTTAAGATACTGCTTGGCAAAGTATGTAAATGAGGTCACTCTTGCAGTGCCTTACACATGGCATATGCATGCGTGTGGCACTGCTGTGGGAAATTCAGAACATGCATGCTGTGTACAGAATTTAATCTTTTGAAAGCACAAGTAAATACTGAAAAAGTGTTTACGTGACATGTTGAAAACAGTGAAATAGCATTTACTGGGGTGAAGGAATACTCTAACTGCTCTGGAAAGTTCCAGTTCCGGTTTAGAATCACACATATTCGTTCTAAACTCCTCTTCTGATAGGTCATGTCCCTTAAAGAGATAAAAAATATGCATTATATTTCAGAAATGGATTAATGCAGAGTTTTAACATATTTTATGGAGTAAACAACCGAGTATTGTTTTATTTTAGTGCTGCAAGGCATACTTAAGTTCAATTAAAAAAGACTTGAAATATGTATTTTTTCCTTCCGTACAATTTCCTTGTATATGAGATGACTTTTAAGAAACAAACCCCCTGTTTGAGATACTTGACCTGACACTTTAATAGGATTTCATCCACTTTAACTTGATTTCTATCAGTCTGCATTGTTTCCTTTAGAGATAGTCTTTGGTTTTTTTTTTCATATGCTTCTTACTTTTTGACCCAGACATGAGAGTATTTTTTTACTTTAATTTTATGATTCATTGGTGAACTTTACATGTGCTGGAAAATAGGAGCAGTATTGCATAATTACACATTTTGCTTATATTGCTGTTGATGATATGAGAATAATGGGTGGACTTGTTGTCCAAAGTGATGTGTGGGGGCGGGGCCAGGCCGCCGGGCTGACCAGACGCCATTATAATGAGCTCCTGCTCCACGCCGACAAAAAGGCAACCAATATCGCCCCAAACTGCCTAAAAACGCAAAGACCCATCAGAAATGTACTGAGGAAGGCACCAGCTTACCCCCGATACCCGACACTCACCGCAAACCAGGCAAGCAGAGAAGGCCGAGCACGGCCTACATGAGGCAGAGAGTCAGAAACCCAGCGCCCACTGTGGGCAGCACAGCCAAGCGGTCCCGCTGTGGACATCTAGACGAGGGGAGAACTTCGGCCCGGGCCAATCATAGCTATCCATTGATAAAGCCTTGTATTGTGAAACGCGTTCGGATATTTTTACTGTTTTTTATATACTGTTAATAAAATATTTTGGTAATTTTTACGTTGGAACCATCATCTTTTACTTTTACCTGGCTTTTATATATATTTTATATTGTATACTTTTATTATTTTTACTCCTTGGATAACATACTCCAAAGAATCCTAGGTGGGGATTATACCACCTACGCTGTAACATAGAGCAGTTAGTCTGCCCTATATATTGTGAGTATATTTTATTATTTTATCTTATCAGTTAAGATTTTATTGAGAGCACTATCGCTGTTTTATCTTCTCTCCGAGCTACTGATATTTGTGTCAAGATCACTCATCCCATATCCTGCAAGCGGGGATTATACCGCTGCACGCCTAACAAACTAGAGCTAGCTGAAGCTCTATCGAATGTGAGTGTATCTATTATATTTTATATCTTTTATCGCATGTGTGGAACATACTGCACATTATTGTTTCCATTTTTATTTCCAACTTGGTTACCTGTTACCACATAGAAGAGGACACTTGCCGCATATCCTGTAAGCGGGGATAATACCGCTGCAAGCCATTCACACCAGAGCTGGATTAAGCTCTGTCAACTGTAAGTAAGAACTCTTCTATTTTTACAAAATTGGATTATGCTCTATGACACTGACATCTTCTGGATATCGTATAAAGTAGAACTTTGGACACAACAAAATAGATCGTATTGGACTTAATATTATTATCTGTTGTACACAATGGCGCAGACCCATCCCCCATTCTTTTACTTTGTCTATCTATCTCCAGGGAGATTAGAGGGAGTCCTTGTTTGGGACTGCTGCCTTCCTGATTAGCGCTGACTCTACTCCTTGTTTTTTGTTAAACATTGCAACAACCATGCTCATTGAGGCATACGTATATACTATCAGCTCTGACGACTATGCACTCATTTTGCGACACGCTTATTTTGCGATTAATTGACCACGGTCATACTGTTAATAGGATCCTTCATCGCACCATGACGCCTGTCTCATATAATGTTACCATGTACGATTACCGTGCCGCACGCTGTATTGAATTTCATTAAATGCTTGTATATTCTGACATATATGCCTCTGCGTAGGCAACCATATACTACATCTATCACCAGGTATTATGCCTGCTCATGCTTTTATGCGACATCAATAAAAATATTCAAAACAAAGTGATGTGTGAAGATTTATGAAGTTAAACTCTAAAAACTAATATATGTTTGGTTTGGGTTTACAATAAGTATCTTCTTTAGAATATTTTATTATAAGGAATCTGTACTGCTATATACCGAGGTGAATAAAAACAGAGTACTGCACTGATGACAGAGGCGCTGCTGCTCTGAAAAGAGCGGTTGAGTCACCCGGCGCTGTGTCACCCCGCCTGCTGTAGCTGTATTAGAGCGTTGGCGTGGGTTACCAGGGCAATGCTCTGAGGCATTTCCCAAGGTAAGGTTCAGGTAAAAAAAAAATTTGTTTACATATATATATATATATATATATATATATTATATTTTTACCAATCCCTAAAGTCCTAAGCTGCCCCTAACCCAATACTGCCACAAACCCCCCCATTACAGGTTCTCACCTCACACTATTGCAGATCCAGCCCATATTCTGTGCAGATGTTTCAGTATACAATCCCAACTACTTGGCTGTGCCTCTCAGTGTATGCTGTCCTTCCTAACTTCCTGCACCCAGCTACTATGCGCATGTGTGTCTCTGAGGCCTCTTTACTCACTTTGGGTCCTATCTGGTGCTGGTGTTGAGTGCCTTGGTGATGCAGAAGATTTAACAAGAAACATGAGGAGCTTAGATACAATATCGCTATATTTATGACTTTAGAGTATCACATTTTGTTCAGCTCTAAAATATTAACCGAAATTAATTTTGTAGTGGACATTTTGTTCTCCAGTTTAATCACCAATGTACTTCCACAGCAAATACTTGAGGAAATTGCATCGTTGTCCGAACTGGTGCTGCTGGGTTCTTTCTGCAATTATCTAATGAACATTCGGCATTGTTAACAAAGAGGCTGAAGGTTCTTATCAGCAACTACTTAATGCTGTACACACCAGCTTCCTGCAGTAGAGGAATAAGTAATCATTTTCTAGGCTTCTAATTCACTCTTCATGAAAGTCTTTGTACCATTTTGCCTGACATATTTTAGTTTCTATTACTTGGTCATTTTTGGAGTAGGCAAGTAACAGTTCTAAAATAAATATCAACCTGTAGGAGAAATTAGTATTTTGTTTTACAATATTTCCAAACTCAAAGATGAATCGAGTCAATTATTGATGAGGATTATTTAAGAACAACTTTTATTCACAATTAGAATTAAAAAAAAAACTAGCTAAGTAACATTAGTTTATATAATTTGATGTTAAAATAAGATATACCTCAATCCGTTCAGTACTAATCAGTCTGGTAAATACTAAATAAATTAACCACTACCTATGTGCAAGCCATCACACATATTAGTGTATTTTGATGTATCCAGCATTAGGTTGGGATACTGCATCTAGAGAGGATTATAATAATATTGAAAATACAGCCTCTATGTACTTATCTCATATCTCCCATAAAAGATGGCCAAATAGCAGACTACTTACTAATGTAGTGACTTTAAAGAGCTACACCCAGGAGGGGAGACCGGAACAGGAGACTTCTACTACGTGAGGCTTTTTGGATACGGGAACTTGACACATTATACCCAAGGGGCTTGAATTGTGAATATGATTTATCTATGCTCATATAGGGAATGTTTGTTTGTTTTTATATTGTATGTTTTTAATTTTTAAAAAAATATTTTTTTGTCTTTCAGGACTCTTTAGATAATTGGTGCTGGTCTCTTTGACACCCTTCTTTTTCCGTTGTTACATGGCATGAAACCTTGGAAATTTCAGGGACTACTTAAATATGGACTGAAGTTATTCTTCTGTCATTGCACTGTAGCTTGCTTACATTTAATTAACACCTTTCACTATAGTTGTGTATAATTACCAACACTTTTCATATATGTATATAATTATGGTGTTACTGTATTTTATTGATACACATTATGATTACTATATTTTTTTATTTCTTATATTTTTTCACTGCAGGCACTTGCACTTTATGTTTGCTCATCTGCACTTTATTTAAGTACACTTATAACTTTTAAGTACACTTATAATATGCTAGTGATTTTAATTGTACTCTAGCATTTAATACATATGTATTTGCACATTAGATATTCACTTTGTCCCGGTTTCCTATATAGGTAAGATTGATTTATATCCGATGAATGTACACAAATGGGTTATTTCTTCTTCGGTATTTTTTTTGATGTAAAAAATTTTTTTTGGATGTATATTTTTTTAGTGTGTTTTCGCTGGGATAAATAGTTGACTATATATTTTTCCCCTTTGTGCCTAGGAGGATGAGAACATGTCCTCTTTCTTATTTTTACTTTTATTTGTTTTCTTTTTTATTTACTAATTATTATTTATTATTATTTTTATTTTATTTTTATTTTAATTTTTTATTATTTTTTTATTATTTTATTTATTTTTTTATTTTTTTATTTATTTATTTTTTTTTTATTTTTTTTTTATTTTTATTATTTATTTTATTTATCTATTTATTTATTTTACATTTATTATTATTTTATTATTTATTTTGTATTTTGTTCTTATTAGATTTATTTACTCACACTTTAACTGCTGGATTGAGGCATTATGTATGATTATATTTTTAAGTTCATTGTTTAGTGATCTAGGGATCACATGGAGTCCTTGTGACAGGTCCTGCACATTACCTATGTGCTGTGTATATGTTTTGACACAAAGTCACACTATTTTGGACCTAATGCTGATCCGTTTTCAAGGAAGTGCCGCGTTTGCGTTCCAGTGACGTCATTTGCGTTCCACAGACCCGGAAGTGAGCTGCAACCAGAAGATGGTGGCTCCAATACATTATTTTTTTCGTTTGTTTCGTTTTTTTTTTTTTTTTTTTTGTTTATTTTGAGGCTGTTCCTTTTCTCCTCTACTCCTGGGCACTTATGGGTAAGCCACCTGGGCAGACATCTGGGTACAATTATTTACCTTCGATGTCTCCATGGGTTTTCTATTTACTTATACATACCTCATACTATCCCTAGCTATTTATACAATTATGCAATTGGTTTTTTTAAATTGGTGTTTGACATATTAATGTATCTTGTATTTGATATAAAGAATTTTCCCTTGTGTTTGTTTTATATATTTTTCTGATAGATGTTTTTTAAAAAAAAAAAATCTCTTGGCTGTATCAATTAACAACTTTTGTTAATTAGTTAATTAAATCATGGATTGATTTCCTGTTTGTTATTTGTTTGCTATATAAGCACATTTTTCACTGTGTGGTGTCAGCTTGAAAAAGACCTTTGTTGGTCGAAACGTTGCTTGGCGTTGCATTTTTTCCTAATAAATCTGCATACGGTTTCAATTTGGAGTGCCTGTGGTCCTTTCTTCTTTCGTGTATAATTCTGGGATTGCTGGTCCTGATCCGGAGCACCCTTGGCCGCTGGGATTGAGTGCGGTTCCCACCATCTACTTTGTTTAAAGAGCTACTTGACATAATTCGTGCTGATTTAAGTGTCAACTGAGGAACACATGTTCTTCCAACCAGTACGCCAACTGCTATGGTTCCACCCTTCATAAAATTTTGATAATTTCAAACATTCATTTATGTTCATTTATTCATAATATCCTTAATAATAGGTGATGTCTTCCACAAGCCAGCTTATTGGCAAAGAGAAAAATAAGCTGATCATATGAAATATTGATTTTATATTTAATAATGCAGAGAAAAACCTCAAGAACAGTCTCTTTGATATGCAGAGTGAAAATATCAATGGTTGTGTGTATGCTTCAGTAAACAATTCAATGACTGGAGCAATATCCTCAGCTTTGGGAATTACGTTGAACACTCTGGCTAAGATTTGTAGCTCGCACAGGGAAAGCACAAATCCCCACCTGTGGAACAAAATATTAATTGTCAGCCTTGCAAATTGTGTAGATCTGAATTCCAGTGTATTAATGAATGAGAGTTATAACAAATCAAGTGCAAATGCGTCTTCAAATAAAATGTGTAACACAATTATTTTAATTTGCTCCATCACTAGTGACACTACTGACTGAAACCTTTTTGTGTAGGGCCTGACACTTACACTGCCTGCCTTTGCCCGGTCCTGAGGCCACGGGGAGGTTGCCATCTGTTATTCAATGGAGAATGGATTTCAGGGGTTATATTTGCCAAGACTGGACCCCTAAGGGCTAGGTCCCACTCGCCCCTGTTCTTCCGTCCTCCGCCACCTCCCTGTTGGAGTGAATTGGTTGTCAACAGGGCTGATAAGTTATGCTTGAGGCCTAATACACACCGCGTGGTTGCTGGGAGTTTTGCCCAGCTCGAAGCCCCGGGGAGGTTGAGACCTGCTCTTGGGTGGGGGAAGGGTTTCAGCAGGTACCACAAGCCGGGACTGGGCCCCTGAGGAGAAAGTTCCACTCTGCCCTCCCCTCCCCTTTTGGGGCCCTGACACAAAAAAAAAACAGGGGCAGCAGTCCTGCCAGATCACATAAGAGGAACCACCTCACATGAGAGAGGAACAGGAACCAACACAATTGTTGCAAACAGCAAAGCAGCCTCCACCATTCTTGCATAATTTATATGTGTATGTATATTTGGGGGTTTATATAGCCTATACAACAAGCTACTACTGCTTCTAGAGGGGGGGGGGGAGAACAGTTGGGTCACTGTGGTGGAGCGGGTGGTGGGATAGGAGGTGAGGTAATGACGGCCCTGGGACCATTTGGGGGATGCAGGGGCTTAACAGGTTGGCGGGCCCTAGGGACGTGGATGGGGGGTGGGATGGCTACCCTAGACCCTGGACACCCTGGCTCAGGCCCTCTGGTTTTTTTATATTGACTTTATACCTGACAGGGGCACCCCTGTTGTATCACGCATGCCATAGTACCTCTAAGAACCAAATTCGTCTTTGTGCCATAAGTTTTTTCCCAGTTAGTTGTCACACTTTTCAAAGCTCCTCAGTAGAGTCCCTCACGTGGGTCAGACCCCTCTGGAGCTGCTCGAGCTCTTGGTATCATGCAACAGACCCCTTCCTGTAAATAAGACCGAGAGTCAGTAAGGTGGATACGACCGCTAGGATTCCCACCTCACTGACCCACAATCTTGATCTAGGAACTTGGTTGCCTGTTGTACATAACTCAGACAAGATTCTTCTTGTTTTCTTTTCCCCCTCCCACCTTATCCTTATGGACACATCTAGGGGTCCTGCACTGTCCCCTCCCATTGTATTAATGCAGCTGTTGGAGCACTGCGGAACCTGGGGCTGGTTTACTGGGGCTGGAGGGTGGCACACCCCGATGACAGGGACTACACGTTCTTCTTGGGCGTGCATAAACTGTACAGCCATCTTGATTACATTTTCGTAGCCCAGGAATACCTCTCACTCCTCAATTCTGCGGATATTGGCATTATCTGCGGTACATAACCCAAAGAGTGCCAATGGAAACTGAATGAGAACATGCTTTTAGATATGGAGGATTTGTCACAGGCTAGACAGGTGCTCATTCAGTATTTCGAAACAAACGAATCCCAGACACACCAGTACTAACAGTATGGGAGGAACGTAAATGTGTCATATGTGGCCACTACATTCACATATGCACACAGCGTAGATCAGACTCGGCTCACAATAGATTTTGTTACACAGGTAGAGGACCTGGGACAACAACACAAACAGACTCCGACTGACGATATCCATCTGAAACTGACACACGCAGACAGCTCTGGGACATCCTGACTCAGAAACTGCTACACGTTGAGAAAATCCAACGGATATTCAAATAAATGTGGCAGGCTGTCGTTACAGAGGAAGCGCAGGTTGCTTTTTTCCAGTCGCTATCAACCGCAAGTCACCGATTCATTTGGAACGAAAAGATCTCTCGGAGAGGCTGGACACAACTGGTCTTTCCCAAAACCTTGGGTGGAATGGGACTTCGGCGTTTTACACATACTAATTAGCTGAACTTTTAAATAGAATCATTGACTAGCACACCTGCAACAATCACACGAAACAGGCTACCCTACCAACAATATACACTTATATGCGCTGAATACAAATGCACTCACAGAATTAAGTAGAATATATCGCTCATAGGGTGCCTCTCCTGATTGAAATGGGGGGCTAGTAGTCCCTTGGCTCCTTGTAAGATTCCTTAATGATGCTCAGGACTCCAAACGGGCAATGGTAGAAAAAAGTGCTTTTATTGATAAAAGGTGAATAATCACCATCAATATAAAGTATAATTAAAAGAAAAAACGGTATGGTCCTACGCGTTTCGTTCTGCGAAGAACTTCATCAGGGACCTATATGAAAATAAAATCAATATACAATCATAACATGTAAAAACACATCCTATTCCCCCCATCCCCCCCGGATTGCCCGTTTGGATTCCTGAGCATCATTAAGGAATCTTACAAGGAGCCAAGGGACTACTAGCCCCCCATTTCAATCAGGGGAGGCACCCTATGAGCGATATATTCTACTTAATTCTGTGAGTGCATTTGTATTCAGCGCATATAAGTGTGTTAATTGTACTTCACTATTTTGTATATTTTTATGTTCCTTTTAGACTCATTTCCAGCCGTATCCCGAAACTTTGTGGTGTTTGTGGTTATCTATATATGAAAAGGTCGTCTTCTTTGGGTAACGATCTTGGGAGGCTGCATTATAATCATTAAGTTAAGTATATGTATACATTTCACTACAGTTACTATCTATAGTAGTGTGTATATTGTACTGTACCCTACCAACAATGGCTGGGAAGTTTAACACTACCACAAATGAAAACAGGTAACCCATTACTATTCTTCCATTAAGACCAAATCGCTCATAAATAGAGGACTCAGACAATTTGAAACAACCTGCTTGAATAGGAGGCATGTACACAGGGGGGTCTCCACAATATACTCAATGCTGCTCCTGGGACATAACAAGAGGCCTTCAAAATTAATTGACAGATGGGAGAGGGACACAGGGGAGACACTGACTGAACACATAAGGGTTCCATAAGCTCTAAAATTCAGGAAACATGCTATAAAATGTTGAAGCACTGGTACAGAACCTCAGACGCTCTCCATCGCAATGATAGCAGGATGCCAGAGGAATGCTGGAGATGTGGGACAGGTACAAGGACGGGGCTGCACATTTGATGGACCTGCCTACCTCTCGCCCAATTCTGGAAAGAGATACATTTAAAAATCTGTAAAATCACAGACTCGGATCTCCCGTTTCACCCGATGCCCTTGCCCTTACACCACACAAGACAACCGATCAAGAACTAAAAAAAATCAAACGCAAGTACCCACCTACACAAACCCAATATCCCTCCCTCCTTTTTTATCTCTCTCTCTCTCTCTCTCGTCTCCTCCCCCACCCCTCTCTTGTCTGCCCCCCCCCCTCTCAACTGTCTATCCCATTCCCAGACACATGCCTAACTTATTCCATTCAGGCTTCTCAGCAAGTTTCCTGACCACGTATGTTACTATGCAACGCCTACGACATCCCTCCCATTCTGTCACGTTCACATAGAGTTTGAAGGAGCTCAACTGCAGATTTCTGATTAATTAGATGTGAATGTGAGGAGTTGAGAAAATAAAGAGATGACAGTTCACCAGGAAGTTAACTGATACTGTGTCTTTAATAATTTTGATTGAATAAACACAGGTACTGTATCTTTAAATGGTTCAAGTTGCTGAGTGGATTCTTAGATTAAATTATACAATTGAATTGAAGCAATAATATGAATGTAGCTTTAACTTGCAGAGATTTGTTTTAGCTTAATTGATAGAAAACATCTCATATGGAGGTAGAAAGGTAAATAATTAGGAATTACTCCTATAACGATAGGAGGATGTGTGAGCAGGCTGAGCTTGAGCTCAGTAGTCAGGGAAAGTTCGTATAATACAGCGAGGTAACTTAGCTTCCAGAGGAGTTGAAGTTGGTTCCAGAGTGCCTTCTGGAGAGGTTCCGTGGAGAGAGGTCGAGAGGAGTCAAGTGCTAGCCGTGGTCGAGGAAGGAGAAGGAGGTTAGTCGTTTACGAGTCCGGTTCGGTACACAGGTAAGGTTGAAGAGAAAAGTTGCAGCCGGTATAATTCCGCGGTACGCTGTTCATTAATCCAGCGTCTGTTGCCTGGCGCGGTCGCATTATGTAGCGCAATGAGACCACGTCAGAGGGGGGTGTGGCTACAGTCCGTCAACCCGGAAGAGACAGGCAGTGCAAGTAATGGCCATGACACATTCTTAACAGCCTGCACCACAATCAAACAGATACTAGACAAAGTAGATAATGGCCTTCCTGACGAGATGATATCTCTGCGACGCAATGAGCGGATGCAGCGTTTTGACATTGACAAGGCCCTTTGTTCGGTTTCGTACACCTTCTTTGATTGTTGTTGTTTAAATCAGGTGTTTGAGGTTTAATATGTTTTGGATCATTGTCTGTGATGTTACATTTTTATTTATATGAGAAGGTTAGCCTAATCATCAAAGGACCCACAATCATTTATACTAGCATATCTAATGTCTATGTTTTGTGTAATAGGCTGTGTCTATCTTTATGTGCATTTATCTGTGTGCTAGTATTTGCCTATGTATATACAGTAGTTTTGTAAACTAATGCGGACCTGTGTGCTTCGGGGGTATGTGTGGCTAATTTTTTGTTTGTTCCTGCCTGTTCACTGACAAAACTCACCACAGGGCAAATTAATGTTACCCTTTAGGAGGGACAGGCATTTCCGATATATAGCTGGGATAGTCTGTCATGTAAATGGAATCCTCCTGAAATGGCACATTTGAGGTAAAGCTTGTTTGAAGCTTGTGTTGGCTAACTAAAAGTGAAGCTATTTATTTTAAGTTCTAAATATTCTTAAAGCATCTTTATTTTGTGTGTGTATATGTTTAATTTCTTTATTTTGTGTGTATATGTTTAATTCAACATCCTGTCTGATTTGCATTTGAGACAAAACAATGTGTGATTATAATGCTATTTATATGAAGTTCCTTTCATGGTGCCTTTATAACAAAAAAGTACATTTAGTGTGTTAAATTTAAAAGATAGAAGTTGCTGTTAAAAAAAAGTTGATATGCAGAGCTTTTTTTAACCTCCTCTGGCAAAGTCCCCAGAAACTCAATCCTTTTATGGAGAGTTTATATTTCCCTTTATATTTATTTATATATAATAACTCTGCCAGGGCTTAACAGAAAATGTATGATACTATTTGTCTCTTTGAACTTCAGTTTGTTTGGGTGAAGTAACATTTGTTCTATTTTTGCACTCTACCTATGTTCTGATCACATTTTGTTACATTCAAAATCGTCATTACCATAGTGTAACTGAGAACAAATGAAGCTTAGGCTTTCCTAAAATCCCCATATATCTTCTGGCATTGGAAAAACCCTGGACTGAAAAATTACACACTGTGTGTTTGTGTAATTCAAGGCAAAACTATCTGGTCTGTATCACAAGAAAATGTGCTTAAGCATTAAATCAAAATGGAAGACGATCATAGACTCAAATATCGAAGTTGGCTCATGGGCAGTATTTAAAAATAATCTTCTCAGGATGATAAATGACAAGTGTATAAGAATACAGGACTCAAAATATTTTCATTCCACAAGCCAATGGTAAATGAACATTTATCCCTGGCAAATGGAAATGCCACTCTTGTGAGCATGCCATAGACTCTCCAGGCAAATAATTCTTAGGCTTGACTAGTAGGGTAGAATTTGAAATTGTGATTCCACCCCCTCTCCTTTTTTTTTTTTTCTCTCTCCCTCTCCCTCTCCCTCTCCCCCTCTCCCCCTCTCCCCCTCTCCCCCTCTCTCCCCCTCTCTCTCCCTCTCTCTCCCTCTCTCTCCCTCTCTCTCCCTCTCTCTCCCTCTCTCTCCCTCTCTCTCTCTCCCTCTCTCCCTCTCTCTCCCTCTCTCTCCCTCTCTCTCCCTCTCTCTCCCTCTCCCTCTCCCTCTCCCTCTCCCTCTCCCTCTCCCTCTCCCTCCATCCATTTCTCCATTCCGACATGGTTATCCCAGTCATTACTTAATTGGACCCATCAACTGCTTTTCAAAAGCATGTCTTCTCTCTTAATGAAGCATTTTCTGTTCGTTGATTTATGAAATGTGTTTCCATGGTGGAGTAGTTGTACGCAAGCCTCTCATCAACATAAACTGTGTTGGATGAAGTGGTTTAACGTACACCACCACTCTGGAGCATTGAAAACGTGGTCCATGGAATGAAGAATCATGCCTCACTATCTGAAAGTCTGATGGAAGAATCTGAGTGTGGTGGACTGGACGTCAGGAGAACGCTACCTAGTGGAAAGCATTTTCTTTTGTTTTATAATCAATCCAAGGTTTCCACAAATTGTGTTGTGAGATAAACTTCCCAGATGCAGATATAAAATTACTTTCCATTGTGCTAGGTCTATTCATTTCAGTGAAAAGTCCTCTTAAATGACAATTGTCACCTTTTAATATATTATTCCTTTCAGCAAATTTTGAAAGAAAAAAAAAATATATTTTTTTTTAATGAAGTGTAGGTTAAAAAAAACAGAGAAAAATGCATCCTTACCTTTTAGGACAGGATCTTTCATCCACATACATGCATCTTTAAGTCAGACAGTGTTTGAATAGTCTCTATGGTTTTCCCTTCTTCTGAAGATCGTGGAGGCTGTCTATTTTCAATATCTGTCCAACCAAAGGTGCATGTATATGGCTGTAAGATCCTCCAAAATAAGATATATGAACAGAACCTACCAACGACACAAGGTTGCAAAGAATCCGGTTCTGCCCAAACCAGCTTGAAAAAGATCTCAGTTGAGATCGAAATGTTGCGTGTTTTTTCAATAAAACTCCTGCATAAGTGATCCTGGGTGCCTGTACCACCTTTATTGTCAAACCAGTGTATACTAGGGATAGTATAAAAATAAATAGCAGCACTTGTTTTTGAAAGTAATGTCCCTTTATTCAGACACCTGTAGTGTAAAACAGCAATGTTTTGACCTCTGCAATGATCTTTATCAAGATGAAAGGATTTATGAAAGGTTTATTATATTAAAAATAGTTTTGAGGTAACAGTTTACCTTTAATGTTAAGGCATACAAAGACATTTTCGACAACTGGGTACTTCTACTGATTGGAAACCCAACAGTAAGCCAGGACTTCCAAAATCAGTACCAGACCTTACAAACAAACTTTTGGCTTAATGGGTTAACATTCTCACACACACAATCCAAAATTAATCTTATGGAAAAGTTGAAGTTTTTATAGCCACAAATTAATGAGCATGGTTTTTGAATGGAATGTTCAACAAACTCATATAGTTTGGTTTTAGAGAAAAGACAGATTTACATTGCTGCCTAGTAAAATCTCTAGTGGTAGACACTTAGACAGCCACTAGAGGTGCTTCCTATTCCAGTGCTGCACAGTGTGACGTAGAACACTCCCCGCAGAGCTGCATCTTTATGATGAGATGTTGATTGGTGCAGTGCAGCATTTCGCCGCGCATGTGCAATAGCCATTCATGGTGAGACTGGAGCGGCAGTGAAGAAGGTAAGGTAAGTAAAATTAACTTTTCACTACACTACTTATCAGTAAGTACAGTATTCCTTTAACAACAGACATTTTCAGATGGCAGTGCCACTTTTACACCAGCAAATTGCATATGACAAGTATTGGACGGTGGTGATCTGTTTTTCTATGCTTTTATATCATACAAAATGTTGACAGCTTTACCTACTATTGCTGTTGAATCTGGTCTTGAAGACCTGTTCAGTCAATGTCTTTGTATTTTAGTTATTCTGTTAATATGACTCCTGAAAAGAGATAAAATAGTGACCAGTTTAGCAGACTAAAATAGAAACAGATTTTATGTATCTGAAGAAAAAAATAAACTGATGACGAATATGACCTCTGTACATTTCTGATAAGCAGATACAGTCTGCTCAATGGGTCATCACATCCAATTGATTCTCTTTTCCTTGGCATATTCCAGAGAGCTTGCATGACTAGTTACATCACAAGGACATTGTGCTATTTTTTTGTCAGCACATGCCTGTACTGATTAGGAATATATTATTAAGAGCCAGATAATTCAGAATAATGCCATACGTATAAAAATAAAATGATGTGTGAACATGCATTCTTGTTAATTGTGTGGAGGCTTAGTGTTTATTTAAAAAAACTCTAAAGGAATAAAAAAAAAGTTGAACTTTAATGCTTGGTTCTAAAAGATGAGCAAGCCTTTGGTCATTGATTAGCAGTTTTTCTATAAATGTCAATGAGAGAGTTGTTGTTCAATTCCCAGAGTTAAATTAATCTTTTTATTTAGTATACAGTCCCATCTCTGGTAATTGGAAAAGTACATTTTCCAAAGATGTGAATGACAGAAACCACTGTCTTATGCAACAAAGTGTGAAAGAAACACAATATAAATGGACTAAACATTGACCTACTGAAAAATACAACACAAGACACACATAACAGTAAGCAACAAAAATGATTGCCAAAGATGTTGCACTTTATTGAAACACACAATGGAATATTCTAACACATGGGTCAGTTTGTGTCTGTTTGTAGAGGTCAATAGGTCTACAATCAATAGGTCTACAAAGAACCTTATACCCTCCGCTGCTCTATGCTCATTTGCGAATGCTACAGTTAAAAAGGTTTCTGTAAGAACAATACACCATAAAATGTGGTGTGGGTATCCAGGAGCTATAAATTGGAAATGAGATACAAGTAATAAAAATTAATGCACAATGAAATTCAGATAATTAACAACAGATAAATAGACGAGTATAATATTCAGAATAATATGCAGGTTACTTATTGATAAAATGACTACAATTGAAAAGTCCAGAACAAGATATAGAACTAGAATTGCAGAATGTGAAATATATAAATAGTCCCAAGGGATCTATGAGTCCTTGATTTATATCATAAATAGCCTTATCCCTGCTTGTGAAAACAACACAGGGCTTAGTGGTATCTATGCTTTTAATATACTTTTATATGTATAAAAGATATTGGAAGTATATGACCGGGCGTATTAGTACAAGGAACTGATAGCCCAAATATAATCTTTGATGATGACAAATTGTAGAAAAAATAATAATGCCAAAATGCAACAAAAAAAATCAAAATTAAAAATATAAAAGATATAAAAGTGACTTGACTTTTAAAACAGATCAGTTTATTCAATAAAGATTAAAAAGCAGTTCGATCCACGCTTCATTGATAGGTATGGAGGAGAAGCATGTCGAGAGGTGGCGGCCGTGGCTGTCTTACGTGGCGGGGCGGGGTGGGGGGGATGGGCGGGGGCGTGGCCCGTGAAGGGTGCCCCTTTACACCCCCCCCCTCATCCACCTGCGCCCCTGGACGGGTGGCACCTCATTACGCGGAACACCTCGGTCCCGAATTCCCTCCCCCCACCCCCACCCCCTCCCCCTTTTTTTTTTTTTCCTCTCTCTCCTTATTCTCTCTCTCTCTTCCCTCCTCTCTCTCTTCCATATCCCCCTCTGTTACTGTGCTCTCTTTTCTACACCACTGGCTCTCTTTCCCTGACCCCACGCAATAAATTGTCCCCATTGCCCGTGCACACTAGTTTCAACAACAGTCTATTAGTAGGGTAAGATGGGCTGGGGCCTCAGGTGCTATGCGGATGCTCCGCTAAATCGTTGCTGCCCCCCACTATAGACTGAACCTACAGATTTCACCGCCTGCACGACAAAATAGGGCCCGCGCGAGGCAATGGGACCTAATAGAAACCCATTATCCCTCAATAATTTATAGGACGACGAGTCTCCTCTCTGACT
Source organism: Pelobates fuscus (assembly GCF_036172605.1). Taxonomy (NCBI): domain Eukaryota; kingdom Metazoa; phylum Chordata; class Amphibia; order Anura; family Pelobatidae; genus Pelobates; species Pelobates fuscus. The sequence goes on from NC_086323.1 coordinate 83,762,298, forward strand.
TATTTCTTCAGGTCAACCTTACCACAGATGTTATAATAGCCCCTATCCGCTTCAAAGATACTCCTCGGCTGTACACGGCCATTATGATGACTGGCGTATCTTGTCCATACACTACACAGTCACTATCTGGCTCACACAGAATTGATAAACCTACCCTTTTGCAACCGATTATAGGATACAGATGTTTGCATATTTACTACATGTACCGTAACGAAGCTAACAATGTTGCTACTGTACTACCTTCTACTTGTTAATATTGTTTTGGTGTTCATCACTTTATATTTATATGGCTGCTCCCACTGTTGCGAGACCTGCGTGTCTCCTATTATACTATCTTATCGCATTGTTATACATATCCGATGACACGAATAAAAGCCGTTTAAATTAAAAAGCAGTTCCAAATATAAAAAAAATTATGATCAAAATTAGAGGCTGACATATAATCTGATATGTGGTGAATGAAAAAAGTAAGATAACCTGTAGTCCAGTCTCGAATGGATGAGGATATTGGTAGTGGTGCTCTCTCTGTGTTCTAGCAGCCGATGAGGGCGGTGTGAGTGTCCCCTTCTTGCTGGATGACGTCGGTATCGGGTCTGGGATCCAAGGTGATAGGGAATACTTACTGTGCAATCTCTACTCGGCAAATGCTCCTCTTAGACGGATTGTTTGCTTTGACTAAGCGTTTTGTAGGGTACTGTCCTACTTCATCAGAGGCTTCTAATCTGCACAGTCTATGACAGTCTATATATACCGATGTACAATTCACTAATTACATTTATAAAGTGTTCAATAAAGAGGTTTCTGCTCTGCTCCGGTCCTCCCGCACTGCGGAATTTGTTGGTGGTTTATACATAATAATAATAATCTGTGATGTGTATGGGTCAGTATGTGTGTGTTTGTCTGGGTCAGTGTGTATCGGTTAGTCTGTATTTGGAAAGTGAAACAAAACCAAAAACTGTAAAAAGTGCTCAGTGAAGAATGTTTCACGTCATTGTGTTATATTGTTACTTTTCTTTTCAATCTCCAGACACAATCCAAGCGTCACTTCACACTGTGGGTGCAGGAGAAATCTTATGTTCTGTTGCAGACAACTTACTGGCAGCCTGGAGAACTAATTTCCCAGAAGCTTGCCTTTCCGAGGGTGTGCTTAGATTTCTTCTACAATTTCCTGGCCACGAATAAACTGTTTTGTTTGAGCAAAGATTTTCCGTTCCGATGTGTGAGTGATAACCATATCAACTTTTAAAACATACAAATCCAGTTATGAAAGTCTTGAAAAGCTGGTTAGTGTGTATTAAAGTATTCCTCACTCAGACTGTTATCTGAAACAGGTTTCATGCATTTCAGAAGAATCAATGAGATCATTTAAATTCTTCTCTTTAACACACTTAGTGACGGTAAAATCAGCATAGTACATGTGTGTTAGATTAACTGCTGGGCTGACATCAACGTGCTTTAGTCCATGCATCATCTCTTACCCCAGGCATCACACATGTATATTATTAACACAGACACTGGTAATGCACTGCTCATTTTGCCCCTTGCTCTACATTTACAGTATCTCACAAAAGTGAGTACACCCCTCACATTTTTGTAAATATTTTATTATATCTTTTCATGTGACAACTCTGAAGAAATTGCACTCTGCTACAATGTAAAGTAGTAAGTGTACAGCCTGTATAACAGTGTAAATTTGCTGTCCCCTCAAAATAACTCAACACACGGCCATTAATGTCTAAACCGTTGGTAACAAAAGCCCAATTAGCCCAATTACCAAAGTATTTAATGAAGAACATTGTACAAATGTTTTGGGGCACAGTCATTGTATAATGTCCCTCAAAATGCCCCCTGGTAACTTACCAATTTATATACACAATCACCCACCAAGCCGCCATGCAAATGTCTTGAAAACACCTCTCCCATTGGCTTGTTTGTATCATTATACTGATTACAGTTTGACAAGATATGGCTTGCTCTTATTATAGTTATTATTTTCAGTTGTGTCCAGTAAGCATCTATTGACAAAGGCAGATAATACTATTTCTCTGTATTTTCCCCTATTTCTATACATAGGGATCCCACCAAGTCAGTGTCAGCAGCTCATGGCAATCTGCAAAGTGTTTGGTGGAAATGTTAACAATTAGCCTTTTGATGGACAAATTTATATATAAAATTGATGGAATAAGTCATATTGCTTCATATGCATTTTACATGCTCCTATGTTGCACTATAGTGGTTATACCTTAGCACCCCCCAATAGTTACTAGTAAAACTGTCTTAGAATTTTTTGACTTATTATGTAGGTTATAACAGAATGGCATAATCATAAAACAAAACATGGCAACAAAGAAAAAAATGAAATGACCCCTATTCAAAGTCTGCATATTCTTAGTTCTTAATACTGTGCATTGCCCCTTTTAGCATCAATGACAGTGTGCAGTCTTTTGTAATAGTTGTCTATGAGGCCTCTAATTCTTGCAGGTGGTATAGCTGTCTATGTCTTGGAAAAATCTTGCATGACCCACGAGTTTGAGATCTCCCCAGTGGCCCGATGATATTAAGGTCAGGAGACTGATTGCCACTCCAGAACCTTCACCTTTTTTTGCTGTAACCACTGGAGGGTCAACTTGGCCTTGTGCTTAGGGTCACCGTCATGCTAGAAAGTCCAAGAGTGTCTCATGCGCAGCTTTCGTTCAGAAGAATGCAAATTGTCTGCCAGTATTTTCTGATAACATGCTGCATTCATCTTGCCATCAAATTTCACAAGATTCCCGATGCCTTTAGAGCTCACACCTCTCCAAAATGTCAGTGAGCCACCACCATGCTTCACTGTGGGGATGGTATTATTTTCACTATAGGCCTTGTTGACCCCTCTCCAAACATAGCGCTTATGGTTGTGATCATAAAGCTCTATTTTGGTCTAATCACTCAAAATTACAGTGTGCCAGAAGCTGTCAGGTATGTCAAGGTGTTGTCGGCCATATTGTAACCGGGCTTCTTTCTGGCAACTTGGCCATGCAGTTAATTTTTGTTAAAGTTTTATCGTATTGTTCTCTTTGAAACAACTACACCGTCTTTTTCCTGAGTAGCCTGTATTTCTACGGAGGTTACCTGTGGCATTTTCTTTGTATCCCAAATAATTCTTCTGGCAGTTGTGTCTGAACTCTTTCTTGGTCTACCTGACCTTGGCTTAATTTCAAGAGATCCCTGAATTTTCCACTTCTTAATAAGTGATTGAACAGTACCTAGTGGCATTTTCAAGGGATTTGATATCTTTTTATATTCATTTCCATTTATAATGTTTCATTACCGTGTTACGCAGGTCTTTTGACAGTACTTTTCTGCGCCTCATGGCTTAGTATCTAATCTGCTCAGTTCATGCACATGAGAGCTACAGGTGTGGAAAATTAACCCTTAATTGCCTTTTTAATGTGTGTGTGTCACCTTGTGTGTCTGTAACAAGGCTAAACATTCAAGGGGATGTAAACCTTTGATCCGGGTCATTTGGGTGATTTCTGTAATCATTTTGATTTAAAAGGAGCCAAACAACTATGTGATAATAAATGGCTTCATGTGATCACTATCCATCAATAAAACCTTTTTTTTGCATAAATAGGCATATTTTCAAAATCAATTCCAAAATGTCAATTTCTGCAAGGGTATGCAATCTTTTGAGCACAACTGTACATACTTCCCTTTTGGAGTTTCTCTCCATTCATTTCATGCATATTGAATATAGATAAAAACACTCCTTATAAAGCAAGATCATCAATATATATCGAGGATAGTGATTATATCATCGACACTACTGCCATCTTGAGCTTGGATAAGCTCTCTACAGAGAGAGTGAGTCCTTGGCGTAGTTTATATTTTTTATATACATTGTGTATACATATTGCTCTTTTTTTTTATTCATTTTTTTTTTTGTAGTGCTTTGCAAATTTTACTGATTAACAGAGACATTGCAATTGGTATCAGAAAATATTAACTGGTATAGTACATTACATGTCTGATTCACTGCACTTTTTTAAAATTACATTATAACATCAAGATATTCATGCTTGTGAAACGTATGATAGGTGATGGTAGGTTGCTAAACACAAGCTAAGCATGCTGAGAGAGGTTAGAAAGGCACTTCAGAACTTTTGCACATTTTGTTTCTAAATTCAATCTTATCCTTCCTATCTAACCAAGGAGGTGGGATGTCGATTTAATATTCCCAGGTGTAAGAGGGTGCCCTTAAACTTATAAACATGAGACATAATGAGGAATTGTATGATTAGTTAACTTCGAAGAGAGGTAGTCTAGGCTGAAAATACACACCGCAGTTTAAATACTAAACAATACTGTTGTTACCCTACTAGGTGCTGGTAGCCGGCTTCTGAGTTGGAAGTAGTTCCATGTTTGCCTACATGTTAACATAGGGAAGCTTATGGGCTATGAGACTAGCAGGTAATACATACATATCGAAAAAACATAAGAAAAAACATATGAAAAATACCACTGTTAAAAATGAGCTGGAAGGCATATATAGCCCTAGTCCTTGTGGCTGACAGGTTGCGGAGTGCTGCCAGTTCTGCCAATGCCCGACAGGTAAAGTCCCGATAGCCAAGAATAGTGTTCATTAGTGGGCACCTTCATTGATCTCCACCAGCCTCCAAAAAATATAGAATTAAAATTAAATAACTTGTTATTCTAAGAATATTATCTACCAACTATATTTAGTATATATGTTATGTGAGGGATATTTGTGAGGTTTAAAAATAAAATAAAAAAATAAATAAAAATTGAATTGAATAGAAAACCACCATGCAGTATTTACCTCTATTCTGCCATCGTCACCTTCTTCTTGTTTCCCTCCCAAGTGACCGTTCTAAAGGTTTATCTTTTCATAGTTTGTAAATGAGGAAAAACTGAGACAATGTTTTGTTCTGCTCCTCATTTGCATTATGTGCCTTGGATGTATATCTGGATTGAACTGGATTATGAAATCACTTGCTAAATCTTTAATATATATTTTAACAGAAATAAAAACACGTTATAGGTGATTTTTTTTGTGTGTTTTTTTTTAGAGTGTCTCCCTTTGAACACATTTTTTTAATATCTTTATTTAGCAAGATTTTCAACAACAACAAAAATAATGAAGTTGTATGAAAAGGAACAACCAAAACTACTGACTTGAAGTAATAAGCTAAACATACCCCATCCAAATAAGAACAGTTGATAAGACAGGGAAGAAGGTAAAAAAAAAACAATTATATATCAGTGTTTGCCTAAGATTAAATACATTTTTTATTTGTGAATGATTCATTATTTTACCGTTAATATGTTATGAGCTGGGGGCGTGGCCACGACGGGGGCGTGGCCACGACCTTGATCAAGATGGCTGCTTAGTCCGTTTGCTCCGCTCCACTATACCCCCTAAACAGCGATTTCTCACAGCTACAGACGACAGATGGGTCGCAACAGGCGCACGGAGCCCCCACAGACACCGAGGGGCTCCCAACAACACAACCCCCAAGGCACCATGGACTCCTTTCTGCAGCTGGCCCCCGGCCCCGGAGGAGAGCCAGTAGGCCCGAGCTCAGCACCACCGTCTCCTACATCACCCGCCGGCACTCCGCACTCGCCAGGATAAGTGAGGAACTCCGGTCCATCGCGGCCTCTATGGCCACTAAAACAGACTTGCTCACACTTACCACCACGATTCAGGATGCCTTACGCGCGGAGATGGCGGGCATCAGGGCGGAAGTGACTGTGCACGAAACCCGCATTGAGGCCCTGGAGCACTCCACAGAGGCCAAGTCCGCCAGGATTTCGGTGACTGATATGGCGATTACACGGCAGGGGGACATGCTACTGGACATGAGGAGACACCTGGAAGACCTCGACAATAGAGGTCGCAGGTGCAACATCCGGGTAAGGGGAGTCCCGGAGACAGGAGGGGAGGAAAACGTGGCGGAGGTCCTCTCGGACCTATTCACCATGATACTGCAGGCTGCAGCACCCCAAACGTTTGAATTCGAAAGGGCACACAGAGCAGCGCGCCCGCGCTCCGTTGAGGATGGACCGAGGGATCTCATTTGCTGCCTCCACTCCTTTCCCATCAAGGAAGCCATTATGAGGAAAGCTCGTGAACACCCAGAATGGACATTCCGCGGCTCTCAGGTCTCTCTTTTTAATGACCTCTCCCCCCTCACGCTTGAGGCCCGTAGAGCCCTCAGGCCGGTCACAGCGGCCCTGCGTGAACATCGCATTATCTACAAATGGGGCTTTCCTTTTGCGTTGCTGGCTCGCCACCATGACAACTGGATCTCGGCGAGGTGGCCGGCAGAAATACCACGCTTCTTAGAAACCCTGGAACTGCCACCTATCCAAGTCACGAACTGGGTCTTGGGCCCCACTGGACAGGGCCCACGACCTCAAAGAGCTCCACAGAGGCGCAGGGACGGATCCCCTCAGAGACAGCCCCCCAGGCGGCGCATGGATCAGGGAGGCCAGGCCGAGTGAGTACCGTCCCCTGAGATGGGATATCTGTTCCCGTACCCCCGGTTTCAGCCACCCCACATGCCCAATACTTATCCGGGTGTCTAGGCCTACTTCCCCTAAACTGCCCCCACCCTTTTTTCACCTCCCCGCCATGGACCGCATATCCCCACTTGTGGTTGCCCTCTTCCCGTTTACCGCTGGATGTTAACAAGGGAGGACATCCCCTCTGTTACTCTGACGGACACCCCTGTGCAACACCTGGCTGGGGCGTATACCGTAAGCAACCTATGGAGTTTATTTTCCCCAACCACTGCTGCTGGCGGCTCTGTGGCACTAAGCAGCTGCACCCGGGCACCGCTTTGATCTCAGCATGCCCCATGGACCTCCCACGCCCATGGAAGCAGAGGTAACCGCTAGGGCGCTGCCCACAAGTCTGCATTCAATTGTCAGGGACCACTCGGGGGAACAGCCTTGTGACTCTCCTCCGCATAGGAAATGCACATATGATGAGACTCGCCCTCCCGGTTTTGCGGCCCCCTCACGACCAGCCCCCACAGGATTGATAACTACCATTACAACCGTTATTTTGCATTTTTGCATTTGACCAACAGCGATGACATGCAATGGCCCCTGCCCCTTGTAGTTTCCAGGATGGAACGGAACAGGCGGGCAGATCCTACATGACTCCTTTGCTTACCATACTAGAATGTCATCGGCTCCTTGGGCAGTACTTGACTTTTCTACAAGGATCTACTACAATGTTATGAACTCTTAACGGTTAGGCTGTTGACCACTTAGGTCACTGGTAAGCTAAGATTGAATTGTCGTTTGCTGATATGTACGATGATATCAGCCACTGTTTATGATAGCTTTGATGTGTACGTTAGACAGGACTGTCAAACTTACCCACACCCCAACCACCCCCATCACAGCGACGCACCTATAGACTAACTGGAGACGTATATGGTATGACAGTATATGGTGAACAACGTGATGCGGGGATGACGAGTTTATCTTTACTGTATAAGGGACGCTTACCGTGCTTGTGATCTGCACGGGTGTTGACTGGGACGGACACGCCACAGGGGGACTGAGGGAGGCTCACGAGGACAGCGGCCAACCCCTCACTGCAACTTACATTACTGGTCCACATCCTACACACTCTAGAGACACGCGGACCACAGGTGGGGGGAAACAGGAGGGCCCACTACCGCCCAAACCTGACCACCAAGCGACTCTTCACGGACCCATCACACACACTCGACCAGGGGGGTGGGACTGACCGCTGGTTCAACGAACTGGGCCCGTGCAGGATTCATGTCAATCTACTATTCATGGGACGGAGGCTGTAGACGATATCTGCCTCCGGGGGGAGGGGACCTCGGACACACGAGGGAGGGACACAACCGGGGAGCTCCGGGACATACGGGAAAACTTTTTGGTTGGTTGTTGTCATTATTGTTCTGTTACTACAATGCTGCATAGTTGCTGCTCATATTGTTGTTGTTCTGTTTAATATGCTTAATTTTGTATGCACTGAATCGCTCTATAGACTGTGTACGCTCAGCAAAATGGGGTGTTAAGTGGACGGACCCTACGTCTCCACTATCACCCGATAACACTTGGTCAGGTACTGGCCCACGTAGTCCCACACATACTCGTGCTACAGACGTGCGACGGATCACAGTTGGACACTGTCTACAGGTCTGGTTACCGGGACGTGCTCCCTGTGCTACCCGCCACAGCGTGAGTCACCACCCCCTACGGGGTGGCACACGAGGGGTACCTCATACCCCGGCAGAGTTTCCCAACTGACGGGAAGCTTACTTCACTTCTCTCTTATCCCCCTCTTTCTCTCTGGCTTCTAGCTTACATCCAAATCTGTCTGTCCCCATCTCCTCCTGTCCACTCTCCTCTGCCTACCTTCTTCCTCCTCCCCTCCCTCCCCGTTTCCGCCCCCACCACCTACTGACACAGACTTCCCCCTCCAGTCCGATTGGCCTGCCACGGGAACCTGCGCCCGCGCGGTGTAGCGGGAATAGACTTGCAGAGGGGAGGTGATCGGGAACTCATTGCCAACCACACATATCCCTCATTCGCTGACAGACCATGGCTTATCAGCCGGCACCACTATCTGTCCTCACCCTTAATTACAGGGGTTTGAATATTCAGGAACGGAGGTCCCAACTTCTACGCGAGCTTAAGAAACGACACACGTCGGTGGCTCTGATACAGGAAACTCACTTTAAATCCGGCGCGATGCCTAAGCTTCAAAACAAATCATACCCAACTAACCACTTTTGCAACCACCCCACGGCGAGGAAGGCCGGGGTAGCAATACTGATCTCCGCAGCACTGGAACTCCAGGTTCTGGACACTGTTACTGACACACAAGGCAGATACCTCTTCCTAAAGGGGGCGATAGCAGGCAGAATATATACCTTTGCCAACATTTATGTTACCAACAAGCGCCAAGCAATTTTCATGAAGAACACCCTGGCGAAGCTGAATGACTTCTCGGAAGGAGTCCTTGTCCTTGGAGGCGACCTCAATGTCCCACTAGATCCTATTCAGGATTCCTCCACAGGGCACAGCAGCATCTCACAACTACATTTACGAGCAATTCGGAAAACCCTGGGCGATATGGACCTAGCCGACTGCTGGAGAACACTCAATCCCACCGTAAAAGACTTCACACACTATTCCGCAATTCACGACAGGTACTCCCGCATCGATTACCTCTTTATCAGACAAATGGGGTTGACACGACTGATCACGGCCAAAATAGAACCCACCACATGGTCTGACCACGGCCCTGTGGTGGTGGAACTCGAGTCACCACTCTTTCGACCATCCACATGGACGTGGAGACTCAACGAGACTCTGCTCATGGATCCTGGCACTCGGGAGCAGGTTTCTCAAGCCCTGACACTACTTCCAAGACAACGGGTCCCCGGACGTCTCTCCAATTTCGATATGGGAAGCCCATAAGAGCGTCCTTCAGGGCACACTTATACGCATAGCCACTCATAAGAAACGGGCAGCGATGATGGAGATGGCTGATCTCTGCCGACGTATCACGGAGCTGGAATAAAAGATCACATCTTCTAGAGACATATCGGGACCTGATGCAAACTAGGCGACAATTACGGGAGCTCCTTCTGAAACGCCATCACCGCTCACTACAGCGCTCTAAGGCTTTTTTTACACCCACGCTAATAAGGGGGGTAGGTTCCTTGCACGTCTGCTGAGGGGCCAGACGCCCCACACTCAAGTTCGCAGGCTACGCCTCTCCTCGGGCGAGGTCTCTGGACTACCGGCGGATATCGCCGGGGAATTAAAGTCGTTTTACCGCTCACTATAATCTTGATGCGGAGACACCGCAAGCACACTCTGCAACGACCATGGCTCATACATGGGACTACCTCCGCGCCACGATCGGACCGACAATCTCACCGGATACAGCTACCGACCTAGAGGCCCAGGTCACAGAGGAGGAACTGGTAGCGACATTAAAGGTGACCAAGAGGGGGAAGGCACCTGGCCCGGACGGCTTCTCCGCAGGCTATTATAAAGCGTTTGCACCAATACTCCTTCCGTGGCTCACGAAAGCCCTTAATGCGATTGCTGACGGGGGTCGCTTTGGCGCCGAATCCCTAGCGGCTACCATCACTGTTCTTCCTAAACCCGGAAAGGACCCGACGCTATGTGGTAGCTACCGTCCGATCTCGCTGTTGAACGTCGACACGAAGCTCCTCACAAAAGCGCTCGCGACCAGACTCCAATCTACTCTCCCCTCCCTCATACACAAGGACCAGACGGGATTCATACCAGGCAGGGAGGCGAGAGACAACACGCTTCGTCTCTTCGCGATACAACACCAGGCGAGGAGAACACGACAACCCCTTCTCCTGATTTCCACAGATGCCGAGAAGGCGTTTGACCGTGTGAAATGGCCCTATATGTTCGCCACACTCGGCCAGATGGGATTGGGACACAGGTTCCTAGCGATGATCCGAGCCCTATACGATAAACCGCGGGCCACGGTACGAGTCAACGGAGCGCTTACCGGAGATTTTGAGATATCCAATGGAACGAGACAGGGGTGCCCGCTATCCCTGCTGCTTTTTGCTATGACACTGGAACCCTTCCTTCAGAAGATACGCCAACACCCAGACATCAGTGGTTTCAAGTGGTTGGGCACGACACATAAGGTGGCAGCATATGCGGACGATCTCCTATTCTATGTAACGAGCCCCCGAATTGCGATGCCCTGCTTGCTGTCGGAATTCGAGATATTTGGGTCGATCTCAGGCTTCAAACTCAACCTATCGAAATGTGAAGTGCTGAATGTGTCTCTGCCTGAGGGTGAACACAAGAGCTCGGTCAGCTCACAATATCAAGAAACCAACTACAAGCTGATAGCCTCCTGGTACAGGACCCCGGTCCTCTTACACAGAATCTTCCCAACTGTTGCTCCAACGTGCTGGAGATGTCAGAGGTCTAGAGGGACGATAATGCATATTTGGTGGGAGTGCAGCGAAATAACTCCATTCTGGAATCTGATCAAAGATCGAATAACAGATATTCTAGGCGACATACCGGATTGGTCGGCCGCTTTAGCCCTCCTACATATTTCACAGATGTCGCTGTCCTCCTATAAAAAGTCTATCCTTCGACATCTTCTGAACGCGGCTAAGTCGCTCATCCCGTTATACTGGAAACGGACGGAGGTGCCCAGCGAAGAGGAATGGATCCGCAGAGTGGAAGACATCCAAGGTGCAGAGGCACTGCAGGCATCCCTACAGGACAGAGGCGGCAAACATGCCGAGCGGTGGTATCCATGGTTTGTCTTTATATCACGTAATACACAGGGCTAGGTCGGTGAACCGATGACACGCGCGGGGATGCTGGACATCCCGTGGTGAGGCCAAAGTATGCTTCCCGATGCTAACCCCCCACCATCACCCTCCATACAACTGACGATCCCCTGCTTCCCCTCCACATTCTCTCCCCTGACTGCTTCTCCACACAATCGTCACTGAGCGGCTGATCGACCTAATAGACCCTAACACGCACATCCGATCAACACCGAGGGCTCTGAACGTACATACCCAAACAACCCTGAAACCACCCTATAATAGGCAGAAGGCTACCCACTCACTCTCATAGGACACTCTAGCCTGTAACCATGTACCCTATTGGGGTAGAACCTGAGACACTCTGGACACCCCTTAACCCCTCTCCCCCTCTCCCCCCCCCGCTCCACCCTCTCTCCCCCCCCCCCCCCCCCGCTTCCCTTCTTGTACCCCCTCTCTGTCTTTACCCGCTTGGATTCACACTCTTACAATAGGAACTCTAACACACCTCCACGCGACCCATGCATACGGAGGCATGACGAGGCGACTCCGATTGCCGGACAAGTATTTGCTACGCTCTATGCGTATTTTCTTATGCCGTAAAGGGCGAGAGATAAATCAGAGATAAATCATCTGAGCTTAAAGAGAACCCTACAATGGTACTTTTCTCTAAAATCTCGACTGGGTAGGTGATGTTTTGTGGCTGATTATTGCTTAATAATGCTGTGTAACGCATTGTATTGATTCCCACTTTGTTTAGAATGATGTTGCACCCTTTCTTTCATTCTGTATCCACATGCTTTCTTGACCTAATAAATACCAGATTTGAAAAAAATATGTTATGAGCTATAATGTACTGGGCTATTACCACTAGATGTCAGTAACAGCTAAAGACTATTCTCACACTGAACAGATGATTTCTAAAGCATGGCAAAATTAACTATCACTAGCTGTGAAAAAAAAGCCACATTCAAAAACCTTTCAATGCTGCTTAATGAACATCAATATTATGCAGCTTTTTTTTTTTTTTTTACCAGCCCTATAATGCATCGCTTCAGTATAGCACGCAAATACAGAAGCCCCCTCCAGCTTGCTAAGTGCTTTAGACGTTAACTGCGTTCCCCCCAATTCATGAAACTGGTGATTTCAATCGTCACGTCTTTGAATTAGTTTGGGACCACCCCCTTGCAGTCTGCCAAATAAGGGAGCTATCTGCTAAGTGGTATCCTTAAATATGACAAATGTACATAAGGGTACCAAATATGGGCGTTATCTATTAAACAGATGAAATGTCAAAATTAAGCAATTCTTCATTTGATCTTTCAGCTGTTTAGTAGATAGCTGCTAATTTGCTATCCTTATGTTGGATTGCCATATTTAAAGATACCAAATTAGGGAATTATTTACTAAACCCATACACATTCTCATACAAACATTTAATCACAGACATTCTTAGCTTCCCTACCTTTGCTTGGGAGAGCTGGGATGGATCCTCTCGCTGGGGTTCAGTGGGGCTGCTAGGTTCATTGCTCTTCCTGCACAGTCCCATCCTCAGCTTGTAGTGATACCAATGCTGGGGTGACTTTACATACCAGCTGCTAATACACCACAGGCTGTGCAAGGGAACTGTGCAGGAGGAACACAGTCAGTACAAATCTCCCTTGCTGCCCATTCATCCTCCTACCAGTATATTTGTGCACCTGCCAAGTGAGAGCCCCCAAAGTGCAGGGCAGTGGCAGCCACTTAGTTGCCATAGGCTAGGGCTGGCCCTGCTTTAGACTGTATGCCCATGATTTTTAACATCTGGATTAAGTAATATGGGTCAGTGTCAGGACTAAGTAATGCCAATTGTAATTTTTATTCAATACAATTTATTTTATACAATTTGTTTTATGCATACATACACGTATATTAATGCATTTGTTTTATGTTAATATTTGTATATAAATTATAAGCATAACATTTATACAAATCGTGCTTATAGTATATGTTCATGTAAATACTAATATAATACATATGCATGCATATGTATAATACCTTCAAATATCCTGTAAACTAAGTAAAACCTTCACACTGACACCAACACAGACACACATAAAGTGACCTATACACACATTGACAAAAACACAGACACACACACTGGTCCATACACACATACACTGAGACATATTGACCCATCCACACATTCAATGACCCAACACACACAGACACATATACATGAACCCATAAACAACCAGAGACCCATAAACAAACACAGACATACTGACACACATACACTGACTCATAAACAAACACAGACACACTCACATACATATACTGACCCATAAACACAGACACACTGAAACATATACACTGACCCACAAAAACAGACACAAAACACACATACACTGACCCATAAACACAGACACACTGACTCAAACAAATACAGACACTGACACACATATACTGACTCATAGACTCTTCTACCTCTTCAACCCTTTGTTTCTGATAGTTTTCTTGTAATTGTCCTATTTATAGTCAAATCCCCCCTCTAATAATATTGTAAAGGCTATGGAATCTTTTGGCGCTATATAAATATTATTATTGATACCGGAGAAACTGACGGAAGCCAAGCACAGAGAGATGGACACAGGTTTCTTCAGGAAGGAAGAGATTCTTTATTGGATCACCGATCGGGACTCAGAGGGACTAATGTCACCAAAATACAGCAAGTTCTGAGCCCCGGACAATAGTGCAGGCTCCTTATATAGGCACATAACTCCTCCCATATTAAGCTCCACCCGCACATTCTCTTGACCAATCAATACAAATAAGAATTAACTTCCTGCTTGACCGCATGGCCTGTCCAGCACAATGGAGGAGGGGAATACTACATCCTGTATTCTTGCACATGCTCCGTACACTACTGATCGTATACGTCAGCATATGCACGTACACATAACCAACTGATCGATACGTCAGCATATGCACGTACACATGCCACGTGGTAATCTCGGCCTACTAAATTTATTTTTACCGAGATTCCACCACATTCCCCCCTTTGATGCCTCTTGATATTTCACAATTACTTGAGGCATCACTTAACCTTAGTTTGCATACACCGCAAGTTACCTTGAACCAGACCAGACTTAACTTATGATGTGAATCTTCAACACTCATCTTCCTGCATTGGTTCTCAAAGATCTAGAGCCTCATATTTATAAATTGCCATTATCTGTGCAGCAGCCTTCCTCTCTGCTATATTTTCTATCAGGCTTTGCACAGACCTAACTACTAAGGGTATAAGACACGGCAGGAGTAGACACAACATTAAAATTAGTAGGACTCCACCTACCACTGCCTTAAGCCCTCCAAACCACTCATACCAGCTACCAAACCAACTACTTGGATTATACCCTTTCCATACCTGAGTAGGCACATGCGCTAGTTTAACCATATGGCTAGTAAGCTCAGCTATTGCTTGCCCTTCGTCATCTATTTGAAGACAGCAATTGCTCAGGTTAAACTTCCCACATACACCTCCCTCTACTGCCAATAGGTAATCCAAGGCTAATCTATTTTGGTATACTGCTGTCCTCATCCTGGTATTGTGCTTCGCTAGAAGATTGAGCGCTTGTGATGTCTCGTTAGTAATGATCTCAACCACTGCCTGTAATCTTATAATACGGTTGAGCATATAAATTGGGGTTCTATAACCAAAGGTACCGTCCTCTGCCCACGTGGCTGGCCCATAGTAATCTATAATACGCTGGGGAGGCCATTCATTATCTTCCCAGGCGCCTATCTCTATGGGTCCCCTTTTCTTCCTATGATTCACATCATACACTTTAACACCTAAAGTCTCACCTGTTTCAATAGGTAACAAGAAGAAGGATGGTTTGAGCATACCCAACACACATGCCCCTTCCCAGTCCTGTGGCAACTCCGAATAGGCTTTCTTACCACAGATCCAGTACAAATTTGCTGGGGCTCTCCAGTTAGATGTGATGGATAGGTCACATCCTTTAAATTGGCGTATCTAGCAAACGGGTTAGATGGTTCTGAGACATTTGAAGCCGACCACCAAGTTGTATTCTTTGTATCATCATCATAAGCTTTTTGCCCTAGACAAGTTAATTCTCCTACAGAAGTATTGTACATCATTCCTTTCCTTGCTATGCAAACATAACCTATGATGGAGGTCTTTAATCTCCACTCAGATTTACCTCTAACACTCATATGATAATCGGCTTGTGTAGATATTAATTGGTCAACTGCCTCAGAACCGGACATTACCTCCTTTGCTTCCCAAGGCCATTGGTCTCCCATGTTAGTACCTCCACACACATAGCAGTTGGTAACATTAAGACTACCGGCAATACTTTCAGCTAAATCAATAAACAGGTTTTTGGCATTATGGGGGATCTTATTATCTATGCTCATCTCTTCATAAAAGGAATGGTATACTTGATGAGTCTGGGAGGATACCGTATCAGTCTCTATCCCTATAAACAATACTGTCCCAGGATCTAAACCCGTCCCATATATTTGAAACCCAAATAAATTACCATATTTATCTAAGAACTTGTCGGGGTTATTTATAAGTATATGGACTGGATTGCATTCAATAGACTTACAATATGGACTAGTAGGCAACTTAGTCACAATCATGTCCTTGTCTACTGTCTGTCCCCAAGTTGCCCACCCCACACAGGACCAATATGGGCAAAAGTTATAATCTCTATTTGGGCATCTAGGACTCACATATTTATTTTTACTACTGGGACAAATATATTTATCATTAGACCCATACGTCCTCTCCCATCTAAGATCCCCACATACATTCCACGGCTTTCTACCACTTGATATCGCCTTACACGCATCAAATAGCAGAACACCCGAAGAATGTACGGATTCTAATACCGTCTTATTAATTAGGGTCCCCTGAGGATCTCCATTCCTGAGAGTCAACCAAATTGTACGAGGTTGATACTCTGGACTGAAGCACTTAGGTTCTCCTACTCCTAAATGGCACACACTATATTCTATATTTAAGTATCTACACATCTTGATACATCTCCTTTACACTCGTATTGCGAATGCCAAATTAGGGTCTGGGAAATATGGTTACCTGTTCTTGTAGTCTTAATGCATACCTCACAGCTAGGGGTGTCGGTACCTCTACCTTCCTGAATATAAAAATACACATATAAAAACATTATCAGAAACACATCTTTCGTCGTCATCCTCAGTCTTCGTCCGTGCGAAGGCACCTCAGCTTCCAGGATGTAAGGGCTGCAGGGAATGGAGTTCTGCTCGTCTTCACAGGGGTCCCTTCGGGACTTTTCCTGGCTTATACACTCGTTGGTGAGCGGACAGGCTTTATTATGGCCTTCTCACTAACTTACCAAATCTCTGAAACAATAAAATTTGTAATCCACAAGGTTCCTCGTCACTCCGACTGAGTCATGCGCTTTAACCGGATCTTGCAGGGATTCTCTGGATCTGCTGTAGCTTGCCAAGAATCGACTGCTGCTGGTTTAACCCTGGAGTGATGTATCCACGGAGTCACTTCGGCTACTTTTATCGCTGTAGGGGTAGACAAAAGAACAACATAAGGACCTCTCCACTTGGGCCCTAACAGTACATTATTCCACTCTTTAATCCACACTTGGTCTCCTGGGTGGTAACTATGAACTGGGGGATAAATATTCACAGGTAATCTATCTTGTACCCATTTCTGTACCTCCTCCATAGTCTTACCCAACTCTACAACCTGCTGCCGGGTAATTCCTTCTCCCAACTGACTCAAATCCCCCCTTAAGTTACCAAGTACGGGAGGTGGTCGCCCATACATGATTTCAAAAGGAGAGAGGCCCATCCTTCTGGTAGGTGTACTGCGGATTCGCAATAGAGCTATGGGCAAGAGAACGTTCCACTTAAGTTGGGTTTCCTGACACATTTTAGCCAACTGATTCTTAATAGTTCTATTCACTCTCTCTACCTTACCAGAACTCTGGGGTCTATATGCCGTATGAAGCCTCCACTTTATACCAAGCATATGAGTCAGTTGTTGTAGGCACTGATGAACAAAAGCTGGACCATTGTCCGATCCTATAGAGCAGGGTAGTCCATATCGGGGTATTATTTCTCGTAGCAGGAATCTCACAACTTCCCCTGCTTTCTCTGTACGAGTAGGACATGCTTCTACCCAGCCTGAATAGGTACACACAACTACCAGCAGGTAGCGATGTCCACCAGATTTAGGCATTACTTTATAGTCAATTTGTAAATCGGACATGGGGAGTCCCCCCATAAACTGGACTCCTGGTGGCTTTACTGGTCCTTGCCTTGCATTATTTTTAGCACACGTTACACATCTTCGTACAATGGCCTGAGTCAAGTTGGACAATCTTGGTATGTAGAAATGTTTTCTGAGGGATTCTTCTGTACTCTCTCTCCCAGAATGTGTCCCGTTGTGATAGTTTTGGACAATTTCTACCGCTAGTGATGCTGGAATGACTATTCTTCCATCTTCTAACTGATACCATTTGTTCTCCAAATACTTTCCAGGTTCAGTCTTTAACCACTCCTCTTCTTGAGCTGTATAAACTGGAGTCCATTGAGACAGTGGAGTTGGTATAAGAGCAGCTATATGCCCCACATACTCCTGTCTTCCCCATTCAGCGGCACGCTTAGCTGCACTATCTGCCATCCGATTTCCTTTGGTTACATCACCATCTCCTCTCAGATGCGCTCGACAATGTATAATACCGACTTCTTTCGGCTCCCACACTGCTTCCAATAGTTGTAGGATTTCAGCTGCGTACTTGATTTCCTTGCCTTCTGAATTCAATAGTCCTCTTTCTTTATACAAAGCTCCGTGGGCATGAGTGGTTAAAAACGCATACTTGGAGTCCGTGTAGATGTTCACTCTTAAACCTTCAGCCAATTGTAACGCTCGTGTCAGTGCTATCAATTCTGCCTTTTGTGCTGATGTTCCTTTTGCCAGTGGCCGAGCTTCTATCACCTTGTCTATCGTTGTTACTGCATATCCTGCATAGCGGATCCCTTCTTTCACATAACTACTGCCGTCGGTGTAATATTGAACATCGGGGTTCTGGATGGGAAAATCACGAAGATCTGGTCTACTTGAAAATACTTCATCCATTACTTCCAAACAATCATGTTGACTTTCAGTAGGTTGTGGCAAAAGGGTAGCTGGATTTAAGGTGCTTACAGTCTCTAAATGCACTCTTGGGTTTTCACACAACATTGCTTGATACTTGGTCATACGGCTGTTACTAAACCAATGATTTCCTTTGTAATCCAACAACGTCTGTACTGCATGTGGGACTCGTACATAAAGTTCTTGACCCAGAGTGAGTTTATCGGCTTCAGCTACTAGCAGGGCGGCTGCAGCTACGGCTCTTAGACAAGGTGGAAGTCCGCTGGCCACTGCATCCAGTTGTTTAGACATGTAGGCAACAGGTCTTTGCCATGATCCCAAGTACTGTGTCAATACTCCCACAGCCATTCTTCTTTGCTCATGTACATACAGGTAGAATGGTCGTGTGTGATCAGGTAGACCTAATGCTGGGGCACTCATCAAAGCCTTCTTCACATCTTCAAATGCCGTTTGCTGTTATTGAGTCCATAAGAAGGGGTCGTGCTCTGTACCTTTGATAGCTGCATACAGAGGTTTTGCCAGTATCGCGTAGCTGGGAATCCATATCCTACATAAGCCTGCTGCCCCCAAGAATTCTCGCACTTGTCTTCTATTCTTGGGTATCGGTATTTGGCACACAGCTTCTTTTCTCTCTGGCCCCATAATTCTTTGACCTTCAGAGATATGGAATCCCAGATATTTGACAGTTGGCAAACACAACTGAGCCTTCTTTCTAGACACCTTGTATCCTGCCTTCCAGAGAATGTGTAGTAGATCGTGCGTTGCTTGCTGACATATTTCCTTTGTAACTGCTGCTATCAACAAGTCATCTACATATTGTAACAATACACACTCTCCTGGGATGGACTCGAAATCCAGTAGATCTTGACTTAGAGCTGAACCAAATAGGGTAGGTGAATTTTTAAACCCTTGGGGCAGTCTTGTCCAGGTCATTTGGCGTTTTGAGCCCGTTACAGCGTTTTCCCATTGGAAAGCGAAGATACATTGACTTTCTGCGGCAATTCGGAGGCAAAAGAAGGCATCTTTGAGGTCTAGGACTGTAAAGTAAGTAGCCCCGCCCGGAATTAAAGCAAGCAGGTTATATGGATTGGGCACAACTGGATGTATACTAACAACCGCATCATTGACTGCTCTCAAGTCCTGCACAGGTCGATACTCATCTGTACCGGGCTTTTGAACAGGCAGCAATGGGGTGTTCCAGGGGGAAGTACAGAATTTTAGGATACCATACCGTATGAACTTATCCAGATAAGATTGGATGTTCTTCTTAGCCTTCTGCGGGATGTGATATTGTCTTAGGCTCACTGGATAAACCCAAGTTTTAGTTCGATTTTAATAGGTGGAATATTGCGGGCCAGTCCTGGTGGGTTGTTCTCTGCCCAAACTCCTGGTATGTTGAATAAGGATTCATCACTCCTAGGGTTTTGGATAGTCAACGCTGTATAAAGTCGCCACTCTTCTTCCTTTGGTACGGATAATGTCATAATACCTGAAGGTCCATTAAACTTTAAGGATGTTGTTCCATTTGGTAGGAACGTAATCTGCGCTTGTAACTTAGATAGCATATCACGTCCCAGCAATTGGACTGGACATTCAGGCATATAAAGGAATTGATGTTTTACTACGTGGCCTCCCAATGTACAGAGTCGACTTTTAAGAACCGGTTTTGCAGCACTTCTTCCAGTTGCTCCTATTACAGTAATAGTTCTTCCAGATGGAGGAGCAACTAGGTCAGTCACCACCGAATGTTCAGCACCAGTGTCGATCATGAACGCACTCCTTTTTCCCCCTATTGATACATCGACCATAGGCTCCGCTCGACCAAGGGGGATGGAGCCCGGTCGGTATCAATAGTCCTCCATGACCGTGTCAGCCAATCCTACAAAGTCCCTACCTTCTCTATCGCGGGACCTTTGCGCTACTGGATAGTACCTATCTTCCCTTACACTTCCTCTGTTCCCATTACTCCCTCTATTACCATTGCTCCCTCCGGGGCCTCCTCTACCTCTCGCTCTGCCTCTAAAGTTTCCGTAACCTGCCCTGGGTAGGTCTCTCTCGTACTGCTCTCTTTGCGGACACTCGTTTCTCCAATGCCCTTCTTACTTGCAATACGCGCACTGATTCCTACTCAAAGGCTCCCTATTCCATCTACTATCGCCTCTATCTGGGCCCCGTCTATCTATGCCTGCGATCGCTACCGCTAGCATATCAGCCTTTTTACGCATCTTGCGCTCTTCCTCTTTCTTTGTCTCTGTTTCCCTGTTCATATATACTTTATTTGCTACCTCCATTAGTTGGGTGATTCCTGCAAACCCTTCTAACTTTTGTAGCTTGCGCTTAATATCTCCGTAAGCTTGGCTGACAAAGGCGGAGTTTACCATTGGGGAATTATCTGCGTCTTCCGGATTAAAGGGGGTATACAAGCGGTATGCCTCCAATAATCGGTCATAAAAGACACTGGGCGCTTCATCACTTTTCTGAATCACCTCAACTGTCTTCGACATATTAATAGCTTTCTTCCCTCCGGCTTTCATGCCAGCAATTATAGCGTCTCTATAGGCTTTTAGTTGGACCATATCTGCGCCATTAACATTCCAGTCGGGATCGGTGTTAGGATAATGTGTTGCGGCCCATGCTGCTGGATTGGCTTGATTTAAAGCATGGGCTATATCCTCTAGCGCTTTAATGGCCGCTTGGTTAATCCTTGTCCTTTCCTCATTATTAAACAATGTCATTAATAACTGCTGGCAATCAGCCCATGTCGGATTATGTGTCTGAACTATCGAGGTGAACAGATCGGTCATAGCTTGTGGTTTCTCAGTGTACGAGGAATTGTGGGTCTTCCAATTCAAGAGATCGGTAGTCGTGAACGGGACATATACGAAGACTGGGTCAGCATGTGCCATTTGACCTGCGGCATCGAGATAGGCTGACCCAGGATTCAGACGAAGAGGCATCTGATAATGTCTAAGTTGTTGGGTACCGGTCAGTTGTCGGGTTAGTATAGGGCTACGTGGAGGGGCGTCAGTTATGGGTTCCAGTCGGGGGGTAATAGGGCATGAGGATGTGGGAACTTGATTTTGGGAAAAGCTAGTAAATAGAATACTCCCAGCCGAGCTAGAAGAAGCTTGACCGGAAGTTTGAAGTGGCGCCAAATCAGGATATTCAGATCTAACGGGGGTTGGTTCTGGTTCCGGAAGGGGAGGTTTAATACGAGGGGCGGTGGATTCTGTACTGGAGGAGGAAGCGGAAGTGGATGAGGGCAATGAGGGGAGGGGTATGGAACTTCCTGCACTCGCGTCACCTCTTCCTGTAGGGAAGTAAGGGGGCGGCAAAGGGATCTCGGACTCAGGGGGCGTGTCCAAAATGGGCCTAACCACAGTCCTAGTGGACAAACAAGTCCTGGCCACCATGAGGCGACATTGCTCCTCGTGGCATATCTGAATCCATTTTGGCGAGTCGTTTACGGCCTGTCTCCAACAATCAATATATGGAAAATGTCTGTAAAGTTCAGGCCTACCTGACACAGCCACGTGTACACGCTGTATCAGGGTTGGATCCAAACTACCACGTGGCGGCCATGCCGCAACCAAAATAGGCCACTCCCTAGTGCACAAAGTGACCAAACGTACAGGAGACATTTTAACCCCAAAATCACGTTTTAAATCCCTTTTTAAAATGCTTTACCATACAACCTAAGGGATCCAAAATCGTTGATTCCGACGCGCCCATACTTATCAATGGAACGTCGTTGACAACGAATACTATGCACGCGTTCTATTCAACAGTCACACCCGTTTCCTCTGGCAACAGCACCACGTGGTACGGTTACCAAGTGAAACGTACACAATAACACTCAGGGAATTCCCGTACACACACAGCTGTTACACCAGTCACTAAATAATCAATATTATGCCCTTTGGCGAAACTATACAGTCACCCACGCTATAATTCTCTATATATGAATTACTCATCTATAACACACCCCAGTAACATCGTCTTTTACAAATAGTGGTTACAGTACGGTTAGCATAGGTCAAAGCACAATTTAAGGTCACAATACAATTATTAGTGGTTATGGTGTTAAACATGCAATGGACGACAATGATTAGTACTTATATACAGTGTCAGTAAATATACAGGGTTATGGTACCGTGCACTATGATACAGCAACACACTATTAACACTCTCGCTAGACGGCTGAGCTCGCGCTATCTAACAAGATATACACTTTACTAACAATCTTTAACACATTTACAGTCCCAACTAAACTATTGGCCAGTACCTTGAATGGACTACCTAAAACTATGTACACCCGTTTTGGTTAGCCACACTGCCCAAGCACCACATATAGCGAACTAGAGGGCGGAATTTACAACAGAACCCTCTTAGTCTTTTTACTCTATCAAAAATCTAGTGGGTTCCAAATTTACACGCCTTCCCACTTAGCCAAGATAGGTTGAGATCTAGCGAACCGAATTTACACAGGCGCCGCTTAGTCTCCCGGTCCCTCCGACCTAGCGAACGTAATATACACCCTAGAACGCTAGTCTAGACAAGACACCGGTGTCCGGCTAGGGCTATTTACACAGGACCCCGCCTGACTCCAAACCAAATCAAACGGTCTTACTAAAGAGCGTTCGATTGAGCGGTGCGCCTTCGCTCCTTCCCTCCGACAGAGGGGGCAGATTCCATACACAATTCAAACCCCTTATGGGCCTACCGCACAATCGGTATACCCCTAGTGGGTCTGCCGTCTAAAACAGCAGTTGTCTTACCTCCTCGTTCCTGAACCTGAGTTCACACTCATCGACGGGGACACCCCAGCACTTCTTACGTAGAGGCCGATGATCTCCTGGACAACAGACCAGTGGCGCCGTGACGAAGGGAGGTCCACGCAGAAGTTCAGGGGTGCAGCCGTAGAGAACATGGGCAAAGATAGACCGTCTCACGCCTCTGCCTCTCAGCTACCGTTGAACGATGAGCTTCCCGGCCAATGCACCAAATGATACCGGAGAAACTGACGGAAGCCAAGCACAGAGAGATGGACACAGGTTTCTTCAGGAAGGAAGAGATTCTTTATTGGATCACCGATCGGGACTCAGAGGGACTAATGTCACCAAAATACAGCAAGTTCTGAGCCCCGGACAATAGTGCAGGCTCCTTATATAGGCACATAACTCCTCCCATATTAAGCTCCACCCGCACATTCTCTTGACCAATCAATACAAATAAGAATTAACTTCCTGCTTGACCGCATGGCCTGTCCAGCACAATGGAGGAGGGGAATACTACATCCTGTATTCTTGCACATGCTCCGTACACTACTGATCGTATCTTGCCTCGTGCAACCAACTGATCGATACGTCAGCATATGCACGTACACATGCCACGTGGTAATCTCGGCCTACTAAATTTATTTTTACCGAGATTCCACCACATTATTATTATTATTATTAAGCAAACACAGACACACATACACAGACACACTGACCCATAAACAAATCCAGACACTGACACATGTACACTGACCCATAAACACAGACACATTGACACATACATAAACACATCACAGATTCTCCCTATGCAAAGTACCATTACCTGCTGCTTCCCAATGGTTTCCTTGGTCATCATTAGGTTTGCAGGTCTGGAGCTGGGTAAAAGCTGTCACTAGGCTTCTCTCCTGCTTGCACTGATTGTCGGCCGCAGGGATATGATGTCACTGAGGATCCCGGCAGCTTGCTACATGTCTGTTCACTGCGAGGAGCAGTCGCTAATGCCGCTCCTCGCAGCTACCCAGCCATTTAAAAGAAAAACCTTTTACAGCTGCTGCAGCTCCTGGCCAGCCCAAGCTTAACCGGCCCACCGGGAAATTTCCCGGTCGGCCAGTCCGGCCCTGGCAAGAAGCCCCATTTAATTTGAAAACTAAAGTTTAAAGGGCCAGTTTTACATCCACCCCTGTAAGAAGCCCCATTTAATTTGAAGACTGCAGTTTAAAGCTACAGACTGAGAATCAGAAGCTATTCTACTGGATTTCCTTCATCTTAGTTACTACATTATTAATTTACTATAACAATGTTACTATTTGTACCTGTAGTATACTACTGTATAATTTTGTACTTGCAGCTACATGTAATTATTAATAATCTAAAGAAGGATATATTTGGAGCGCCCTTTCACTGGATTTGTTAATATTGCTACAATACACTCTTAATGTGATAGCCTTAAAAACAAATTCAATGTGACAAAGAAAGAATGAAAATGAGAGTGGAGCAGTATGTCACCAGAGAACTGTTTAGGTGATATCCCTTAGTATTACATGCAACAGGAGAGGGTTCAAATAAATTACAAAAAATACTTAGAGATCCAAAAGGTTTTCTCCATATGTGGATTCCTCACAACATGTAAAGGAAAAAATACATAAAGATAATAGTGCAGATTGTACTGACTTAGTTATAGTGTAGTATAGTTTGTGTACTTAGTTAGTTTGTGTATCACCAAAACGTTATACCCTGCGTTTAGGGCTAAGGAAATGCACACAAAAAATAGATGATCAAGAAAGTAATTTATAAAATTATAAAATGTATAAAATATCTATATCACATAAAACTTTACAGGGAATATAACAAAACACTGGGTTAAAAAACACGAACAAACTGACTCTTACAAAAACAGATGGTGAGTAAGGCAGGGCTTACGCCGTTACTCACTGCCAGGCTTTTCAAGCAATGGGGTGCCGATGGAGTTCTACTCAAAGGTGAATACTGGAAACAGTCTGCAGGTTTCATCAAGTTGTATTTCGGCACGTCTGCAGAGATTAGTGGTAGTCTCTGCCCCCTGGCTGTGAAGTCTACGCGCTTCGCCGGATACCCGGCTTCCTCAGGACATAAGTGCTATTGTAGCCATCTTTGTTGAGGGCTTTTATAGCCCTTAGTTGCATGTTCAGTCCGTTTGCAGGTGATACACTTAAAACGAATTTACATTAAAGACAAGCATCGTACCTATGGCTAGTATAGTGTCTCTGATCTTAACAATCTATGCATGAAATAGTACAGACCAAATTTTTATGGAGCGTTCTTATCATTAAAATTAAATTCATTTATGACAGTTTTAATACAAAACAATAAACAATACACAAGATCCAGCACACTCACCTATCTACTAAACAGCAACTTCATTGTTGACAGATTTTATTAGTTTTTAAAAGTTTTTTTTAAAAACACCTAATCTAGGCAAAAAAAATAATAATGGGGATTTGGTTACATTATATGATCATACATTGCATAAGCCTGCCACAACGTCAATGTACCCCATCTTTGGCAGGTCCTACTCTCACAGTCTAATGTCTGCTCTTATGAGATTAACCCACTTACTTGGGGGGAAATTCCATCTGAGGGTCTCTGCAGTACAAGGCTAAATAGGGACCTGAGATGAGGCACCTGTAACAGGGAGGGGTGCAAAACCAAGGAGTTGGCTAGACTCCCAAATATATATATATATATGAAACATGGGGGATGGTTGCACTCACCTGAACATGCTTAAATGGGGTGCTGCTGGGGACCATATTATACAATAAACAATACACAAGATCCAGCGCACTCTCCTATCTACTAAACAGCAACTTCAATGTTGACAGATTTTATTAGTTTTTAAAAGTTTTTTTTAAAACACCTAATCTAGGCAAAAAAATAATAATGGGGATTTAGTTACATTATATGATCATACATTGCATAAGCCTGCCACAACGTCAATGTACCCCATCTTTGGCAGGTCCTACTCTCAGTCTAATGTCTGCTCTTATGAGATTAAATATTATTATTTTTGCCTAGATTATGTGTTTTTTAGGATCTTGTGTATTGATTATTGTATAATATGGCCCCCAGCAGCACCCCATTTAAGCATGTTCAGGTGAGTGCAACCATCCCCCATGTTTTATATATATATATATATATATATATATATATATGGGAGTCTAGCCAACTCCTTGGTTTTGCACCCCTCCCTGTTATAGTAGCCTCATCTCAGGTCCCTATTTAGCCTTGTACTGCAGAGAGCCTCAGATGGAATTTTTTCCCAAGTAAGTGGGTTAATCTTATAAGAGCAGACATTAGACTGTGAGAGTAGGACCTGCCAAAGATGGGGTATATTGACGTTGTGGCAGGCTTATGCAATGTATGATCATATAATGTAACTAAATACCCATTATTATTTTTTTTGCCTAGATTAGGTGTTTTAAAAAAAACTTTTAAAAACTAATAAAATCTGTCAACATTGAAGTTGCTGTTTAGTAGATAGGAGAGTGCGCTGGATCTTGTGTATTGTTTATTGTATAATATGGCCCCCAGCAGCACCCCATTTAAGCATGTTCAGGTGAGTGCAACCACCCCCCCATGTTTCATTAATACAAAACAAGCTTTATAACCAGCCATTAACCACTCATTAATAAACACTAAATATGAATCAATTGAAAAAACAAGTGAGAAAACAAGCAGAAAACATTAATTTCAAAAAAACAATTTATGCATGAAATAGTACAGACCAATTTGTTATGGAGCGTTCTTATCTTTAAAATAAATTAATTTCTGACAGTTTTAATACAAAACAAGCTCTATAACCAGCCATTAATCACTCATTAATAAACACTAGATATGAAACAATTGAAAAAACAAGTCCGAAAACAAACAGGAAACATTCATTTCTAAAAAAGAATAGTATTATGAAATTCGCAGTTAAAATGACACACAGAACTAAGTAGATAACATATTGTAAATAACATAAAACATAAAATGTCAATTTATCACACTTTTTAGATTTTATTCATAAACATATATGTTATATATATATATATATATATATATATATATATATAAATATTTCATATGAAAATAAATCACTCTTCTGAACAAAATGATATAATAAGTATGGGTGCACTTAATATAAAAGAGGTAAATTATGGTTGAACAGACATATAGCACAAATTAAAGTTTTTTTTTATTTTGTTGTGATCAAAACATGTACAGATGGCTATGTCCTTAAGGGGTTAAATCAAGGCCGATATGTTAAAAAAATTTCAATAATGATCAGTTTTGTTTAAAAAATCCTGTTAAAGGACCTGATTAAAATTTCATGGATACTTTTTTCAAATTAATTAAAACACTGTAAAATTAGACCTGCAAAAAAATAGCACGTTATAAAAAACACATTACTGTGTGTTTTTGGCAGGAGCTCAGAAAACAAGTGAAAATAGTTCTACTTTGTGAAGTTGAATAATAAACTAATTATTTTATAAAGGCTAAAGGATCTATGCTATTAGATGTTTTCTTTAGCAGTTAAGCAAAAAAAAAAAAAAAACGTATACAAGTCTGTACCTGACAGGTAATAATAACATCCACTTGTCTTAGAAATACAGATAGCTGTCTAAAGGTCTTGCTTGCCTCTTGGCAATCTAACTTGACCCACCTTTCTAGCAATGCAGTTATAAATAGCACAAGTTTCTTAACTTGTTTTAATTACATTATTTATATGAGCTAGGACATGGTGACATAACCCTTTAACCATTCTAATCTAGCCTTAGCATACATAAATGATACATATTGATACATATGATTATGTGGTAGTGGTGGTGGTGGTGTGGTTGTGTTATGAAAGATACCTCAGACACCTGTTTATGCTGCCATCACTCCTCTTTTTTTTTGTTGTATTTATCTTTTTTTAACTTTTAAGGACCGGTGGCCTTCTTTGCCAACATCATACTCTGGTTTTTATAGATCTCAGTGTATTTTATCAAGGCAAAAAAGGTGCTATTTGGCGTCAAAGAGGAAAATAAGGAACAGTAGTGTAACTAGTGGTCACATGACTCTGGTGTAAGAGTCAAACAAGAACCATTCCTTGCTCCCTCTAAGCAATACACCTCAGTGGGGTGTATGGTGACTGGGTGAGATTGTGTGGGTTTTGGATCAGTGTGAATCTGTGTGGGGATTGGCTGAGTATGATTGTGTTGTTTGTCTGACTCTGATATGTATGTAAGGAGTTGGGGAGCCCTAAGGTGGCGAGCTCATGGGCCCCAAAGGCAGGCGGAACACAGGGGGACCAGTAGCACTCGTGACCTTAGTTCCGGCATTGATGAGGACCAATCAATATGGAGAACAATGGTATATCTATCAACATTTAGCCTTTTGCATCAAATACAGCAATATTTTGCCTTGATAAATCGCCCCGTGCTTATATATACTGACCTGCTTATTTAGTATATTCCTCCATTCCATATTTGCTATAAAGCATTCAGGTCACGTGTCATTTAATAAACATTTAATTTAGTTTAAGCTGAATCTGCTACATTAACTTACATGAATCACCAGTGAATATACAAACAGATTCATATAACCCACAAGTTGCACAAATCCTATTTCCCATTTCCTCTTCCATGTGTTCCGCAATGACAAACATTGTGTCCCTAAACCTTCCATATATAATTGTGAAGAACACCAACAAGTGAACTGAGAAATGTAATATGTGTGTTTGCTGAACCCCCATATAATGATATTCTTCCATTTAAACAACTATATAGTATTCTACACACTGACCCCATTGTAAGTAACAGTGTGGAAGGGGAGACAATGGAAAATTCAAAAATATTAAGCCACAAGGGGCCCCATTCATGAATGGACAATCCTTTCATATTCCTTGAATATAACAAGATATTTAAAATAAATCTTTAAAAAAAAATAAAAACATTTAAAAAAAAATCGCTTTCCAAATAAGAACCACAATTTCTTTGCAGATTTTTCCTATTTCCTTTCAAAATTATTTTTTTATTGTTTTATATATACCAGCTATATGTTTGTTTTCCTATTTATTGTAAGAATATAGGACACAAAACAAGTCCTACAGAAGTTAGTTTGACTAAGTTGAAAGTTGTACTATAACTGTCAGATGTATAGCTTGCATCTTACCAGCAGATGTCACTACTCAACAATTATTTGGGGTCCAGCCAACATTATGTGTAGTCAAACCAGGTATCAGATTGCCTTAATATGTTTGTGCACTGAAAGTAGGTATTGTTCATCCTTGCCTCTTGCCAATTGAAAGGGTTGACTGAGCATCTCAAATTGAGTAAAACCGTATGAAGTGAAGCTTCTTTTAGAAGGACAGACAATTCTAAAACAGAAAATGTTTAATAGGAAGAGTGCAGAGGGAAAACACACAGCCCTAAGTGTTAGTTTCCAACTTGTTTAAGACCACGAAGAGTCAACAAGATAAAGGCTAACATAGCTATCTAAAGAGCAAAACATTCTTTAAAAAGAAGAAAATAATTGCTGTCATAATCAACCAAGAAGGAAATTAAAGTTACAAGACTAAGCATTGGCTGCTTGCAAACAGTAGAGATAAGGTTGAAAACCAAGAGGCAACCAGTCACTAAAGCGTTGAACGGCTCCCATTATATTCTACGGGCCCTATTTAAGGAATTGTCGAAAAATGTGTAAACTTTAAGCCAAAATAATCCAATTGAAAAAACTTAAACGTTACATGCGCAATTCTGTTTTAAATTCTGTACAGTTCCATGTTTAATTAATATCCTCACATTATTAAAAGAAACACTCACCTCCCCCCCCCCCCCCAAAAAAAAAACAAAAAAAAAACACAACATAAAAAACTTATTTCTGTGACTCTCCAATCACACACTTTACAATGAAGCTTAATGAGAAGTTTTTGCAAGGCAAGTGCTCTGGGCAATTGCTGCCTCTTGAGTTTAGCTCCACTGAGCTAACCAAACCAGGAAGTGGCATTACCTGCTGTATGTTTGACAGCCAGGGTGGAGTAACCAGGTTAAATGATAAAAGTACCAATTTCTATTGGAAAAAAAAGGACACACTCTTCACACATAAAGCATTTCAGCAAGCTAAAGAGCTTCAGTGATCTAGAGCAGTGTTCCTCAACCCAGTCCTCATGGACCACCAACAGCCAATGGAGATACTGACAAAACCTGGACTGTTGGTGGTCCATGAGAACTGGGTTGAGGAACACTGATCTAGAGTGTTAGTTTAATAATAGTAGTGATTGAATAGCACTGTGCCGTAACTATCCCATGTTGCGGTTATGTAAAATAAATGAATGTCAACACAGCACACATATTTGTGTAAAATATTCACATATGAGATAATTTTAGTTTCATGCAAATCTTGCAATACTTAATAACTTGCCACCCCTCAGGCTTTGTAACTGTTTCAAACACCTAACAGATGGATGAGTCTTGACATGCTGTTGCTTGATATATTGTATAAACTGTAGCAGGATGGACAACATAGGCTACATCAGTGGCGGAACTAAAGTTGAGAGGGCCCTAGTGAAAGAATATTTTTTGGGCACCTCTATGGCATGGTTGGGAAAAAAGGGTAGAACCTTGTCTGTCATACAACTCCCACAATGCTTAGCCAGCTCGGGATCTACCATTTACTCATCCGTGCAGAGTTATACTTAGCACCGAGTGGTGTTTGTATGTTTGAATGTAAGCGTGTATTTGTACGGAGTATGTGTGTGTGATTGTAAAGGTGTATTTGTGTGTAGTGTTGTGTTGTTTATGTACTGTTGACATTTGTAATCAGTGGTTTACTTGTAGTGTTTGCCTTTGAATGTATGGATGTATGTAGTGTTGACATACACATACAGACACATACACTAACACACATAAAAATACACAGACCCAAACTGATACGCATGCAGATACACAGGCACACACACTGACACACATGCAGATACAGACACACACAATGACACGCATGCAGATGCAGGGATACACAGATACATGTAATGACACTTTTCGCAGTACCTGCCTTGTATTCCTAAATGTCTCCCAAAAGACTATAACACTCACCCTGGTTTTCCATGCCTTCCCTTCTGGATGTACACAGAAAGTGCTCTTCCCCATCATACCTTCCAGCGGTCCCAGGGAACTGGAGTAAACCATCAGTAATTCAGCAGGACCTAGCTGTAATTGTCTGGAACTCCAGCTTGGCCACGATAAGCATTGCCTCCCGGTCAAGTTTCACAAGAGTTCAAAGGGTTTTTAACACCTTAATCACTATATTCCTTGAGCTATAGCGTCCCTGTCCCTAGTTTTGTAGGTCCATGCCCCCCACTTGGAATAGACCAAGGGAAGTCCACAGCTGACCTGTATGAGATTTGTGCTCAGTTTCTCTGTTGATGTGTCAGTCTGGGTGCCTCTGCCAGTTTCTGGTGTGCCTTGGTCCTGGCACTGATATTCTCCACCGTGTGTGTGGCAGGAGTCTCCGATGTGGACGAGGTTGAAGTCCCTGAGGGCTACCACTCTGCCGACACCTACTGGATCTGCTCTTCAGCCGCCTCCAGAAGTCTGCAAAGATTTTGTTGAGCCAGGTCTTAAGGTCGAGTTGTGCTTCGCTACATTTAGGGAGACACGCGGTCTCCACCATGTTGTTTTTAGTCAAGGCAAGGCAGTCTACTGTGGCCTGGATGGCTTCACCCCTTAATTTTCTAGGTCTCGATAGCCCCTCAGGTGTGGACCGGGATCACCCCCACCAGTCCAAGGGGGTGGTACTGGGCTCTTGTGTGAAGTATGTTGCTCCTGAGCACCTCCGACCCCAGGGAGCAGCCACCTCTCCCAACTGGTGCGCACTAGCCTGGATTTGTCACAGTGGGGTATGCCAACTCCTATCAAGCTGCTGACTGTTGTATGGTATGTCAGATAGGGCAGGAAGCTTACACTTCACTCAGTTCGGCTTTATCAGGCCAGATGAGAGTGCAAACAGCAATTTTTGTCAGTATAGCAGAAGGGTTCTCTCTCCGAATGTGTCTCTCCACCATGACAGTCAGGCCCAGTCTCGCACCCTATTCTTAATTTAGTCAATAAACTTTTATGTATTAACAATGCTGCATATGGATATTTCCAAGGATAGGCTAATCTACATAGTTTCTGTTATTGTACTATATTGTGATTAATATTATTATAAGTATTGTAATAATTCTTGATAATAACTTAAAAATGCATAGCATCCTTGTACCTTTTAATGCTTAACCCCTTAAGGACCAAACTTCTGGAATAAAAGGGAATCATGACATGTCACACATGTCATGTGTCCTTAAGGGGTTAAGGTATCCCTTTAACCCCTTAAGTCCGGAGGGCGTACTATTACGTCCTTTTAAAAGCGTCTCTAAACGCCGCCGGACGTAATAGTACGCCCTCCGGTTTTTAGTAACTTACCCGGTCGCCGGCGGTCCCACGCCGGCGATCGCGGTTGGGGGGACTCCCAGGGAGCCCCCCCGCGGCACATCTTCCTCCTCCGGTGCCTCCCGGTCATGTGAGAGTGAGGTCCTTGCGAGGACCTCACAATCACATGGCCGGTATAGCTGGCTCAGGCATTGCCAGCAGGGGGACCAACTGTAATGACAGTTGGTCCCCCTGCTGGCTGAAAATAAAATAAAAATAATGTTAAAAGTGTAAAAAAAAAAATGTATACTTAGATCATATATATATATATTATATATATATATGATCTAAGTATATATATACACATATACATACACACACATACACCGTCTAGGTGTATTTTAATATTAATATATATATAATTATATATATATATTAATATAAAATTACACGTAGACTGATACTGATTAAATATATACATAATTATTGTTATATATATATTTATAAATAATATAAAAAAAATAAATATGTAAATACGTAAAAAAATAAAATAAAATAAATAATTAAAAATAAAATATTAAAAAATATATAGATGTGTTTTATTTCGTTGTAACTGTATTGTGATATTAATATATATATATTTATATCAAAATACACGTAGAACGAAATAATATATATATCTATATACATAAATATATACGTATATATCACTATATATATATACCTATATATAAATAAAAATATTAAAAAAAATATATATATATACGTATATATACACATATGTATATATATACATATATTAATTCTACACATATATTTATGTAATAATTTTACATAACTAGGTATCCTAATTAATTACAATTAGCGGGACCTGCCTGACCACCCATGCCGAAAGTATAGGGAATTTAATTTGCTAGCACTATATTTAACCCTATAACTTTCCAAGACACCATAAAACCTGTACATGGGGGGTACTGTTTTACTCGGGAGACTTCGCTGAACACAAATATTAGTGTTTCAAAACAGTAAAATGTATTACAACCATGATATCGCCAGTAAAAGTGACGTTTTTTGCATTTTTCACGCACAAACAGCACTTACAGGGACGATATTATTGCTGCAATACTTTTTACTGTTTTGAAACACAAATATTTGTGTTCAGCGAAGTCTCCTGAGTACAACAGTACCCCTCATGTACAGGTTTTATGGTGTTTTCAAAAATTACAGCGTCAAATATAAGGCTTGTGTTTAATTTTTTTCACATTAAAATTCGCCAGATTGCTTACGTTGCCTTTATGACCCTATGGTAGCCCAAGAATGAAAATTACCCCTATGATGGCATACCATTTTCAATAGTAGACAACCAAAGGTATTGCAAATGGGGTATGTCCAGTCTTTTTTAGTAGCCACTTAGTCTCAAACACTGGCCAAAATTGGCGTTTTTTGCATTTTTCACACACAAACAAATACGAACGCTAACTTTGGCCAGTGTTTGTGACCAAATGGCTACTAAAAAAGACTGGACATCGCTTATTTGCAATACCTTGGGTCGTCTACTATTGCAAATGGTATGCCATTATGGGTGTAAATTTATTTCCTGGGCTACTATACAGTCTCAAAGGCAACGTAACCAATCTGGCGAATTTCAATTTAAAATGTAACACGCTATATTTGACCCTGTAACTTCCCAAAACACCATAAAACCTATACATAGGGGGTACTGTTTTACACGTGAGACTTTGCTGAATACAAATATGTGTATTTTATTGCAGTAAAAGCAAACAGTATTATGACATTGACAGTTAAAATGTCATGTAGAACGAAAAAAATCAAAAAAAATCTTATTTTGTCCCATTTTTTTCATATTAAATTATTTTTCATAGCTAAATATTTGATATTAAATGAAAGCCCTGTTTCCCCTGAATAAAATGATATATAATAAGGGGGGGTGCATTTAATATGAAAGAGGTGAATAACGGTTGGACAGACATATAGCGCAAATGCCAGGTTTTGTTTACGTTTTGTTTCGTTCACAACTTGTACATTTGGCTGCGGTGTTAAGGGGTTAAAGTGAACTTGTGTATAGGAATTAACAGCTGCAGAGCTATAACTTTGCTGAATATAGTATGTTTAATGAGGCAGTGAACACCATTTATGTGACCCTTTCCCTTTTGGCATTTTATTGACATTTGCCCGCCCTGGGAGTGAAGGGTTTTATCACTTTTTTGTCTGCTCAGAGCATTTTCATGTGTAGTACTCACAAAATGCTAAGCAGTTTTTCCCCTGCAGACTATTCAAATAAGTATGTTGGCTTTTATCAAAGTTTTACTGAAACAAATACCAGATAATAATATGCAAGTGTACATCGCTAAAACCAACCAATAAAAAAAAGTTCGATTTTTGCATAAATTTACTCTCCTTATACACTAAAAATTTAAATTTTAGTAACATGGAGTTGCAAGATAAGTAAGAAGAAGAAAAAAAAGGGGGGAAATGCTGGAGCATAGAAAGGTTAATATTGCAAGACTCCTGTGCAGTTAAGACTACCAGATCTTTGATTATTTCCATTTTTTTTTGCATATACTTCAAAATATGAGTTAGTTGGACTGCTGTGGGCTGTGTCTTTATTATTACTAAATTTGAGGTACATATAGTTAACAGCAGTGGACATGTATTCTATGGTGAATGGATGCCAAATTTCCTCACTCATTATTTTGTTGGATGGAACAGCAGACCTCCAATTTAGGTTAGCTTCTCTTTCCTTTGTCGTAGGCACACTTTCAATGATGAAACAGAAAAAAAAAAAGATCAGCGCTAACCAAACACAAAACACGTATGTGTGTAAGTGTACTCCACAAAAAAATATTACACAAGTTAAAAAAAGCATAAAACATACACAACCATAAATAAGGTTAGTCCAAAGCCTTGAATCAATTATAGTCTTCTAACTAGAATATATGATACCACTGTTTTGGGCCAAGGTACGCCTGCAGTTCTCAAGTAGACAATTTTCGGTTGCAAAAGGAGACTAAATGATGCGTAGTCGGTGTGAACATAAAAGAAAAAACAAAGGAACCCAATGGTGCACTATATCACTGGTAGGCAGAATCAATAAATTAAATAGTGATAGTTTACTCACATTTGATAGAGCTTTGATCAGCTCTGGTATGTGCAGCGTTCGGTGGTGTAGAACCCCACTCAAAGGATATAGGATCCACAACTGGAGAAAGGCAAAACAATAGTGCTTTCTTTTTTAAATATGTATAGAAAGTAGTATAAATCCCCACAGATAATTCTTCAAGCTCTGAACTAGAAATTGTCATGGTTCTCATCGTGACATTCAGACATGGTCGTTTCAGAAGTGCCTAACAGGGGATTTGGGATTTGAACCTGTGATCTTATTGCACCCCAAGCCTGCATTCCTGTCTCTAAGCCACTATTCAGTTCATGTTTCTGCCTGTGTCCTATCCTGCCTTGTCTGCAGCACTAGGATACTGGACTTCACCAGTGGCTCTCAGCCCACCTGAAGCTGATAACCCAATTAGCCAGGTATAAGACACTGCCTCTCCCTGAGGGCAGTGTCAGTTCATTAACTCTTCTGCTGTCTGGTTCCTGTTTTTGAGTTTCCAGATTGTTTGTTCCTGGCTCCTGACCTTGGCTTTCTTACCGTGTTTCCTGACTTCTGGCATCCTCTGACTTTGGCTTACCCTTGACAATTCTCCTGCTTGTGTCCTTACCTGTACTGCGACTTGGAGCAATATCCTGCACAGCCCCCGTGCACAGACTCACAGGCCAGGTGAATTCTTACCTGACCACCTTGGCCTGTGTTTAATTGCAAGGGTGAGCATAAATCTCTGTCTACCAGACTCCCAACTAAGGTGAGCTGTGACAGAAATAAACAGGATGCCATGAAACAACAATAATAAAAAAATAAAAAATAACAAAGGTAATGACACAGTACAAGGAATAAAGTAGCCAAAATCCTTTATTAATAAAATACAGAAATGCAAAACCAACAGTGCTTTTTCAAGTGGAGCAAAACGGATATCCTGACAAGTTAAGGTATTACAGGTAATACAAATGTGCACATCATTAAAACACGTTCAGTGATATGCACACCCACTTGCATAAATCTGGAGATTATCCCCACCAATTTGTTAACAACGTGCCTGCTTATGGATTTTGCTGATCTAGTTATTAAGCCCTGTCCATGTGTCAGAGCCTTCATCAACAGACAGTATTGAGCTAATTAACTAGAAAGTCCAGCTCCAAATAGGAAACACTTGTGGGCACGCACACCACAAAAGTGTAACCACGCTTTATGCCTCTTAATTATTAATGGTTTAATAAAAATATTATGTATGTTGATAAAACATATTGTATACACCATGCAGGTTTGTATGTACAAAAAAGAAAAAAAAATGTGGCCAATACACCGTTGCCATAGTACAAAATAACATCAGACAATGACAAAATAAAACCTGTAGTTCCTGCAGTCAAGGCCACTTTCAAGCATACAATTTCACTAGCAAAGCCCACATGAGGTATACTGACTTCCATGGAAACCAACTGACATTTAAAAGAAGCAAACAATGACCATTTAACAGAGTTATACAAACCAACCACATACCTTTAACACTTTCCTTCTGACTGTATAAAGCAGATCTAAACTCCGTGCGCAGGTTAGAAGACCAGCATTCAAATTGAACCAAGCACATCACATTGAATACGTACCAACATGCCACTGTACACACTACACATAATTACTGTTAACAAACATGCCTCTACATGACAGGTGCATTGTCGCCATATGGGTAGACGGAATCAGAATAAAATCCCCCACATACCTAACCCAATAAAACACGGACACTAGGGTAAATATGTGAAAATTGTCCAGTGTTTATTAATAATAGTAATAAATTAACATTGAAAAAGGTCATTGCCCCACCCTGCCATACCACATCCGTATCCTCACAGTTAGATAAAAGGGAATGATCCATATATAAATAAATAACATATAACAGTATCTCAACATGAATATAAATTAAAGTCCCGAAAGATTTAGGTATATTCCGATAGCTCTTCCGTTTCTCCTCCTCCTTCTTTTCGTCTTTCTTATCCTCCTTGGGGTCAATAAAGTCCTCCAAAGGAAGAAGCGAGAAAACGTTGTCATCCTTCCACAATTTCTCCTCCTGTTTGAGGTTCACCCCCAAAGGCCCCGCGAACAAAACATACATGTGCTGCTGAGCCGCGTCCGGGATATCCCCAGTCAATTCCACCCTTTCCCCCACAACCTCCACCGGCCCCTCCGCCGGCCCTGCGTCCCCGTCGGGTCTAACCGAACCCGCAAGCCGAGCT
The DNA here is from genome assembly GCF_036172605.1 of Pelobates fuscus. Lineage (NCBI taxonomy): Eukaryota > Metazoa > Chordata > Amphibia > Anura > Pelobatidae > Pelobates > Pelobates fuscus. Next base: position 83,800,354 of record NC_086323.1, read on the forward strand.
ACCAGAGGCTGACTGGTGCTGCCGTGCCTTGTCAGGATGGCCCCGCCCACCCCTCTCCCTTGCTCCAGGAGAACTCCCACTCAGCGAGCCCGTAGGTGAACTGACACTACAGACGTGCCCACCCTGGGCAGAGACCTGCGCCTCCCCTGCCACCTCACCCTTGGGGACTGCTCGCCTACAGGATCCGACCACTTACACATGCGCTCTGGTGCCGAGCACTTGCCCTTAAGCCATTATGGGCATTTGCGAAATAGTTGGGTGACGTAATTACGCATGTCACGTGCGTCTTTGTGGCATATTTTTACTGCGGTTTCTTTTTAGCTGTCAGCTCAGCAGATAATCTAGGTAATCACTCTAACCACTAATATGTTTAATGGCATTATCTACACATTTTTAAATTAATTTTCTTTAGTGATTTATAGATGTGCCATTGACCTGTATCCTCCTGCCATGATGAAGGTGTGTTTTCATTATGACTTTCTCTGTCTGCTCTAATATATGGACTTTCTGTAATCCTTTTCTTCTTTTACCTTGGTTTTTATTTATGCCATGTACTTGGTACTTTCCATGTCTTCTAAGGTACTTATATATTGATTTATTGAGTGCATTAACCATATTTACTAAAGATCTGTTTTATATACTAATGAATTTTTTAATTTAAAATAAAAAATCACAATTGATCGTTACGTGTGTATAAAAACGTTTTCTTGTTACTGTGGTCTGTGGTGTTAGCTTGATAAAGACCTGGGTACAGGTCGAAACATTGCAGATCTAATAAAAACTGCTCTGAACATATCATAGTGAGTGCCTATTTTTTCCATTTGTAAGTGTGTGTCTGTCTGTAGGTGTGTATGTGTCTGTCAGTGAGTGTGTGTGCGCGTCTGTCAGTGACTGTTCGTCTGTCAGTGTGTGTTTTTTTGTATGTTATTGTTTGTCAGTATATATGAGAGTGTGTGTCTGTCAGTAAGTGTGTACATCTACTAGTGAGTATGTTTCTGTCAGTGAGTTTGTCAGTGTGTGTGTCTGAGTAATAGTGTGTGTCTGTCAGAGTGTGTCAAATCAGTGAGTGTGCATGTCATTGTTTGTCAATGTATATGAGAGTGTGTGTCTGTCGGTGAGTGTGTGTGGGTTAAACAGTATGTGTGCCAATGACCGTATCTTTTAGTGAGTGTATGTCAGTGAATGCATCAGTAAGAAAGTGTCTGTCAGTCAAAGTGCGGCCTTGACAGGAAGGGGTGCAGAAGAGCATCGTCCTGCCTAGGGCAGCACAAATCCAAAATACACCACTGGATATAGGATTATTGTTTTCTTGTGTGCAGGGCCGGACTGGGAAACAAATTTGGCCCGAGCATTTTTTAATGACGGCGGCCCACTAAGAAGGGGGCAGGGCAGAGAGGGTGTGTTCTGTCATCACCAATGACAAACACGTCCCCTCTCAAAGTGAGCATATTGGTTCAATCAGAGGCGGCTCTAGACTTTATGAGGCCTTAGGCGAAACGCAAACATGAGGCCCCACAAAAAAGTGTCACATATACACATTGATGCACTGTCTACCTGTATATGTGCCTGAGAGTGTGTCTGACAGAGAGTATCCTTGTGTGTGCGAATGTATGTCTCTGTGAGCATGTTTGCGTTTTTGTCTGAGACCCTATGTGTATGGGGTAGCTGATGGTGAGAGGGAGCGGGGGGTGTGATGGTGAGAGGGAGCGGGGGGTGATGGTGAAAGGGAGCGGGGGGGTTGATGGTAATGTGAGAGGGAGCGGGGGGTGATGGTAATGTGAGAGGGAGTGGGGGGTGATGGTAATGTGAGAGGGAGCGCGGGGTGATGGTAATGTGAGAGGGAGCGGGGGGTGATGGTAATGTGAGAGGGAGCGGGGGGTGATGGTAATGTGAGAGGGAGTGGGGGGGTGATGGTAATGTGAGAGGGAGCGGGGGGTGATGGTAATGTGAGAGGAAGCGGGGGGTGATGGTAATGTGAGAGGGAGCGGGGGGTGATGGTAATGTGAGAGGGAGCGGGGGGTGATGGTAATGTGAGAGGGAGCGGGGGGTGATGGTAATGTGAGAGGGAGCGGGGGGTGATGGTAATGTGAGAGGGAGCGGGGGGTGATGGTAATGTGAGAGGGAGTGGGGGGGTGATATTAATGTGAGAGTGAGAGGGGGTAATGTGAGAGTGAGGGAGTAATGTGAGAGTGAGGGGGGTAATGTGAGAGTGAGGGGGTAATGTGAGAGTGAGGGGGGTAATGTGAGAGTGAGGGGGTAATGTGAGAGTGAGAGGGGGTAATGTGAGAGTGAGAGTGAGAGGGGGGTGATGTGAGAAGGAGGGGGTGATGGTGAGTGGGGAGAGGCTGAGGGTGGTGACGGAGGGTTATGCTGAGGGTGGTGATGCTGAGGGTGGTGGGGTTGATGCTGAGGGTGGTGGGGGGTAATGCTGAGGGTGGTGAGGGGTGATGCTGAGGGTGGTGATGCTGAGGGTGGTGGGGGTGGGGGTGAGGGGGGTGATGCTGAGGGTGGTGGGGGGAGTGATGCTGAGGGTGGTGGGGGGAGTGATGCTGAGGGTGGTGATGTTGAGGGTGGTGGAGGGTGGTGAAGCTGAGGGTGGTGAGGGGTGATGCTGAAGGTGGTGGGAGGTGAGGCTGAGGGTGGTGGGGGGGTTATGGGGGATGGTGAGGCTGAGGGTGGTGGGGGGTGAGGCTGAGGGTCAAGGGGTAATGGTGAGGGCGGTGGGGGTGAGGCTGAAGGTGGGGAGGGGTGATGGTGAGGGTGGTGGAGGGTGATGGTGATGGTGACGGTGGTGGGGGTGATGGTGACGGTGGTGGGGGTGATGGTGACGGTGGTGGTGGGTGTGGCTGAGGGTGGTGGGGGGTGATGGTGGGGAGGGGTGATGGTGGTGGGGGTGATGGTGCTGGGGGGTGATGGTGGGGAGGGGTGATGGTGGTGGGGGTGATGGTGCTGGGGGGTGAAGCTGAGGGTGGTGGGGGGTGAGGCTGAGGGTGGTGATGGTGGGTGATGGGGGATAAGGCTGAGGGTGGTGGGGGGCTGAGGGTCAAGGGGTAATGGTGAGGGCGGTGGGGGTGAGGCTGAAGGTGGGGAGGGGTGATGGTGAGGGTGGTGGAGGGTGATGGTGATGGTGACGGTGGTGGGGGTGATGGTGACGGTGGTGGGGGTGATGGTGACGGTGGTGGTGGGTGTAGCTGAGGGTGGTGGGGGTGAGGCTGAGGGTGGTGGGGGTGAGGCTGAGGGTGGTGGGGGTGATGGTGAGGGTGGTGGGGGGTGATGGTGGTGGGTGGTGAGGCTGAGGGTGGTGATGGTGGGTGATGGTGGTGGGGGTGAGGCTGAGGGTGGTGGGGGGTAATGGTGAGGGTGGGGAGGGGTGATGGTGGTGGGGGTGAGGGTGAGGCTGAGGAGGGGTGATGGTGGTGGGGGTGAGGCTGAGGGTGGTGGGGGTGATGGTGGTGGGGGTGAAGCTTAGGGTGGTGGGGGGATGATGGTGGTGGTGGGGGGTGAGGCTGAGGGTGGTGGGGGTGAGGCTTAGGGTGGTGGGGGTGATGGTGGTGGGGGGTGAAGCTGAGGGTGGTGGGGGGTGATGGTGGTGGTGGGTGAGGCTGAGGGTGGTGGGGTGATGGTGGTGGGGGTGAATCTGAGGGTGGTGGGGGTGATGGTGGTGGTGGTGGGGGGTGAGGCTGAGGGTGGTGGGGGTGATGGTGGTGGTGAGGCTGAGGGTGGTGGGGTGAGGCTGAGGGTGGTGGGGGTGAAGCTGAGGGTGGTGGGGGGTGATGGTGGTGGTGGGGAGTGAGGCTGAGGGTGGTGGGGAGTGAGGCTGAGGGTGGTGGGGGTGATGGTGGTGGGGGGTGAGGCTGAGGGTGGTGGGTGGTGAAGCTGGGGGTGAGCCTGAGTGTGGTGAGGGGTGATGGGGAGGGAGAGCCTACCTTTCCCTGGTGGTCCAGTGGGCTCCCTGGTGGTCCGGTGGCCACTGCTCCTGGTCTGCAGCTCCGCAGAGTAATCTCGCGAGATTTCAGAGCGTTGCCGTGGTAACCCGCGGCAACGCTCTGATTGGCCAATTCTCGCGAGTCACATGGTCTGCAGCTCTGCACACTGCGGAGCTGCAGACCAGTGTTTGCGGTGGCTGGCCGGGCAGCCAGGAGGGGCCTCGCACCTGGGGCATACCGGGCAAGCCGCCGGGCCCCCTCCTGGTGTCAGGTCCTCGGTCACTGACCGAGGACCTGACACACTCTGCCAACAGGCGGTTTAGGCGGCCGCGAGGCCCCAGCCAGCGCGAGGCCTTAGGCGGCCGCCTAAACCGCCTAATTAGAGAGCCGCCTCTGGGTTCAATGCTCTTCCAGGACAGTCCATGTGCAGAGCTCTGCTGAAGAGCGCTAGCATGAGAAAAAGCTCCTGTATTTGTTCTGCACAGTGCAAGCAAATGTAATAACATGCTGGCGCTGTGTTTCCTTGCAACTTGTCTCTGGTGTCTCTATAAATGGGATAACAGGAGACAAAAGGAAAGAGTATTGTGCATGTGTTTGGAGGCTGCTTGTGGTATTGCGTGTGTGTAGAGTGAGCTGATTGTGGTGTGGTATAGTCATGTTGTGTTTGTGGTATAATGTAATGCATGTGTGGCTAGGGGCTGTAGAGAGTGTGTAAATAGGGGATGCAGTATGTGTGTGAGGGGTGCAGTGTTTGGAGGTATTGTGTGTGTGTGTTGGGGGTTCTGTGTGTATGTGTGAAGTGTGCAGTGTGTGTGTGTGTGAAGGGTGCAGTGTGTGTGAGGGGTGTAGCTTGTATGTGAGGGGTGCAGTGTGTGTGATTGATAGTGTGACGGGTGTAATGTGTGTATGTTAGGGTGCTGTGTGTGTGTGTGTGTGTGTGTGTGTGTGTGTGTGTGTAGAGGGTTTCTGTGTGTGTGAGGGTGCTGTGTATGTAAGTGCAATGTGTGTTTGTGTGTGTGTGTTAGAGGGACCTGTGAGTGTGAGGGGTGAAGTGTGTGTGAGAGGGTGCTGTTTGTATGTATGTGTGTGGCCTCTGATTGGCGCACTGGCATCCCAGGTTGATTATCTCAGTCGAGGAGACAGGGCGGTTGCAGGGAGACACTCAAGATAAAGGTTAAGTAAAGCTTACGTTTTTATGGGGAGCACATAAAAAAATAGGGCAACACTATAGCATTAGGAATACATGTTTGTACTCCTAAATGAGTTTTCTTTTAAGTTAAAAGCCGCTGATGGCAGCTTAATTTATGAAAATTGATCAGATGTATGAAACAGGCTATTCAAGTTAAACTTGGCTGTGAGAATCTTTGTTGCAGCAAAACTTTCACACCAAATGAATTTAGAAAATCTAATTAATGGGGCACTAGTGCACAAAATCCAATCCAAAATAATTAAACCAACCCGAAATAATTAAAGATCAAAACATTCCTTTCATTTTTGCAAATAGCTACAGATTAGATCACCAGCCTTTAGTTTTGCTCACTCCAAGAAGCAACTAGATGCAGAGGCCTCTCAATCTGTCTCGTTAGAGTCTGAACTGTTGGACGTGTTTAATCCAGTGTAGGCACAACCCGTTTGCTCAGAGACTTGCAATTATGAATTCTGTTAGTTGAGTTGCAACTCTCAGAATGTTTTTCTGTACTAAGATCAACTTTCTGTTTAAAGAAACAGAAAACAAATATATATGTTTTGCTTCTAATGAATGAGGAGAATATGAAAAGAGAAATTTCACTTAGTCTCACTAGCCAGTCATTCATTAAGCATTTGTAGCAGAAAGAAAGCTAGTGACACATGATTATGGCACACACACATAACACCAGTGAGGGATTGTCAATGTCTTGGGTGTGAAAGAAAGGGACAAGCTAAGATACTTTGGCAGAGAAACGTAATTCTTAAAAAATAAAAACACACAACATGATACAGTATCATTATTGGCATATATATATAGTGCCAACGTATTCCACAGCAGTTTACACTATTATAAAGCGGTTAATTGAACAGTAAACTAGACAATTACATGATAAAAATTACTTCCTGATGTGAGATGCATTGGGCGTGTCTGATTTTTCTGTAGACTGCCGTACTGAAACAGAGTTTATCAAATACATTTTCAAAGTTGTAATTTTGTATTTACACTAAATATATGCACATTTGTATACACTGTATAAATTAATTTATATATAACTAGTGGTGCAGCGGTTCTCATAAGACAACACTATAAACACAAAAAGGAAGCAGTGGTTACGAATCTGGATATTTTCCTGATACACACACAATACAACACCCATAATGCTGAACTCACATATTCGGATGGCTCCCCTTGGGAGGATTCTTCAAGAACTGAGTAATTACTGGGTAATATACCTTTTTATATGCACTTTCCAGTACATTGTCCACTGTTCTACAGCTGGTGTGTTGCATACATGGCTATACACGTATGTAGCAATTCCAATTTAGTGCATGATTGCATAGATTCCAGTACTGTCCACACATACACGCATATTGCTTGCTACCCAATACATTTCAATAAAATTCCACACTGATTGGCCATTAAAATTGTATGTATAACATGATCCAGATTACTTATGAGAGGTAATAACTACACAGTTGTGGACTGCTACTGAGAAAAAGAGTTAGTGTTTCAGGTATCTTGCCTGTTCTGAGAGATTAAAACAATTATGAATAATAGCACAATGAAAATGTCTTCTACAGCACCATACATAATTTAGTGCCCTCCTTTTCTGAGATCAGTACATAGTCCTTAAAACCAATAACTGGCCAAATATTGACTGTACAATCTAATACATATTCTTTTAATATTTCAATAGCAAACCTTAAGATTCTAAAACCGTGGGGGATATTTATCAGAGTGTTATAAAAAGTAACTGTTATGATCTAAAAATGTGACAGCTTTTGTCATAGTAAAATACACAACTTTTAGCGCACAATTCCATTTGAAAATACCGCCAGATTTAGTGGCGGAAAAAAAGTTAATCAGAACATTTTTTGTCTGCAAAAGTGGCTAAAATAATGATAACCAAACAAATGTCATAGGTCAAAAATGACAGAGTGAAATATAAGCAATACATGGAAAACATAGATTTTTCAAAGTGGTGTTTGAGGCCTATGTTGAGACTAAAAATCAGTCTCCACGTGCTCTAAATCATGGTTCACCACTGGCTAGAACAGGCTGATGATATTTATCAGATCAAAGGGTAAAAGCCCACAAAAAAACTGTTCACTGTAGTAGAATTGCCTTCTCCAGTGTAATGGTATCCCAGATGACAGTGGAAATAATCCAAGAAGGGTGTTTTGCATTTGAAGAATTGATCACCAAATGTGTGTGTGTGTGTTTGAGGGTAATGTGTGTGTGTGTGTGTGTGTGTTTGAGGGTAATGGGTAATGTGTGTGTGTGTGTGTGTGTGTGTGTTTGTGTGTTTAAGGGTAATGTGTGTGTGTGTGTGTGTGTGTGTGTTTGAGGGAAATGTGTGTGTTTAAGGGTAGTGTATGTGTGTGTGTGTGTGTGTGTGAGGGTAATGTGTGTGCTTGAGGGTAATGTGGTGTGTTTGAGGGTAGTGTGTGTGTGTGTGTGTGTGTGTGTGTGTGGTATTTGTCTGATATTTATCAGATCAAAGGGCAAAAGCCTTCTCCAGTGTAATGGTATCCCAGATGACAGTGGAAATAATCCAAGAAGGGTGTTTTGTGTGTGTGTGTGTGTGTTTGAGGGTACTGTGTGCGTGTGTGTGTGATTGAGGGTACTGTGTGTGTGTTTCTGAGGGTAATGTGTGTGAGTGCGGTAGAAGCTACAGACTGTTTAAGAAAAGTTCAGTACTCACATGGTTAAAACTACTGTGCAACCAGAGCACATGTGTGGAATGTCAGGAATGTCCACTATTAGATAACATATGTAAAAGACAAGTTTTAGTTTAATAATTTGATGTAACTATTGTAATGCGGGTATAATTTTGGTATTCTTTGTATACATAATGAATACGTCATTTGTGGTATATATTCTTTGTTCTCTTGTAAATGCTTGCTCAGCGGGTATTCCAAGACTATTGTCTGACTGAGACATTTGCAGCTGCAAAACCATAAACAACCTTTGTTCTTCAACGACCTGTATTTGAAGTGTCCTTGTATCATCTCTGACCCGAGAATTCTTCCACATGAGAGTGATGTGTGTGAGGGTGATGTGTGTGAGAGTGCTGTGTGTGAGGCATTATATCCCCCCTTCTTCTTACCTTTATCCTGTGAGGGGGGACCCTGCAGCCATCCCTGGTGGTGCTAGTGGTGAGTGAACTCTAGCCTGTTCTGTCTCGCACATCTTTAAAGATCCACCTGTCATCTTCAAGAGTACGATCATATGTGATGGCTGGATAAGTAATACTGATTACTATAATTAATCATTAAAATTACATTAGCACTAAATAACTGTCCTGGCTTTCTGATAAAGAGCATGTACCACACTTCTTTGATACACCCTCAACTGTTAATGCATCCATGAAAAGTAAGCACCCATATCAGTGTAACTACATCCATGAAGAGTAATGTGGTTGAATAAACTTTGTCCTTTCACTGGTCTTCACATTGTGAACCATGAAGCTTTCTATCACATGTTCAGGACAAGTCCACCCCTGTTAAATCACCAGGCCATTGATTTGAATGGAAATTGAGTCCTATGAACATTCTAAAGATGCTAGTGACAGAGTAATAGTAAAAGATAGATTAGAAAAATAAAAAATGCCATGCTTCAAGACAAACCGTTCCTCTCTCTATTGGCAGCAGTGTCATGCTGTGAGGATACTGTATATATTCATCAAACTAAATACAAGAAATACGATACAAAAATTTAAATTGGGAAGACCTTAACCTCTAAGCAAAATTAAGTAGAAAGTCTAGCTCCAATTAGGAAAAACGTGTGGGCAAGTTCAACACAAAAGTATCCCACACTTTACGCCTCTTAATTATTAATGTTTTAATAAAAATATTGCTAAGCACAAAGCTATAGCAACATTGGTGTGGCTTAAGAATGAGCTACGGAAGTGTGAAAATTAGATTGGGATCTTCTTCCCATTGAGAATCTTCTTGACTTAAACATCGCTGTCCAATGGCAATATCCAAGCAAGCTAAAATACATGGAGCAAGTCTGCCAAGAAAAATGGGACCAAGATTCACATGCAGAACTACTAGTGGTGCAGCTGATGTGACTGAACCAGGGCCCCAGCGGTTCATGGGGCCTGGAAAGAGTGTTCACCCTTGCAGGCACCACCAGTAGTTTCGACAAAATAAAACGAGGCACGGATGCTGGGAGACTCACCGAGCCATGGGGTACACACCACAGGAGGGAGAGCTACACATGAACACGTCTCTGATTTCATACACTAACAATACAAAAAATACACACCACTGCATAAAAAATACAATAAATGGTCAGACACATAATTAGGTGAATACCAAATATCTATAATGCTTAAAATAACTAGTATAAAATAACACAATGCATTTTGTCTACTAAGGACCTTTTCAAATGTCTCTTACCTTTATCCAAGGAGGGGGACACACTGCCAGCCCAGGTGGCCCGGTGATGAGTGGTGCTCTTTAGCCAAAACTAAGTGCCCTATACAGAAACAAGTCCTAAAGCCTAATGCAACAAATGCTAATGCCGTTCATTGATTATGGGGATGTAGTGTATGCACCTGCATCGCAAACCCACCTTCATAAACTCAACGCGTTATATAACTCGTTCTGTCGCTTTGTACTAGAATGTAATTACTTTACCCACCATTGTGACATGTTAAAAGAGCTAAACTGGCTATCGATGGAATCCTGATGAACTCTTCATCTTTCCTGCCTTGTGCATAAGAGCTTTTCTGGGAAGCTCCCACTCTATCTGAGTAGAATGCTCTCCCCGGCTGATCCCACCTCCTATAACCTCAGATCCAGTACTAGCACGATATTTAGCATACCGCAATACAAAAATCAGTTGATTATGGAATAACTCCAGGGACACAGTCAAATCTTCATTCAATCTAGAATCTTTTTAAGAGATCTATGGCAATATACCTCAATACAGAATGTACCTGTCATGGTTGACTATATTTATTACCTATTATGTGTTAAATTTATATATGTGTGTATGTATGTTAGTTTGTTTGTATATTGTATTTTTTGTAATATTCAAAATTGTACCCTATTGTAACAATGCAATGTTTTGTGGACCCAGGACATACTTGAAAACGAGAGAAATCTCAATGAATCCATCCTGGTAAAATATTTTATAGATAAACTAAATAAATAAATATGCATGTAGGTTATGCGGTGAATCTCTGCACTGCCTAAGTGAGACAATCCAATTGAAATAGCAGAGCTAAACTCGGCTATGTGGATAAAGAGCATCTACGGTGCCCATAGTATCTCTTTAAGAAGACCAAATTAAGGAGCATCTACTTACCCAACTGCTCTCTAATGTAGTACCTTTATGGGATTGCTATCATTTTAGGATAGAACATTAAGGTACTGTTTACAAGATGTATCCCTTATTTAGTGTTCTTAAATATGGCAATCCCATGTAAATATAGCAAAAAAGGGAATTACCTTCTAAACTGCTGAAAGATCCTCTGCCACTTACTGTCCAACTTCCCAATATTACCTTTACATTGTAAGCACACGGGCAGGGCCTTGTACCTTTTGTATCAGCCTATTCATATTGCATTGCTTTTTCCCAATCGCACAACTCTACAGAATATGTTGGTGCTTTATAAATGCCAGTAATAATAATCAAAATAAAGAAAAGCCATTTTCTTAATTTTCATCTTTCAGCTCTTAGCTCTTTCAGCTCTCTAATTTGGTACCCTGATATGAGAGTGACATTTTAAGGACTCCAAATTAGGGAGTTATCTGCAAAACATACGCATGGGGAATAATGGATGTCCAATTTCAGAAGCTAGAAAAGCATTTACTAGCTTACAATTTGCTTACAATTTCAGAATTTCAGAAATTCAAATTTTTTTTTTAAAATTTGAAAATGAACGAATCGAAACAAAATTTCCCTCTGTGCACATCCGTACAAATTATCACCATCTCTTAGAAAAACGTTTCAAATGATTAATCTCCAAAAATTGGGACTTCTGTAGATTAAATCATTTGAAATGTTTTTTTTCAAAAATATGAAGTCATTTGAAACGCATATCCAGAAATATTAAATCTGAGTTGTGTACTGCTCCCTTGTTTTGGCCTTAAGTATCATATTCCCAGGTGAATTTGCGGTACTTTTTGGGGTGTATTCACTTAACACTAAATTGTAATGAACTTAAAAAACAACGAATTGCAAAACAGGCAAAATAGCCACACTGGGACTTTGACCAAGATAGAGGATGTTTTTGAATAATCTGTTTTTGCCTATATTTTGCAATTTGACTTTACATTTACCATAATATGTTGTTTAGAGAATAAAATGCCATGCTTTAGTAAATAAATATATAAACGTTTTAGACATTGTGTGAGCATTAGCAACTAAACACTATGCTCTCTCCGCTCTGCCCGTGGCCTTCTCCTGTCTGCAGCTCGCACCCTTTCAGCCAACTCACGCTTGCAGGACTTCTCGCGGGCGGCTCCCTTCCTATGGAATAGCCTGCCTACCGCCATCAGACTCTCCCCTAGTCTTCAATCTTTTAAGAAGTGCCTTAAAACCCATCTCTTTAGGAAAGCTTACGGCCTCCCAGAATAACCTCTACCTCACATACCCGTCTCTTCCTCTCTCCTAAAGGGAAGCACTTTACTCTCTCCTCCAGCTCTGCTTCATTCCCACCTTATTTGATTGCTATTTCCTGTCCTAATGCGTTTTATTCCCCACCTCCTATAGACTGTAAGCTTGTTTGAGCAGGGTCCTGTTCAACCTATCGTTCCTTTAAGTTTTCTTGTAATTGTCCTATTTATAGTTAAATCCCCCCTCTAATAATATTGTAAAGCGCTACGGAATCTGTTGGCGCTATATAAATGGCAGTAATAATAATAATAACACCACAAAATACTAGCTTTAATTGAAGATTGTGATATAATTTTGAGGACAGTCTCAAACAAGCACATTTAGTTCACTCACTATTTTTGCTACATTTTTACACCTGATACCAAGGTATAGTGAGAATAGCCAAACAGAAAGTGATCCATTGTGAAAAGGTGACCTTGTAGGACGAGTGGAAAAAAGTTTTCCGTGGCATACTTTCAAGATAATAAGGAAATTGGGACTGTGCAAGGAGAATACTGGAGTTCTTAGTAGCTTGCTGGGGGTGGGGGAATGGGACACAGAGCACAGGACAGAGCAGCCTAGTCTGCCCCATGCTGGCTTTATACAGAATAAAATATCTGTGCTGCCAAGTAACAAGTGGGGGTAGGGAGAGTGAAGGAGAAAGTGAAAGCAGAACAAGAGGCTGGAAATTCACAGGATTATTCACTAAAGTGGAAAATGTCAGTTTAAATATAAAAATTTAATTTGAGTTCTCAGTTTGGTAAATAACTCTGCAAGTATACGAAACTAAACAAACACAGAACTAAACAAGAGAAAGCAAGTGAATATTACAAAATATTACAAAAGAAAAACGTTATATGGTAATTTTGCCATTTTTAAAATAAATTTACAAACACCTAAATATGGGGTAATGTCTTTAATTTACTATGTAGAAGTAACAATAACCAATTCCAGTCCAAATCTATAATCTGTAGCACTAAAACTGGATCAGGTTCACACACACTCAATTTACCGTACAGGTAGGGCCGGCCAAAGACATTGTGCTGTCTTCATCCCTCGCCAAAACCACGCGCACATCCATTATGTTATGCAGTGTGTGTAGTGAATAAAGTATATGTGTAGGTAATGTAGTGAGTGTAGTGAATGCTGTGTGTTTGTGTAGTGGATGGAGTGCGTTTTACCTGACAATAGGCTTTTTCAAAGTGTTACAGAGACAGGTCCTTTTATCTGTAACTCTTTAAAAAGCCTATTGTCAGGTGAAACACGTTAGTGTAATATCCCTTTTTTATTTCTAATAAAAATAGTGTTATTTACTCTACTCTGGACCTGCCTTATTACATCTCAGGAGATTTATTCAGTAGATTCTCACACTGAATTCCTTGGGAGCATACCACCTAAGCTACATGGACTGAGGAAAACCTATTTTTGCTCTTTGCCGGTGAGTATCTCTCTTTTTATTACTTTTATCATCTTTTCCCGGTGGAGGGTTCTTTTTTTATCCATTTCATTTGTATATACTCTCATCAGTGAAGGCCTAATACTGCCTACCTGAGCGTGGACTTCACCAGATATCGTTCCAAGAAATTCCTTACCTTAAGATCAAAGTTACAAGTATATCCAAAGGCGGGGATTGTTCTGCCCGGATGCACACACTTGGAGCTGGTTAAAGCTCAAAAAAATTGTAAGTGCATCTCTCTTATCTACCTCACCACTAATAGTGACATCCTATACTATATTCTGTTTTTTTTTTTTGTCCTCTAGTCTTTCATATCAATTTGTTTGGATCTAAAAAAAAACAATGGAGGACATCAATTCTGTACAATATCCACTCACAATCAGAAATAAGAGACTCTGGAGGCCATAAATCCTATTTGCTACACCAGATGCAGAGAGTGTGTCTGTGTAATGGATGCTCTGTGCGTGTAGTGGAAACAGTGTGTGTATGTGGTGGATGCAGTGTGTGTATAGTGTATATAGAGAGTGTGTCTGTGTAGTGGATGCAGTGTCTGTGCATAGTGTAATGCATGTAGTGTGTGTAATGGGGTTTTGATGGGTCTGTGAGGGGTGAGAAGTTTTTTAAAAATGTATAATTAGGTTTATTCCTTCCTCTCTGCCTCTTACCTGTGGTCAGGGAGGGAGGACATTAGATTCCCTGGTGGTCCGGTGGCACAGCAAGCTTTCCTGTGAAGGGGGGCCCAGAAGTCTAATCTTCCCCTCCAGCAGCATGTCCTCTTGCTAGACACGTGAGTGTTGCTGCGGGTTGCCATGGCAACTCTCCGCGCAGCATATAATGCATGGAGAGGACGTGCTGATGGAGGAGAACATTGGAATTCTGGGCCCCCTCTTTACAGGACAAGGTAGCTGTGGCTCGGAGCAGAATATATATATACCCCCAAGGGTTGAACAGATTCTATAGATGAAATATATATCCTTCCGAGGTAGATAAAATGAGTACCATTAAATAAGGTAATAGTTACATCCCCTGGATGTTTGTCAAGTAACATCCCCAGGACCTACTTGGAAACCAGAGTAATCTGAATGTACCTTTCCTGGTTAAATACGTTGTTATTATTGATACATATATACACGCACGCAAATAGGCAGCAGGCAACTTAAAGTGTGCAAGATGCCGTCTGGAGCCATGACCCCTCTGGACCAATGGACGGGTGACCCTGCATAGGTGAGCCTTTTCATCTACATAGAAAAATAATATGATAGGTACCTAAACATAGATGCACTGATCTTCTGTTTTCCTGTATAAATGTCCTAGGACAGGGATGGTGAACCTGTGGCATGCATGTGTTCATGTCAGTGAGAGTGTTTGCACATGTGTGCCAGTGAATGTACAAAAGTGAAAGTATTTGTATTACTCTGTGTTATTTGGTCCAGTGTATTTTATTTAATATATTTTTATAAATGTTTGCTTACATATAGAAACAAATAAAATCAATAACATAATATTCAACATAGTATCAAATAAGCAGACAAAAGAAATACAAAATATATATATATATATATATATATCTCCTTATTAAACATCCCCCTCTGCAACCTCCCCCTAGGTCTCGCAGTCTCCAATTATAATATATACATATATATATATAAAAACTTTTAAACACATTAAATATTTCTAGCTATTTACCGTTAGTGTATTGTTTTTATATTCGGTCCAAGGAAGCCATCTTTTATTATGCTCTATACTTTTACCCATACTCAGATAAATTACATATTCCAGGGGGATATGAGGGGATTAATGTTGTCTCCAATATTTTAGAATTGCTCTTGTCATGTTTAATTTTTTGATACTTTAAGGTCCTTATGTAGTTTTATTTTTAGAGGTTTGTGCACTCATGCCCAAAAAACACATTTCCATCATCACAGTCCTCGGAGGTCCATTCATATACTGGCCATTACAGGTCAGCCATCTGAGACAGCATGTTCACTCACATTCTTCTGCAGGTCCCACACTCACCATCTAATACATACTAAAACAGCAGGCTTCTACTCACTTGGCATGAGAGAAATAAGACAAGGAAAAGTTTTATCACATTCCACATTTGAAGATAACAGATTCCATCATACAATTCTGAGACAAGCAGTCTAGTCAATATGGTTCTCTCACTCACAACAGAAAAAGCAGTGTACAAGGGAAAGTTCCCTCACACACAACTAAGAAAAGCAGTCTGCAAAAACACTACCCAAGATACAAGGTTTAATTACACTCCAAGTCACTCACCCACATTTGAGGCTGGCCAAGAGGTATTTTCACCAATAATTATTGTTTGATCTTTACTCATCCCTCATTAATTGTTTTCGAAAGAATTACAACATTAACCTCCTCCTTTTTTCCTGATAATTTTACACTTTATTGTAATCCACACAATTAGACAAATAAGAAAAATATTGCTAAGAAAAAAAAAAAAAAAGATGTACTCACAATTTAAAGGATTTTGCATTCCTCCCAACATTTGAAATGGACAAAGAGAGGCACTTTAATTTTAGAAGTGTGAATGGAGGTGTAACTGAGGGTGGGCTGTGGGGTGACTTACTAAAAAAAAATGTTTGCAACTAAAACACAATTTATACCAAGAACAACGAATCATACAATTATTTATTAAAATCTGATTTCTAAAGCATTTATTGTTATTTAAAGACAGTATTGGGAGTAATATTGTCGTGAAGCTTTTTTATGCACTCAGGCACACCAACAATGTGGAGCTCTGAAAAAGGGGGACAGAGGCACTTGGGACTGTCCCTCCTAAATATATACCCTTGGGAGGTATACTTTTGTATAATGTGACAGTGGCGGAAATATATGTTAGACATCTGCACATATATATATATATATATTCACCAAGTAGCATAGAGATAGCACTCCCAGGACTCCAAAGGTATACCCAGATTGTTGCCATAGTAAACATAGCCTGTTTGGTGTTTGGATATACAGATCAGACTCGGCATCCGGTTTCATGGTGACGACCTCCAATGATGTCATGACGCCGGACGTAACGTAATGACGTAATCGGGGTCAATAAATCATCCATTCTGGCTCTGACCAAGTTTGTCTCAGACAGTATCCCTTCACTTATTGGGTAAGTGTATATTGGTGGTGGGTATATATGATTGTCTTTTAAGATGTTATTTTATCCTGAGTTTGGGTGACAAACTAAAACGTTGATCTCTTAATTGAAGAAAATAAAAGTTACGTTTTACTTTTAATACCCTTGGAGTCCTGGGAGTGCTATCTCTATGTTTGGTTATATTATGCTGACAAGCACTGGGCAAAGACACCAGTAAGTTGGAGTGCAAGACTATTTTTTCTGTTCTATATATATATATTAGACACGTGCAATTTGTTTTGGTGCTTCTGAATGTCTGAATTGCCAAAGTGCCGAATTGCCGAATTTCTGAAGTGCTAAACTGAACCGAATAGCCAAAGTGCTTCCGATTTCTGAAGAGTGGCAAAACAGAAGAGGGTGGGAAAAATAATGGAATGATGACAGGTATCTAACCCTAAGCCTAGCCCTAAACCCACCCCTAACCCTAACCCTACTATGGTTAGGGGTAGAGTTAGGTTTAGGGGAAGTATTGGGGGTAGGGTTAGGGTTTGGGTAGGGTTAGGGTTATGGGGTTAGGGTTAGAGTTGGGGTAGTGTTGGGTTAGGGGTAGGGCTAGGGTTGGGTAGGGGTAGGGTTAGGGTTAGGAGCTAGGGGTAGGGTTGGGGTAAGGGCTAAGGTTAGGGACAGGGTAGGGTCGGGGTAGGGTTAGAGGTGGGGGTTAGGGTTGGGGTAGGGTTAGGGGTAGGGTTGGGGTAAGGTTAGGGTTAGAAGTTAGGGTTAGAAGTTAGGGTTAGAAGTTAGGGTTAGGAGTTAGGGGTAGGGTTAGGGGTGGGGTTAGGGTTAGGGGCTGAACCGAACTGAAGTGCCGAATTGCCAAAGTCCTGAATTTCGGAAGTGTTGAATTGCCAAAGTCCGAACCGAACCAAATTTTTTGCCCATGCACATCCCTAATACAGGGAGTGCAGAATTATTAGGCAAATGAATATTTTGACCACATCATCCTCTTTATGCATGTTGTCTTACTCCAAGCTGTATAGGCTCGAAAGCCTACTACCAATTAAGCATATTAGGTGATGTGCATCTCTGTAATGAGAAGGGGTGTGGTCTAATGACATCAACACCCTATCTCAGGTGTGCATAATTATTAGGCAACTTCCTCTCCTTTGGCAAAATGGGTCAAAAGAAGGACTTGACAGGCTCAGAAAAGTCAAAAATAGTGAGATATCTTGCAGAGGGATGCAGCACTCTTAAAATTGCAAAGCTTCTGAATCGTGATCATCGAACAATCAAGCGTTTCATTCAAAATAGTCAACAGGGTCGCAAGAAGCGTGTGGAGAAACCAAGGCGCAAAATAACTGCCCATGAACTGAGAAAAGTCAAGCGTGCAGCTGCCAAGATGCCACTTGCCACCAGTTTGGCCATATTTCAGAGCTGCAACATCACTGGAGTGCCCAAAAGCACAAGGTGTGCAATACTCAGAGACATGGCCAAGGTAAGAAAGACTGAAAGACGACCACCACTGAACAAGACACACAAGCTGAAACGTCAAGACTGGGCCAAGAAATATCTCAAGACTGATTTTTCTAAGGGTTTATGGACTGATGAAATGAGAGTGAGTCTTGATGGGCCAGATGGATGGGCCCGTGGCTGGATTGGTAAAGGGCAGAGAGCTCCAGTCCGACTCAGATGCCAGCAAGGTGGAGGTGGAGTACTGGTTTGGGCTGGTATCATCAAAGATGAGCTTGTGGGGCCTTTTCGGGTTGAGGATGGAGTCAAGCTCAACTCCCAGTCCTACTGCCAGTTTCTGGAAGACACCTTCTTCAAGCAGTGATACAGGAAGAAGTCTGCATCCTTCAAGAAAAACATGATTTTCATGCAGGACAATGCTCCATCACACGCGTCCAAGTACTCCACAGCGTGGCTGGCAAGAAAGGGTATAAAATAAGAAAATCTAATGACATGGCCTCCTTGTTCACCTGATCTGAACCCCATTGAGAACCTGTGGTCCATCATCAAATGTGAGATTTACAAGGAGGGAAAACAGTACACCTCTCTGAACAGTGTCTGGGAGGCTGTGGTTGCTGCTGCACGCAATGTTGATGGTGAACAGATCAAAACACTGACAGAATCCATGGATGGCAGGCTTTTATTTATTTATTTATTTATTTATTAAAAATTCTTAAGAAACGCAGTCTTATTACCCATAGGGTCTCGATGCGCATACCAGCAATCAAAAACAAGCAAAACAATATCCAGCACACAACAGCATTATAATCACATGCATTTGAACCAGGTTAAAAATTTCATGTCATCCCGTATGCCTGAGCAAATAAAACTGTTTTTAAGCTCCGGCGGAACTTCAATAGATCATTCTCAAGTCTTAATGTCAGAGGCAGGGAGTTCCAAAATTGCGCTCCCTGAACATCACTCGTCCTCCCTCCGCACTTTTTCTTTTTAAAATTTGGAATCTTCAATAAGGCTAAATCAGCCGATCTCAAGGATCGACTGGGAGCATAGCGTGTGAATTTATCCTTCAGATTGTCTGGTCCCATACCGTGGATTGCCTTATATACCAAACAACCATTTTTAAACAGAACCCGTTCACGAACGGGCAGCCAGTGCAGGGCTTTTAAAGATGGAGTGATATGGTCATTGCGGGCCACACCCGTAAGTAGCCTTGCAGCTGCATTCTGTATCAACTGTAGCTTGTGTATGATGTTCTCATTGGGAACTCATATAGATGTTAAACAGGATTGGAGATAAAGCCGAACCCTGGGGGACTCCACACGTCAGGGCGATGTTAGAGGAGTAAAAAGTTCCCAATTTTACCCTTTGAACCCTGTCGTGGAGAAACGAGGTCACCCAAGCCAGCGCCCTATCATCCACACCAGCCACAGTAAGTAGCCTCTCTATCAATCTATCATGATCGATGGTATCGAAGGCCGCCGATAAATCCAGGAGTACCAGGGCAATTTCCTCCCCTCTGTCCAAGGCCCACAGGAGATCGTCGTGGACTTTAACCAGGGCAGTCTCTGTCCCTCTACCAGGTCGAAATCCCGATTGGAAGTCATCCAGAATGTGATTAGATTCCAGGTGAGGCTGAATCTGCCATACCGCCGCTCTCTCGATGATCTTGGCCAAAAAAGGCAAGGTGGAAATAGGTCGATTGTTGCTCAACTCGGAGCGTGGCACAGTTGGAGTCTTCAGCAGAGGGATAACCACAGCCTGCTTCAGAATGCCAGGAACAACTCCGGTGGCAAATGACATACTAACAATGTCTGCAATATAGGGGGCCAAAACATCAGCGGCATCCTTCACCAGCTGAGCAGTGCAGGGATCCAGCGATGAGGACGATGCCCTGAGAGACTTGAGGATGATCAAAATCTCGGGTGTACTAACGGGTTTAAAATTCGAGAACATCGAGCCATCATAGGGTGTAAAAGTTTTTGTATCAGGTTCCACCACTATGTTGCTCCTAATTAGATCATTTTTTTGTTTAAAAAAGTGAGAGAGGGATTCGCAAAACTTTTGAGATGTTTCTTCTTGGGGAAGCGAACAGTTAGGATTTGCTAGGAGGTTTGTTGTGCGAAAAAGCTCTGCCGCTGAGTTTTTCGCTTTTGTAATCTTATCTGTGAAATATAGTTTTTTCGCATTTTTAATACTAGATTTATATAATTTTAAGGATTTTAAATATTCCAATTTAAGATCGGCATTGTAATCTTTTCTCCACCGTTTTTCAGCTGCTCGACATCGCCATTTCATCTCCCTGGTCACCTGATTAAACCAGGGAGGGTTTTTATTTACTTGTCTTACTAGACAAGTTTTTTTCATGGGGGCTAGAAGTTCTATTGATTCTACAATCACTGAATTAAACAGTAAGATTTTCTCTTCTACTGTGTGGGAATCATGAAATTTAATGGGGTCCATTTTGCTGGAAAAAGTTGTGCTAAGAAGAGGTCCGGTGACTTTAGAAATATCTCGAGACCATGAGCAGATATTATTTCTTTTTGGGATGTGGGGGATTTTCTTCATTTCAACACCTACTGCCTCAAACTTGATCAAATTATGATCACTCCAGGCCGTGGGTTGAGGAGTAGCAGTCGAAGAAATCAACCCATTGTGGAAAATCCAATCTAGTGTGTGTCCGGTTCTATGTGTAGGGCCGGACACTACTTGGTTATACCCTATGGTTTTAGCATAGAGTAATAAACTCTGGGCATGAGAGTCCATAGGAGAATCAGCCCATAAGTTAAAGTCTCCCAAAATGATGGAGGAGGTAAACTTCAGACTTATAGTAGTTAACAGTTCGGATATCTCCTCCATAAAAACGGGGGTACTAGTATTAGGCGGATGATAAATAAGAGCAAGACCTGCCGTTTCCCTCTCAGTGCGCTGCCAAAGGAGAGAGAGATATTCAAATGTGGTGAAGGATGTCACCTCCATCTCAATTTCCCTGATTTTAAGGTGTTCTTTAAAGATAATCGCAATCCCCCCGCCTCTTCTTGTGGCCCGATTACACATAAGTATGTGATATCCAGGGGGGGCCAATTCATCAAGACGCGGTGGGGTTGAGGGAGAAAACCATGTTTCTGTTAAAAACAAAAAATCAAGGTTGTTATCCTTAATTACAATATTAATGGCCTCAGCGTTCTTAATTGCTGAGCGGGCATTCAATAGAGCACCCTTAAAAGACGGGCCAAGATTGGCGCACCCCATAGGAAAGCATTGAAAATTAATTTCAATGCTTCCCTATAGAGAATAGAGCGACGCTGGAGGTCCTCACACAGCGTGAGGACGTCCAGCGACGCTCTAGCACAAATAATCTGTGCTATGATGCAGGAAGTGACCTCTAGTGGCTGTCTAGTAGACAGCCACTAGGGGAGGACTTAACCCTGCAAGGTAATTATTGCAGTTTATAAAAAACTGCAATAATTACACTTGCAGGGTTAAGGGGGTGGGAGTTGGCACCCAGACCACTCCAATGAGCAGAAGTGGTCTGGGTGCCTGGAGTGTCCCTTTAAGGGTAGTGGGAGTTGGCACCCAGACCACTCCAATGGGCAGAAGTGGTCTGGGTGCCTACAGTGTCCCTTTAACATATTGATTTTATTGTCAGGCGGGCGGACAAATAAGGAGCAGCCTCATGGGGTTTGAAGGAGCGGAGGTTTGTGGGTATCAGGTCGGGTTTTGCAGAGGCAGCGCAAGCAAGGTGTTAGGCGCAGGGCAGCGCATGCAGATTGTTCGGCTGAAGCTCGCACTCAGGGTTGGTTCCCTGATTGGTTAATTGCGGCGCGAGCCACCTAGCGGCGGGAACCGCCGGGGTATAAATTTAAAGGCGCCAAAATTAATTCACCTCAGCTTGTGTCAGAAAAATATAGGTTGGCTGCTTGTAAGGATTGAGCTGCAGCTCTGCCCACCCTCCATTTTTTCTTTCAGGAGTCCTTTCATGACTTTATTATGGGATATAAGTCATCCTCCTGGGCATCACAGGAGGGTGGGTTTGGTTTATTTGGTTGGAAATATTTATTTATGGCTCCGGGATTCAACGGTCGGAGCCTGTAAATGATTTAGTGATTTGGTTTAAAGTTATGGTTTATTATTATTATTATTGATGTTAAAATTGGAATTGTGAAATCCATAATAAAAGTGAGTCATTCGCCAAATGTTTTTCAATTTATCAAAATAAACAGATTAAAGGAAGAAGTTGTTTTTGTTTTATTTATACTATGTATCATTAAGAATGTGACATTCAAATCCTATTTATACTTTGTTTAACAATTCTGCTTTGGACTTCAGTGTATGTCTTGTGCTTTGTTTTTTCTGCACGGTAAAGGGTTAATTTGGCAGTTGTTTTGCTAAGTTGAATTGAGGCTGCAGCCTCCCTATTTAATGTGATTCCTATATGCTGTGTTCACATTAAGATGGAAGCATTGGTGTCTAAACCAGTCAGTGTACTTTTTCTTTATTATTTGCAAATAAAATGGATTAAGAGTTATTGTGGCAATCTCCTCCCAGTTAGTAATTCTGCTCTACTAAAACCATATAATTAAAGGGACATGCATCACTAAATACATGTTTTTTATTTAATGTAAAGGGCTTGCCCTATTGATCTACTGATTGGAGAATCTATTGAGAATGTTGCTGTGTAACTGCTTTTGAAGTGCTGGTCTAACACATTGCAGCAAACCCCTTTGTGATTCCACTCCTTCGCTATCCAGACTCAGACCCAGCCTCCCACACACCCACCATGAGTGGGCACTCCCATCACTGCTCCATTGGCGAGCTCCAGGATTGTGCTTCCTCTTCCCTGGGATCCACCCCTTGTCCTGAGGCAGGACCTGTGCAGTGCTGGATCACTGATACATTGTATCTCCCCTGAATGGGCTCCTGTCAGGGAAGCTCTGGCTCTGCAGCATGCCGGTTAAAAGCAGGTACAACCTGGTGGACGATGGGCACGACCTGCGGATCCCCCTGCACAATGAGGAGGCTTTCCAGCATGGCATCTGCTTTGAGGCCAAGGTGAGAGCTCAGGCTTCCTGGTGTCATTTCTGCTGTGAGAGGGAGTTGAGACCCATGTCATGGTGTATTCAGGTGACAGATTTCCTCCTGTATATATCTGTGGCAGGGGGCATGACACCCAATGGTGGACAGGTGGGTGTGATGAGGGCATGTTTAGGCGTGAGGTGGTCCATTATGTGTGAGGGTTTTTTTTTTCATATCTTGATTTTATTCAAAATATAAGGAGGTACAACCCGCCAGGCTGCCTTTTGGAGGGACTCCAATTCTTAGAATGGGGTATTGAACGCAGCCTTTACTGTGAATACAAATCCACATGTAGGCAGAAGGCAGGTGCTGGGAGAGAGCCATACCTATGTATTTTGGGGTCACTGACTCCGATCTTGTAATGTTTATAAGTTTGTTACAAGATGCTAACCAATAAAGGGTATGGTTTGAGTGTCTAAACCTGCAATATTACCTATATTGCTTTATTCTTGGGCAGAACAAGCTTTCTACTGATCATTCAGAGTGTGTGTGTGTGTGTGTGTATATATATATATACACACGTGAATAGTTGGGGCTGCACTCTGTCTTTACAAATCTTTATTGGCAACTATTAAAAAATCAACGTGTCAGTCATCTTATGGACTTTCTTAATCTTTTTTTTTAGCAAAAATAGTGCAGCCCTACTATTCAGGTGTTTATCTGCTTGAGCCCTGCATTTGGCATCTGACAGTATAGGGGATTTTCAGCTTGAGTGCAAGGAACCACTTCAAATTATTTGTGTGTGTGTACTATTAGATCATTTTGCTTCACCATTGGAGTATTGCAAAAAGAAAAAGCAGTATTGCAGTGATAGTTTGACAGCAGCTTGAGTGGGACCTACATTAGAGAGTGGCAGTTCCTTCTATAGCTTATTATTTTCATATAACATAGAATTAAGTAGTTATTAAAAAAGGAAAAATTGGGATATTGGCCTTTAAAATAGCAGAGCATGATGGGAGATGAAGTAAAACACTAGGGCAGGCTTCCCCAAATTCCTGTTAGAAATATGTTGGTGAGTTTCAAATAGAGATATTGATCCCCTAGTGCAGGCTTCCCCAAACTCCGGCCCTCCAGATGTTGCTGAACTACAACTCTCATGATTCTCAGCCTATCTATTTAATTCATAGAATCATGGGAGTTGTAGTTCAGCAACATCTGGAGGGCCGGAGTTTGGGGAAGCCTGCACTAGGGGATCAATATCTCTATTTGAAACTCACCAACATATTTCTACCATTTATTTAGGAATATGGATCAATTTTTATCAGAGATAATCTTCACTGCCTACTTGCTAGGGGAGATGTTGGTATAATACAGTATCTAGAGATACTGTAGGCCAGTTTGATAGGAACCAGGTAAGAGCTGCATTTAACGCACAGGTGAGTTAGCGCTGCATTAATATGATTAATGTGGCTTTTTAACACAAACCAACAATTATGACCATGAACAATGAACTCTCCTGGGTGCTTATCCTTCAAATGGTGAATCATAGAGAGTAGGTTCGTATTTTCATTTTTTTTTTTTATTTATTTATTTTTTTTTTTAGAAATTATGCATAATTGGCAAAGTATGGGAAAAGTCTGCAATTCAACTTTATTCCAATTTGTGTAATTTTGATCTAGGTTTTGGAAATTGTTGTTCTGTTTTTAAACTGTTTGCAGTGAAAACAATAAAAGCTCAGTCCAACTTGTCTTGCTCCAAATACCTGTCTGTTAGTACCCCTTTAGTAAAGTGCTACATAATTTGTTGATGCTTTATTATTATTAATAATAATAAAAAAGCACATGTTACTATTTAGAGAATAAACCCTTTGAGATTTTTTACTAAACTGGGAATTAAGGAGGTAATTAAAAATGTAGGCCAAACTGGAAAAACAGTCAAATTCTTCTACATTCTCTCCTTTATTAATTGACTTAAATTTAGCATTCTCCTGGTTAGTACCCAACAGTTGCTGGTATAGTAAATTAACTTGCTAGAGCCAACAATTCAATATGTTAGCACCTATTTAGCATGTAATTTCCTGCGGAATACCTATTTGTAGGGTCTATCAAAAGCTTGTTACAAATGTTCTGCTTCTGAGTTTGAAGTCATGTGAAAACGTGAGACTACTTTGGGGACGCTGAGGTTAAAATCAGAAGTACTTGGAAAGTCGAATCACTTGTAAAACTCTGCTCTCAGTGAAAAGGGGGGTTCAAGGGTACACTATTATTGTCATTTGTGATTAGAATGTTTACATGTACTTATTGAAATACTTTCAGTGCAAATAGTCACATTTCATGTGGTTGTGATGTAAGCATTTAAATGTTGCTCACATTTTTTTCAACTTCCGGCTGGAAGGATCCTTATATAATTTTTCTGACCCTTATGCCTCATTTCCACTGAGCGGAACGGTTCGGGTCGGTACAGTTTGGAAGGGTTAGAATGGTCCAGCCTATTCAGGTGAACGTTTCCACTTTTGCAAGTCGGACCATTTGGGGTTTAGACCAAAAGTCCAGCGTGTAATTTGTCGTCAGCATTGACGTTTTCCTCTCCGCCAATCAATGGATTGTATAGTGTGACGCTAGTAGCTCCGCCCTAACCGTACCATACCATTTCCTATGGCCCTACATCTGAAGGAGGACCAGGAATGGTGCGGTTCGGTTGTATGGCAATTTCCTTCCAGTGTCTGCTGCCATTTCGAAATGCCCAGTTTTTCTACTGTCTGCATTTCTTCATTTCTACCTATTCAATTGAATTGTATTTTTGCCCTTCTATTTTTGCATTGCTGCATTGGGGTTTTGTTCTTCAGTAGTGTGTGATTGTGTCTGAGTACTTTGCCACTGCTCTAGGCCCATACTTGTATCCCACCGAGCTGCCATGTCTTGCCACACTCCTTATCAGTGTAAGGTTGCTTTAGATATTGTGTTGCCTCTTTCATTCATCCAGTTGTTGGTTAAGGACCATTGCCAGATGTCCTGTATCTTTTGTAACTGCTACATGTTAACACAACCTGTAAAGTTGAAGAAGATCACAGACTCTTTAAAATGTTGGCCTTACTTACTGAAACGAAAGGTCTCCAATTTATCAAACCACAGCACCACTCCCTGACGTCTGCACTTTGAGACCAAATTCTGGGCCTCCATGCTAGCAATTAAAGTTATTTTAGTTTTTGTATTTTAGTCAAATTACATAAATATATCCCAGTAATGAAAAGGTTTACAGATCCTCCAACCTGTAGGAGGCAGATTTATATTTCTGATTACTTTGCTATATCTGTAGGGAAATGCTTACATTCCTTGAGGAGGGGTTTCATTTGTGTGTGGAGGGGGGGTAGGGTGGGGGATGATTGTTGGTGATGTTGCAGCTGTTGCTGGTCTGGGTTAGCATAAGAACAAAGTGCCTTATCTGTAGCAGGTTACCTGACATACTACATTCTATTCATATATCTTTCTTGATTTACAAAGGCTCCATAATTCTAATGTGTGACAGATATCCTTATCTGCTAATGCATTGCTATGTAATCCTGCCTCTTATTACAGGAAGATGACAGCTGACTAGTCTCTGTGAACACATTCCATTAAGCAGAGTTTTTTTTTCCCTTTTCATAAATATCTCCACGCAGTCATTTGGACCTTGAACTGGATGACAATGGCATATCACGCACCTATGATTTCTAAAGCTTGCTCAGCATTGGGGTTGACAAGGGATCACAGAATGTAGGGGCCCTGCTGAAACAAGTTAGGAGCCAAACTGATAAAACAAGGATGATGTAATAAATGTATTTATTTATTTCGCTCCCTACATCCCTCGTGTGTTTCTGATGGAATAAATACAACTAGGTATCATATGTTATTAATTTTATTAGTAATATAGTCGTAACATCCAGCACCAGTTTCAGTGAGATATAAAACTGTAAATAATTGATAATAAAATTAAACCGAAACAAGAAGTGAAGCTCAAATGAGCTTATTTTGCTTTAAATAAAAGGTCTCTCTATTGTGACAGACCCTTACAGATTGAGAGAACCAGTGCTGCCAGTACAAGCTTTCAGTCTGATCATTTGTGATATAACTACTGTGGACCTCACTTGGTGTTTTTGAATGATGCAGCAATAGGGTGCCTGCTTCTGGCCGAAACTGCAGAAATGAAAAGAATATAGCTGCAACACTGATCTGTCAAATTAGACAAATTATTTTTTTTTTTCTGCCATTAGCAGTGGACCTGGTAACTTTTCAACCAGTTATGATCTCTCTCAAGACTCTAAACTGGACAATACTCTGCCTGGTTCTTTTTCAACATACTTTATTACTTTCTGATCAGATGTTAGCCAAAAAGATGCAAACAATTATTAAAATAAATGTCCCTTTTAGGGTGTTTGAAATAATTTGCAGTTAGATTTCCTGTCTTCTTCCTTGCAATAGCCTATGTCCTAGTATAGGACCTCCTGATTGGCATCTCATTTCCTGTCATTTTCAAATTTTATTTTTTATGAGTTGGTTGGAAACCAAAAGGTGTAGCGTACATGGGCTTAACAATTTCTGATCTTTCAGCACATCCTTCAGTGGAAATTTGGATCTGTTTTCATCCAGTTGTATTCATTGATGGGCAATGAAGGCACTTACACAAGCCTGTGTGGACCTCTCATTGGACAGCTTCAACCCAGATATCAGTAGAATTTGTGTATAATCTAGATGAAAATATTTGTGTATGCGTATGTTCGTGTAGTTTTTTTTTTATGTGTATAAGGGGCTGATTTAATGTATTGTGTGGTAGGTAGGTGTGTGTGTTTCTCATCAGTTGGTTCATAAGCATTGCTTCACATATGTGGACTTGATCGTGCATTGGCATTCCACTGGTATAATTTATACCTTTTTTGTATTCATTGTGCATTAAAATAGAACAGAGCCTAAGGGCTACATTCTATTTTTATTTTTATATTGCTGGTCTGCAGCTTGCATTTTCCCATCATTTTATAATGGCAGCGGGCGACAGGTTTCTAAATCCTTCATGGTCTGTTTCATAAGTGAATGATAGGTTTCTTTATCTGAATAAATTAACTTGTGACCAAGGTGGGGATCTTTGCACTCTAGTAAATTCTTCTCCGTCTGCCCCAATATTCACACAAAATCTTTAAATTATACTGAAACGATTCTGTTGGTGTTGTTTGTCCACTGTTTGGTTAGGTTTGCATTTGAACATGGATGTTATTGACATGTTCTCCTGTCTGGTCACTAACCTGCTCCTATCCTACGTGTTCTGCCCCATCCAGCCTGGGCACGTCTGCTGTCTATCTCCCAGGAAATTAAAATGGAAACTCTATTGTTTAGTGCAGTGTCTTGGTTGCATCCTAAATAAAAGTCCAAATCCCTGAAGAAATAAACATAGTGAATCACAGTAGCAACTCTGCCAAGCAAATATAAAGGAAGTTCTAGGGCAAGTGTGGGATTACAGGATTTGGATTGCTACTTGCTAGTAACTTTGTTATTCACTTACAGGAAATTCTTTTGACTCTTTTTTTCATTGAATTCCATAGTTTAGTAGAGAATATGATGTTTCTTAAGGATGTTCATGAATAGAACTGGGTCCCATGGTCTGGTCTCCCCTTCAAATCAAATGTGCTCATGTTTTGGATGGAATTTGACACAGTTGGCCAATGAATTCCATCCAGATATGGGTGTAATTGATTTAACTATAATGCTAATCTAGAAGTTCCACACGTGCAATATCAGAGACAAATAAATGTAATAGTTAAAATATAACATATTTCATGAAAATATCAAAGTTATAACATAAGTACACGTCCACAATAACTGAAATGTCCTTTACACTTATAAAGAGACAAACAATGCAGTGCCCATATGGAGTAAAATAAAGTGGTAATCTGTGATAAAAGGCTCTTAAAAGAGGTGGATTGCAATACAATACAATACACAATAAAGTGGTAGCAGCTCACACTCCAAAAATAGGCACTCTCCAACCTATTAACAATCAAGTGTGTACAAAAAACGCTATTGTGCAAATAAATGCCTAATAGTGCAGAAAATGTGGAGCGCTTTAACAATAAAAAGAACACTTACTCCTGTGGTACTCAGGAGGTATATGAAGATAATCAAAAAGTCCTTGTGTGTCCACGGTAGGTAAACAACCTCAGAAATGGAGACAGAGAAGGGAAGCAGTGCTAACCCTGGTGTAGAAATCCTTGGTATAATAGGTGAGAAGCTAATTGTTACCAACATTTGACCACCTATTATACCAAGGATTTCTACACCAGGGTTAGCACTGCTTCCCTTCTCTGTCTTTGCGCTCCACATTTTTTGCACAATAGCGTTTTTAGTGCCCATATGGAGCATAATAGCTAAATGACACAACTTCCACCTTCAGAATATGTAATTAAACCCGTTTTTGAAGACACCAGGTTTGTTTTCCCTTGTGATATTGGCCTATCTAGATTAGCATGGGGAGATGAATTATGAAATCATGGATTAGGCGCAGTGTTAAGACCAGCTAAATTACAGGCTGAAAACGTTTTTTTATTTTGGACTGTAACCAATGTGATAACTGTTGCATGAAAATGGCTAATAATCAGAAAATATTATCGCTAGGTTACTATGCTGTATTGTAGGGATTGACCATTATAATTTTTCCAGGAAAAAAAAAGTTTTGAAAAAGCAACACAATTTTTACAGAAATCTGGCATTAACTAAACACCCTAACAACAATGACACTCCTGTCACTCTCAGTGAGATTCCAGCATGCACAGTGCTGTTAGAGACCGGAATATGATTTCTACCACTCTCGTGCAGGGAGGCCAGTGCATTACAGTAGATTATTCACGGTCTTCGCTTCAGCTGAGCTCTTCATATGGTGACTCACGGGGAGGGCTTGACGTGAGGTGCCTCATTGGCTGGAGTTTCGGGATTCAGAAGTTTGCGTGCAGTGACTGGGAGAGGTAAGTAAGTTATCAGTAAATAACAAGACCAATACTCCATATTGGAAATTAACAAGATATCCACTATTATAATCAGCGGAACCGATAATCGGTCTATCCCTACTCTACCAACTGGCCCAAGTTGGAAAAGTTTTCCCATTTATCTGTTATTTTGTTTTTGAGTTTTTTTTGTTTGTTTTTTTAAATTAAATAATTAGCAATTCCCAGGTGAATTCCTGACAACTCAAGGTTTTGTGAGTAACTCTTGCAGTATCAGAAAAGTCTTAAATTTGAAGCAAATATTTTTATTTTAAGGAAAACTAATACCCAATTTTTAGTTGGCTGTCTTTATCTCCAATGAGATGGTTTCCTCTTTAAAAGGAGAGCAAATGGTTATTGATACTTTTTGTTACGGGGCTGAGTTAAGATTCTGTATAAATAAAGTGTTGGGAAGATAAGACTATGGCCGTGTTCTGATACATTGACAAATTGAGAATTAACATCTGAGCGAATCACCCTCTTGGAATACAAAAATATTACATATATTATGAAGGTTCAATGTTTGTACAATAGGTTACATCTGGTACCATAAAATAACCACACATCCCTTGACCATTATACAACCTTATAGAGGTATTATTTGAACAAATTACTCCCACATAATGGCTTTACATACTATTACTCAAAATGACTCTTTCTATTGCTCAAGAGTCTTTTTCTACTACCCCCCCCCCCCCCCCCCAGTATCAGATTTTCCTTAAATGCTCAAACACCAGGATGATATCAAGCAATTTCTATGGCTCCCTCAATTACCACATCTAAAAATAATTGAACATTAGGTTAGATCTTGAGTGCAGGGCATTCAAATAATTTCTTATTGAAAAGTGGTTTGGGATATTCTACCTTAAATCCGACCTTTCTCCTGTCTCCCGTTCAGTTGTTTATGGGATACATTTATTGCTCCTCATAAAACTGGAGGACAAGGCTAGCGATCATAAGATGAACCAAAAACATATATAGTATCTAGTAAAAGCTAGGAACTTTGCAATTTCATTTGAGATCCAATTTAGAGTTACACCAGATTATTACTTTCTCACGTGCTGTCTTTGGATAGAAAATACTGTTTGCTAGGACAGGGAAGGAATACACAGGTTTTAAGTGTCCATTTTTATTTTAAATGTTTGGTATAATTTGTTTGCAATGTTAAGTGTATGTGCTGTGCCTGTTTGTGTTCATAATATATTTTCCTTTTTAAATTCTGTCTTTGTCATGTGTAAGAATCATGTTACAGAAGAGATCTATATAATAGTATTTGTGATTTTTATATACATTATTCGTAACTTGTGTTTTGGGATTTTCATCTTATTTTGACCAAGGTGACATGGGTGTATTGCAGGAACTCCGTTGAAAATGTATGTATTTATGAAAAGTCACAAATACGACATACAACAGACACATAAAGCAGTTCTGGAAGCTGTAGTGCTTTATAAGTATGGAGTGTTCCTTTAGCTATAACCTTGTGTGAACTTGTGTAGACTTTAACTAATAATACCGGTTGTACAATGATGATGTATTTGTGTATTTCTCAGTAGGCTTTAAGGAGCAATTTTTCTTCCCCAGCACAAATGCTCCTTGTCATGTACTTTTACTTTATGCTCTGTCTTTCATAACTGCAACATTTTTAAGCAGTGTGATATATATTATTATTTTTTTTTTTTTATTATTATTATTTTTTTAATTTTTTTTTTTACTTCTGATGCGGGAGCCAAGTTTATTCCCTTCTGTGAACAATGGAAGGTGTGTTTGCTTGCATATGACACTTGTCCACACATTCTGTGTCTGTCAATACAGTATGCATAATAAATTCATGACATAATGTGTGTGTTTTTCAGTATATTGGCAGCTTGGATGTCCCACGACCCAACAGCCGAGTGGAAATTGTTGCAGCCATGCGACGGATACGAGTAAGTGACTGCCTGATCTCCATAAACCTTATATTTTACCCAGGTGAACCAGACCCTGTGGGCATGTTTACAAAAATCTAAATTGTCGCGGTATATTTACTAAACTGTAAATGTGTTTATGCCAAATGTCATTTATTATTCTTGTATGGCCTAAATGTTGTCAAGTATTTAACTTACCGCTAATTACTGTTTAGTGAATAAATTAAACTGTGATCCGTTTTTAAAGGATACATCACAATCATTCGCAGAGCATGTATCTATGAGAGAACTTTGAATCAAGAAACTTTTACAAATCTTTTAATGCATGGTTTGCTCTACTCACTTCTGTCAAACCACTTCATGGTTTTGTGCTCTAACACAAAACAAGGGCATTGGTCTGTGTATTTTGAGTGTAAGTTGTGTATGAACATGTATGAGGGCTAGCAATGTCACTGAACATTGCAGGGAATTCAAAGTGACTTGTAAAGTTTATGTCAAAATAACCAATGACTGCTGACTTGGAGTTTTTTTTTTTTTTTTAATAGTTTGGCTATTTTGGCCTTACTTTGAAATACACTTTGAATTCCTGACAATTATGTCTCTAGCAATGAACCCTGTGTATGTTGTGTCAATGGAGGTTAGAAAGGATCGTGTGGATAAATTATGAAAGCGTATATATGTTTGCACAATTTTGCTTTAAAAAAATAAAATAAAAATTAATAAACATTAAGAGTTTTTCTCTTCAAATCAGATGGAGAAAGGGGTTAATTATGGGTGTCTGGGAAAGTTTTTGTCAAACTGATGCCAAAAGGATTTAATCATAGGTGCACGGGCAGGGCCCTCTACGTGTTGTATTGGTCTGTATTGTATTGTCTTTTTTCCCAGTTGTACAGCGCTGTGGAATATGTTGGCGCTTTATAAATACCAGTAATAAATAGGTGTGTAGCTACCATAGCCTGATGGTAACCTCACTACACAGAATTGTAGGAATCATATTGCTTAGAGTGCAATTTTGAAATTGAACCTAAAAAAAAGCATTGATGGTCTTAGAAACTGGTTCTTACTTCCTTGATTCTTGTTTGGCTAAGAATACTTTTTTTATGACTAAAAGAGCGGTCCATTTCCCACAAGATCAGAGAAGGGCATTAACGATGGCTTAATTGTGTACAGCAGCATAGCGCCCACGTGTCCCTATTTTTCTTCCAAACACATCTGTCCATTGTTTATGTTCTAATGTCCCTCTTTTCTATGATCTCCATATTAATAATCACAGTAATGCGTCCTTAAATTATAATGAATGTGTTTTAGAAATCAGTCTGTGTAAGTAACATGTAAAAACAAACACAAGTATTAATGGCGCTTAAAACAGAACAAGGAACAAGGCACTCACTATGATAAAAACACCTTATTTTTGTTTGTATTATCGTGTAACTAACGTGTGTTGTTATTATAATTTCAAGTGACAGAGCAAATGTATACTCACATACTATAATGCTAGGTTATATTCCTACAGATTGTAGCTGTCTTTAGATAGTGAATATTAATTGTAGAAAGATAATGAAGCAGACACAAACCAGGAATACACTTACTTTCGTCTTTTGAACTTGCCTAATACAGATTGCCATTGAACTGACGCCAAAACTCATGACATGTAATTTTCAAATTAAAGGTCCATTCCCCCATTACCATCCTACATTGATATCTGAAAATCCTTTTTGTATGAGGACAGTCTTGGAATATCAGCTGTGACAAAAGGTTAAGTTTAATAAGCTGCGCAAACTCTTGCATGTCTATCTCTTTTTTATTTATTAGGCCACTGCTTTGAAGGAGGGGATCCGGTCGGTGACTGATCTGTATTACATACTTGCATTCATTCATTACTTGGACAGAAGTTGCCAAGTTGTCTAAAATTCACACCTAACATTTTACAGTTTATCCGGCCCTGTGGAAGCCATACTGTTCAGTTCTTGCATTGGGATTCTCACCATTTTTCACCATATTAGCATTCCTTATCAATAGTGATGGAATGTGACGCTCCTAGGGGTAAGAAATGGCAAACCAAAGTCTGACTTGGTACACCGTGGTATAGGGCACCGCAGCCTCTAAATAAATCAAAACGTCAAACAGGACTTATTAGCAACCAGAACACACAAAAAAATGTACGTTTTTGTGTCAAGATACACGACTACGGCTTTTTTCCTATCCTGTTCAACATGTGGATTTTCTGTTTTTAAGCAGTCCAGATCATATCAATTCTCCATAGTGCAAACTAGCAAAGAGCATAATATGAATTTTGGTATATAATGTTTCCCAGACAATAAACACACCAGATTTTGTTTTATTATGATCAGCACAGCACACATTAAGTTCTTTTCTATTCATTAGACTATCTCATCACTATTTTCATAGCTTGATTTAAGTTTCTAGTTTCATCATGTGACTGGCTGTTGTATTCATCAGCTACCATTTACAGATTAGGTATCATGTGATACAGATAGCTGTGTCCACCTACTACCGTTCACAGCAAAAGGACATTAACCAATAATTTAAACAAAAGCTGACATGTTCTCAGGGGTAGCTAACACGTCATCCAGTCTGATTTCCCCTAAATCTGATTTATTTAGTCATTATATTTGTACAGCACTTATAAGTCCCTCAATAATAAATATAAATGATTGAAAAGATCAGTAATACAAGGTCATTTTTCAATATCTTATATGTATATAAGCATCATCACTGCTATAATATTTATATTGTGCATGATACAAAGTTTCTTGGTGGGAAAGCATTCAGTTTTGAAATATGTTGTTTACTTTTCTACATATAGTCTAACCTTTGACTGATGTCATTTGGTTGAAGACAAACAGATGCTGACCAACGGTTTGGCTGAGGGCACTGGGGATTACTGTTTCTTTGACATCTAAATATAGACTATAGTCAGACATCAGCTGGGTAATCACAGGTTAATCCTAACTTGCCATGGACTGTTCATTATCATAAGAGACTGTACAAGAGTGGGCAAATAAGATATATCCATTGTACAGGAAGCATAAGGATTATAATTTAGGCTAAAAGTGCCAAATAAAAGCTAATCCTGTATTTTAGGAATATAGTTTGTGTCGGAGGGGTGGGGGGTTGGAAAGGGGGTCTTATTGGTAACCATCTTCAAACAAATAATACATTAAAACCCAGAGTGTCTGTTTTTGTCAGAACCCCAGGAATAGGCTTTTGGAAAATGCAGTTCACAGATATCATGGGTACCAAGTTCAGAAATCATGGTTAGAGTTGATTGTCCATTCCACTGTCCTTTCTTGCCTTGACTACTGTAATCCGCTTCTCAGTGGTCTTACATGCTCCCAATTTGCATCGTAACAGTCCATAATGAATGCGGCGGCAAGGTTCATCTTCCTCTCCGCCCACGCCTCACCCTTCTGTCAGTCCCTACATTGGCTTTGTGTAAGATATAGGGCTCAGTTTAAAATTATAGTTCTTGCTTTCAAATCTCTACATAATGCTGCTCCCACCTATCTAGCCTCCCTAAAACACAAGTATGTCCCGTCTAGGCCCTTACGCTCTGCTGAAGACTTACGTCTATCTTCTGTCCGTACTCCCACCTCTAATGCTCGCCTTCAACACTTCTCGAGGGCTGCACCGTTCCTGTGGAACTCACTTCCCTCCTCCGTTAGATGCTCACCCAGTCTCCACTCCTTCAAAAAATCATTAAAAAAAACACTTCTTCTTCATAAAAGAGTATCAATTAAACTGTTAATAGCTCCCGACTGATTCCTCTCTTGCAACTGTCACTAGTCTAATACTATCCTTACCTTTTGTGTAATTTTACCCCACTCCCTCTAGCATGTAAGCTCATTGAGCAGGGCCCTCAACCCCTCTGTTCCTGTGTGTCCAACTTGTCTGGGTGGACGAACAAACGTAGTTGTAACCACTGTAAAGCGCTGCAAAATTGTAGATTATGCTAGCTTTAGTGTACCTATAATCTTAATTTTATAACATGACAGGAGGCTTCATATTTGCTTAAGTCTCTCTTTACTAGAACTCCACAGCAGTAAAAAAACACAGAGAGTTAAACAACCAATCAGAAAATAGTAAGGAGACCATATAACTCCCTTCCCAGCATTCCATTTCCTCTTTCTAACTGCGACAACAAATAAAGTAAGGAAAAGCATAACACAATAAACAGAAGGTCCATCTTGACATAGATAACGATCCATGCAGAAACTGTTCAACCGAAACGAGGACTTGAACTTGACCTCATCTTGATAACTTTACACTGAAACGAGAAAAAGACAGTCGAAAGGGGTGATTAGCCAATGAAGTGTACTTCTAAAATCATGTAGCCACCCAACACAATATGAAAAAGCCAACCACCAAGTCTATCGGGCCCGCCCCCGAATTCGAAAATACCGAAATAACCACTATTGAAACTGAACGGTATAGTAATTCTTTATTCAACAAACATACAATAACCAAGAAAAAACCAAGGGTCGGGAAAGGAAAAAGGGTGGGAAATATTCGCCTCCTGTCATTAATAAAATTAAGATTATAGGTACACTAAAGCTAGCATAAAATACAATTTTATAACATGACAGGAGGCTTCATATTTGCTGTTTTAACGCTCATTCAGAAGAAACAACGATGCATGTTCCGCCGGTCTGAAGTAGAATCTCCGGAAGGTGTCCTCTCGAGACCAGTCTGCTGAACGTAGAATCTCGGAGAGAGAAGCACCTGCCATCAGTGCTCCAGATGCTGCCGCACCTCTGACTGAGTGAGCACCGAACGACGAATCCACACCGGCCAAGGACAGGAGCCATCTGATCCAGCGAGCCAGGGTAACGGTCGAAACCGGTTTATGGGGGCGAACGTAGGAGATCAACAGCTGTCCTGATTGAGAGGGTCGAAGCGGCTTGGTAACATCCACATAACGAGACAGGGTAGAAACTACACAGAGCCTAGGGGCTTCTCGAAAAAATGGGTAGAAGACTGTAGAAGAGTCAGATTTGGTACGCCTTGTAATTGAAAAGGTCACCCCGTCCGGGGAAAAGGAGAAGGCGTTAACATCGAAAGCCCTAACGTCGGAGACCCGACGAAAGGACACCAAACATAACAGAAGCGCAAATTTGGCCGACAGTTGTCGTAGAGGGAGATCCTGATTTTCCGGCCAAGACTGAATGAAATCCAAGACCCGATGAACGTCCCAGAGCGATGTATATTTAGGAGCCGGGGGGCGCGACAGTCTGATCCCTCTCAACAGCCTACATACCAAAGGATCCTGTCCAATCGGCGTCCCTAGGAGAGGGACATGAGCCGCCGAGATGGCCGACCTGGCCACGTTCACTGAGCGATAAGATTTACCCTGAACAAACAGGTATGAAAGGAAATTCAGAACGCTGGGGACAGGTGCTGTAAAGGGATCGACACTCCGTTCCACGCACCAGCGACACCAAACGTTCCAGGCGGATAAATAACATCTTCTCGTGCCCGGGGCCCACGAGTCCCATAGGAGGTCCCTAGCCGATTCCGATAGGTCCTCGACCCTCCAGGAGCCCCGGAAAGAGTCCAAGCCACCAAACGGAGGTGGCCCTCCAGAACGAGGGGGTGATGATTGCCTTGAGTGTCTGACAGGAGTGTCGGCAGTGCCGGGAGAAGGAGCGGATGTTGACAAGACAGCTCCAACAGTTCCGGGAACCAGGCCTGGCCCTGCCACAGAGGAGCCAGCAATACTAACGACACTCTTTGACGTCGTAGCTGAAGTAGTACCCTGGGTATCATAGTGAAGGGCGGAAAAGCATAGGCTCCCAGTGACGGCCAGTCTTGAAGGAAGGCGTCCACCGCCGTGCACGTCGGGTCCGGGAGCCAGCTGAAGTACCTCGGGACCTGGAAGTTCGTTCTGGATGCGAACAGGTCCACCGTGAAAGGGCCCCTCCGTCGCGCCACCTCGAGGAAAACTTGCCGATGCAGTCGCCAGTCGCTGGCATCTCTCCAGTGTCTGGAGAACCAGTCTGCCGTCAGGTTCGATACTCCTGGAAGATACTCCGCCTGGAGGGTGATATTGCGCTGAAGGCAAAAGTTGTATATCTCCTTCGTGACTTCCGTCAGGGCTTGAGAACGTGCCCCCCCCAGGCGGTTGATATACTGCACCGCCGAGATATTGTCCATCCTCAGGAGGATGCAGCAATCCGACAGGTGGCCCGCAAGGCTGCGTATAGCAAACGACCCCGCGATCATCTCCAGGCAGTTGATGTGGTATCCTGCCTCCGTGTTCGACCAGGGGCCTCCTGTGGAGGCAGTCGCACAGGTCGCACCCCAGCCCCACAAGCTCGCGTCCGATTCTAGGACAAAGTCTGGGGTCGGCCCGAAAATCGCCTTGCCGTTCCAGGCCGACATGTGTAACAGCCACCACCGGAGCTCGGTCTTGACTTCCTGAGTGAGGGATATTCGCTGGTCGTAAGAGGGCGCCCGGTGTAGGAAGCGCGACTTCAGGCGCTGCATGGCCCTGTAGTGAAGGGGGCCCGGGTAGATGGCTTGGATAGAGGCGGACAGGAGACCCACTATTCGCGCCAGAACCCGGAGAGGAATCGTGACCTGGCGTAGAATCCTTCGAATCTCTTTCCGAATGGCCGTGATCTTCGTCTGGGGAAGTCGTAGGATGCACTGAACCGCATCGATCTCGAAACCCAGAAACTGAACCACCTGCGTTGGTGACAGGGCTGACTTCTCCCGGTTGACCACAAATCCCAGGGATTCGAACAAGGAGACCGTGAAGGCCGTCTGAGATTTCAGCCTGGAGGCGTCCTCGCAGAAGAGAAGCAAGTCGTCCAGGTATATCAGGCAACGAATGCCCCTGGATCGTAGGCATGCGGTCACCGGTTTCAGCAGCTTGGTGAAACACCACGGAGCCGAGCTGAGGCCGAAGGGAAGGCAGGTGAACTGGCAAGGCCTTCCTTCCCAAACGAAACGTAGAAAACGACGATGCTCCGTCGCCACCGGAACGGACAGGTATGCGTCCTTCAGATCCAGGCGAGTGAACCAATCTCCTTGATGCAAGAGGTCCCTTAGTAGATGGATGCCTTCCATCTTGAAGTGGTGGTAAGAAACGAAGGCGTTGAGACTCCTCAGGTTTATAACCGGTCGGAATTCTCCAGACTTCTTCTTGACCAGAAAAATCGAGCTGAAGAAACCGCCGTCGTCCGGAGCCCACTGAACCGCCCCTTTGTCGAAGAGGGTTCGTATCTCGGCGTCCACCAAGGCCTTTGATTCCCTCGACGATACCGGCATCCGGGGGAGGGATTCCTGAACAGGAGGGGAATGGAAGTCTATGACGTAACCCCGGACCGTTTGGAGGATCCATGCGTCCGAGGAGATGTCTTTCCACCTGTCGAGACAAAAACGTAAACGGCCGGCATGCAAATACCTGTGGTAAACATGTGGTGTCATGTGTCTCACCTGATGGCAGTCTGCCCCGACCACGGGCGCGGTTACCTCTGCCGCGGTCCGACCTCCAGGAGGCGAAGGACCCCGGGCGGTAGCTGGGGAAGAAGGATGGAGAGCGGGATCCTCGGTGGCCCGAAGGCCAGAAGCGGCTGGAGGCACGACCCCGCTGCCTACCAGCCCTGCCAAAAACACGTGTAGAGTGGGAACGAAACACCCTCTTTATCGAAGTCTGCGCCTTATTCAGGGTGGTGTAGAGGTTAACATGCCTCTGGAGCTCCTTGATGAAGGGTTCGCCAAATAAAAGGCCCTTGGCCAACGGGCCCAACTCCTTGGAACCCAGCTCCGACAATTTGCCGTCCATGCGCATGAGGACTGCTCTTCTCCGTTCCGTGCACAGGGCCGAGTTGGAGTTGCCCAGCAGGCAAACAGAGCGCAATGCCCAATCCCTGATGGCAGTAGCGTCCAGGGGTGAGCCCTGAGTGACGGCCTCATCCGCCATGGCCAGGATCCGCGATAGCGGTCCGAGCACGTCCAGCACTTTATCCTGTGCGAGGCGGAGGTTGCGCTCGACCCCTTTCTTGGGGTCGCGACCAGTCCGGGTCAAGTAGGTGGAGACCATCGGATCAAATTCGGGTGTTACAGCGACCTTGTCTGGCAAGGTAGGTCTCGGGCATTCAGCCCTCAGCCTCT
The DNA here is from genome assembly GCF_036172605.1 of Pelobates fuscus. NCBI lineage: Eukaryota > Metazoa > Chordata > Amphibia > Anura > Pelobatidae > Pelobates > Pelobates fuscus. Next base: position 83,840,166 of record NC_086323.1, read on the forward strand.
TTCGAACTGCCCAGTCGAGGGGTCTGCGGACCCAATAGTGGACAAATTGGGCCAGGTGATCAGGCAGAGACCACTCGGGGGACCGGGGGTGCCGGATGTTGCGCGGATCGAAGAGGGGCACGCCTGTGGCATCCAGGAACACGTCCTCCCCCAGAGGGGCGCGTAGGTTCTCCGAGGTGGTCTCGTCGGCATCCTGATGGTATGCCTCCTCCTCCGAATCTTCCCCACCCCACCCGCCCTCGTCCTCCGAGGGGGACTGGTCCGCCCGCCATTCATCCAGGACAGACAGAGGCGCGGGAAGGGTGAAATCGTCCTCCTCTTCGGGGAAGTATCTCGGGCGTGCTGGAGAGGAAGCGGACGTCCGCTTAGGTCGCTTAGCAGGAGCCTTGCCCTTCCGGGCAGTATGCTCAGGGCCTGCACCCTTCCAGTAGCGCTTAGGTGCGCGTGCTTGGCTCCTGTCTGGAGAGTCGGGCTCGGACTCGACCAGCATGCGCTGGGCCTCCGGTGCCTCCCTCTCTTGGGGTGGCTGGGGCATAGCTCGCAAGAGCGCTTTTTCCACTGACGCGGCGACGGCCGCATTGATCATAGCCTGCAAGTTCTCTTGGGTCGAAGCGTCCATTTTTGGGCAGCAGCGTGAGCCTGGAGTAAAAATGACAGGTGAGACCCGGTTAATATGAGAGCAATGTATGAGTGACAACAGTATGGCCCCAGAGGACCCCCGCATAAACTCCCCACTGAATAATATAGGCCAGCAGCCGATGGGGGTTGAGCACGGTCAGAGCCGGCTTCGTAATAGGGCACAGGCAGGGGGTCCGAGCGTAAATATAGTCAGGGCTGGCCGGCAAAGGCACAGGCCCAGCAGGCAGTCTTATGGCACAGACAAGGCAGGCCAATCTTGTGGGCACAGATAAAAAACAGGCCAATCTTATGGGCACAGACAACGCAGGCCAATCTTATGGGCACAGACAAAGCAGGCCAATCTTATGGGCACAGACAAAGCAGGCCAATCTTATGGGCACAGACAAAGCAGGCCAATCTTATGGGCACAGACTCAGCAGGCCAGTATAATGGGCACAGACTCAGCAGGCCAGTATAATGGGCACAGACTCAGCAGGCCAGTATAATGGGCACAGACTCAGCAGGCCAGTATAATGGGCACAGACTCAGCAGGCCAGTATAATGGGCACAGACACAGCAGGCCAGTATAATGGGCACAGACACAGCAGGCCAGAATATGCACTGTGTCAGCAGGCCAATATTGTATGTACAGTCACATGTGCATTAGAAGCAACTGGGTACGTGCTCTCAACAGTATTGTAGGATGAAAAATATACCATGTAAATAAAATGGGGCATACACCTTTAAGGGACACTGAACGCCCTTTACCTTGAGGTGTTAACAGCATACACATATGGGGTAAAGCTGACCAATGTATACAAAAACCCAAATAACTGTTTAGGTAGGTGGATTATATCAGTGAGTTTTGTCCTCAGGCTAAATATAGTACTTAGTCCTGGGACTGTCCATTACTGTACTACACGGGGGAGGAGAGGGGGTTCCCAGACCCCACACAGGCCTGCAGCCGCGGTCTGTGTGAGTGGGAGCCCCCCGCGCCGGCAGAGAAGCAGGGAGCCTGGCGCCGAGAATCAAACGGGCGGGGGAGGGGGCGAGAGCAAGAGCTCCCTTCTCCGCCCGGCGGACACACGCGGTCCGCGGATCGGGGCGGCCGCGAGGTGCGGCCACGTGGTGAAGGTTCCGGTCGGCGGGAGAGCGCTCAGAAACGAGCGCCCCGCGACCGGAGCTGAGGGGAAAAAACCTCACGGACCGCTGGAGACGTACTCCGCGGTCCCGGTGTTCGGGGGGATCGGAGGAGGCAGAACGGGCCAGCCTCCAGAAACCCCCGAGCAGGGAAAAAAGTGTGTCACCAAAGGGAGGAAGAAAAAGGGGACAGTGAGAGAAAACGGGGATAGAGATCCCCAGAGGGATATAACGCCAGACTGAAAGGGAGTCCCCAGATCTTACATGGACAGAACAGTAAAATACATAAAATACATAAACCACATCAAGCACATAAACCCACAATGAGAGTACATGAAGTAAGATAATATCCAATAATAACCCAAAGCCACCAACTAAAAAGCAGGAGGCAGTGGTACTCTGACCTGTTACTGATGCGGAGCAGTAAAGAAAGAGGAAATGGAATGCTGGGAAGGGAGTTATATGGTCTCCTTACTATTTTCTGATTGGTTGTTTAACTCTCTGTGTTTTTTTACTGCTGTGGAGTTCTAGTAAAGAGAGACTTAAGCAAATATGAAGCCTCCTGTCATGTTATAAAATTTGTTGGCGCTATATAAATAACATGATAATAGTTGTATTTTTCTAGCCCCTTTTGAACTGTGACATAAATAATAAATTTGACATGATTTGTAATGGTTATTTTTAACCCCTTAAGGACACGTGACATGTCATGATTCCCTTTTATTCCAGAAGTTTGGTCCTTAAGGGGTTACGGTGTTGTTGACAAGTAGGCAAAGGGACATATATTTAGAAGCCAAAAGGCTTGGGTAGCTCTGGAAGTTTGATTATTTATAAAACAGTGACAGTTATGATATGATAGAAACATTTAAATACATAAAGGGAATCAACACAGTAGAGGAGGAGATTATATTTAAAAGAAGAAAAACTACCACAACAAGAGGACATAGTCTTAAATTAGAGGGGCAAAGGTTTAAAAATATCAGGAAGTATTACTTTACTGAGAGGGTAGTGAATGCATGGAATAGCCTTCCAGCTGAAGTGGTAGAGGTTAACACAGTAAAGGAGTTTAAGCATGCGTGGGATTGGCATAAGGCTATCCTAACTATAAGATAAGGCCAAGGACTAATGAAAGTATTGAGAAGACTGGGAAGACTAGATGGTCCGAATGGTTCTTATCTGCCGTCACTTTCTATGCTTAAATTATAGCGGATTAACAATAAAATTCCAAAATGTATTTTGCAGACGCCAAGATGAAAGAAAAGAAAAAATAATCCTTTTCAACTCCGTGGGAGATTATTTTCCAGTATGGCAGCATGTGCCTGATTGTAGTCATTTGCTAACTTGCTGAATATGAGAATAGAGCTCATGGTGTTATCATCTTTCATATGTCCATGAGAGCAGCTCCCAGAGTTTAGAGGGTTAACCCCTTAAGGACTTCAGACTTGCTAGGCATGTCATATGGGAATTTGAATAACTCATGGTTCTAAAGGAGTTAAACAGAAATACATCTCTAGAATGGTTAATTCTAAACGCTGGGATTTTTGCTAACCTCACAATTTCACTGAGACCGATGTGCCAGATGTTGCATTTATTCCCGGATTAAAGTAATGTCGCTTTAATACACAGTTTTTTTCCAAAGCACGTAGAGCATCAGAAGAGAGCATGAAAATGATCTCCTGCCATTTGACCGTTTTCAGAAGCAGAATCTTTGAGCTTCAATAATGTCGGGAAATACGCCTTTCCTCTAGGTGTCATGGGATTATGAAGCTTGTTGTACAAGTTTATTGCTTCTTCAAATCCTGTGTTCCCCTTCTGGCAATGTGAGCATAGAGCAATACAATGCAATAAGCACTGCTTATCCCTTAACCCTTCGGTCTATCGAAGACGGATGGCTAGTTATCCTGATAAACATAGCATGGTGCTGTATGTAATCTCTGCTCGCTGGAACATCCAGATAAAAACATTGCAAAGACCTTTGTTACTGAATCACAATTTCCTGACACCCCAGCTGCAGTTAGGCAAATTGTATTTAAAGAGACAAAAAGTGGGGGAGAATGAGGACAAGGAGGGGAGGTTATTAAGAGGTGAGGGGTCATGGATCTTGGACCAGCCCTCAGCATTGTTAAGGAATCCTAAGAATTCTTTAGTGTAGGAGTTCTGTGGAATTCATTTAGCAGGGTTGATTAGGGGGGAGTGGGTCACTCTGAGAGGAGGCAGTGTAAGAATTGGATTAATACTGGGTCCTACTCCTCCAGTTCATTTATTTGCTTGTATGGAAAGGGTCAGACGACAGGGTCTGCTGAGGGCCACATGCCAGGAGAGCGGAAAATGATGCTGATAGAACCAAATAACAAATGTAGGCAATGAATAAATGTCCTTGGCAGCTTAAAAAGGTCATATTTCTAGTACATTTCTTACGTGGCAGGGGTGTGTTTGTTTGTTTTTTGTCTGTTGTTGTTTTTTTTTTTTTTCTGCTTGAGTGCAGGTGGATCAAATGTTCTTGTTTGCTATACATTTTAATTTCTACTTGAAATACATCTCATTTGTACTTATCAAGGATTCCCTTTAATATATCCTGCAAATCTCAACATCTAGTGGCTGGGGTATTGTTTTAGATTAAAAAGAAAAATTTAGATTTTTTTTTTTTTTTTTTTTATGTAACTACACTATGTACTTACTAGGGTTTGCTCAGATAAAAGCTATGTATTTAGAAGAGCACAATAGCATTAGTAATTAAAACCTGTATTGCTAACTCTATAGTACCCTTGTTACTAGTTAGATTCCCCCCTTCCCCCACCTATTCTCCAAATTGTCCTTCTTGTGTGGCCTTGACTCTGTGTGGTAGAAACCACCGGTGAGTCCCCAGCAATGAGGCGTACTACTCTTTATTCTCGCTCCAAAGAGCAGTAGCTGGGCCCACAAAACCTCTGGGACCCTGGTGCAGATACAGAGGCTGCACCATCAGTAGTTCTGCCGCTGCCTCCTGACACTTGTGAGATTTAGCAGAGTTGTATTAGTCAGAAGTAGCATCTAGAAGTCAAAGCAGGACACATACAAATCCAAGTACGGTTTGCTTAACCCCTTAAGGACACATGACATGTCTGACACGTCATGATTCCATTTTATTCCAGAAGTTTGGTCCTTAAGGGGTTAAACTGGAGTAGACTGATTTAATACAATAGAAACATAGAATGTGATGGCAGATAAGAACCATTCGGCCCATCTAGTCTGCCCAATTTTCTAAATACTTTCATTAGTCCCTGGCCTTATCTTATAGTTAGGATAGCCTTATACAAACACATTCTAGTTATTTGGTAGCATAATGTAAGCGTTTTATAACCTGTAAAGCGGCTCTAAAGTCCCTTTTCTCCAAATAATTTACTTTTTTTAAAGTATTTGAGGAGAAAAAAGCTAAAGCTGTAAATATATATAATTATACAATATTATAAACCAAAGTTGTGTTCAATGTTAAGACTCCGTATAGGACAATTAGGGCAGGAAGACTGGGTCTGAACCATAACCTTTTCAAGGAACGCATAGTGTTTGAAGTGTCCTTTTTAGAAACTTGTACTGTTAGTAAATCTTAAAACTATTTTACTTTTTTTTTTCACCATTGCGGCACTGCATGATTGAAAAAATAGATTTTCACTCCTATCACCAAGCTGGTCAGTCCTCATTTATTTGTGTTTTTACTTTTTGCAAATGTATACATGTGTGTGTCTGCTTATTTTAGTCCTTGGAGTTGGGAGATATAATTGATCTGAGAATTGGAGGCAGAGCTGTACTAAGCCGGGGTGAAAATTACAGTGTTTTCCGAGGTTTACTGCTGGAGAGTTCCTGTATACTGTGATCTACTGGAGGGGGCTCTGGTACTGTGTACAGAGCTGGTATTTTCCATACATATGAATTCAGTGGTTTCTATGGCAACCAGCACTGTCTACCATGCAGCCCAAAGCGCTTCACACGGTGTCCGAATGAAAAGCTGTTAATTTCCTCTTCCTTTCCATTAACCCTTTAAATACTTTCTGCCTGTGCTAGGTGATCTCAAGGTTTTCAATTTTTTTTTTCCTTCCTCTGATACATACACTGGCATAGCAATAACCTACAGAATTAGAATCCATCTGCTTTAAAAGTCTTTGTGCAGAGGTGGAATTATATAGGAATGGACAAGTGGCGCTCACTGTGTGAGGAATGTGTTGCTCCAGCAACAAGTGAGTCATGAGCACATTCATACATGGAGGAACCCACCTTTTATACCACCATTACCCCACAGATTTACGTCAAGAGGCAGCCATGAATAACATTCACCATGAAAGGTTAATGATTAGATTTTATAGACACTGTAAATCACTGCTGTGTGATTGGTTTTATTTTAACATAGTGTCTTGTGTTTGGTCATATCATTTGTTTCCTTTTCCTTTCTATACAGTTCTTGAGTAGGCATGCAAACATTGAAACAACTGGAATGAATTAAATAAAAAAACATTAGCCATGTAAATGTAACCGTAATCTATATTAAGTGGTGGTAAATTGTAGTGATTTAAGAGTATCGGGTGATACTTTAAATTAGCGCTATTACACAAACTGTCAATTGACATCCAGAAGATCATGGGGTCACAGAGTCTGACTTTAAAGGGACACTATAGTCATCAGAACAACTACAGCTTATTGTATTTGTTCTAGTGAGTGAGTATAAACCCACTCACTCGTTAGATTCCCTCCAGGCTTTTTACAGTAATTTGTTGTTTGGGTTTTTTTTTTGTTTGTTTTTTTTGAGAGAAAATGCAGTGTTTATATTACAGCCTAGGGATACCTCCAGTGGCCACTCCTCAGAATGACACTAGAGGTGCTTCCTGGGGCAGTGCTGCATGGAGACACTGAACTTTCCTCATAGAGATGCATTGGTTCAATCCATCTCTATGAGGATTGGACAGGGTGGTGTTTGACCCTGCCCTTGGTCCCACCCCCTTGGCAGACCATCACTTCTGATGATGGCAGATCAGAGGTAGATAAGCACCAGCAGACTGTAATAAACATAACATTTTACAATATTTAGGAGAGCCAGGGAGGCTTGATGGTGTTTTAACACTATACGTTTGCATTCCTGACCGTATAGTGTTCCTTTAACACTAAGAGTCAACAGTTGGTGGAGGAGCAGGAGGATAAAAGTGCTTTTTATTTGTATTTTGTTTCTCAGGCAGCTGCTTTTCAAAGTAAAAGAAAATATAAATAGTCTGCCAACTTTCTTGGTGTGTGATGGTGAGGGAGAGTCGAGTCCCCTAGGTGAATGTCATAAGGGGTGCTGTACACCCGAATTAGGTAATTTATTTAATACCTGGTTGTGTTGCATGTGTTTGTTTCTATATCAGCAACATGCTGATCATGGGTAGAGAGGAGGAGAAATGACAAAGAAAGGTAGGGATATGTTGAAACTTATATCCCCCATCTCTTTTAGAGTAAGGGTCACCAAGATATAAATTAGGCTCAGATCCCTGTTGTTTCTGGAATCTTGCTGGCTATAAATGGAAACATAACCCTGAACAACTGGTACCCAACAGTTCATATTATATGGTATATCACTAAAAGTGCAAACACCCAAAATAGTTATTGAACATAATCAAGGATTAGAACATTTGGAAGCATTAAGTTCCAAAAAGTGTTGGATTGTCAGATCTCACAGAGTGTGCAAATCTGAGGTTTATCTAGACAAAAAAAATGGCAGTCAAATTTCTCCTTGGACCAAGAGCTGTTACCCACATATTGAAAATGATATCCCTGAATATTATGTTTTTGCAAGTATTCATCCTGTTGCTGTTTAAAAATCTATACAAACTCTGATGAAACCACATTTTCAGGCAGCGAATTCCACATTCTAATTATTCTTACTTTAAACAACCCTTCCTTTTGCCTTAGACTAAATCTATTTTCTTCCAGAATGTGTGACCTTGTATCCTATGTATATATTGTGTATCAATATTGTTTTTGTATTGTATTGTTTTGTATTGTTTTTGTATTTTATTGTACCCGAATTTATCAATGCAATGTTTTGTGAAACCAGGACATACTTGAAAATGAGAGAAATCTCAATGTATTTTTCCTGGTAAAATATTTTATAAATAATGTATAGTCCTGTCAATGATTAGATTTTCAGACAATAGTTTGTAATGACAAACAATGAAGCTGTAAACTTAAGAGTATCGTTGGGTAAACCCACCTTATTGGTGTTATCCTTGTGACTTTCCAATAGTCGGTTTACGTGTAAAATAAAAAATGTAAACTGCGGTGTTTGAAGGCTGCATCACCACATGACTTCCACGTTGTTTGTTCTCTTGGTCTGCTTTGCTGAGAACTTTTTTCGTTTGTCTAACACTATATGCAGTGTGTTAAATTGTTAAGCTTTATGTTGTATAAGAATGTTCAGTACACTTCCTAGTTTGTGTTACCTCTAGCTATTTTCAGTTGTATTGTTCTTTATTCTATTCTGAGTGTGTGTGTGTGTGTGTGTGTGTGTTTGTTTTTTTATTAAGTGATGGTCTTGATCATTACTTGTCCATCTCTTTCTTTTTTTTTAATCAATTTTCTGCAATTGAACCATACAGAGAACAATTGGTGTTTTAAGGGCAGGTGCATTTTAGTAGGTCTCCTTGGAAAATGAAAGTGCAAAAAGTTAGGTGTTTCTTTTTCTTTAGTTCATTATTAGCAGTCGTTAGTTTGGATGAGAGTTGGAAAGTAACAGGTTTGTCTATGAGCATCCATCAATGAAACGGGCTACACAGCAGAGCTGAGCTGCATGCTGAGTTTAAGTTGTTATTCAGTTACAGTTCCCATGATACCAAAACATGAATCATGGAAGTTGTAAATAGCTGTGCCTGGGAAAATGTGTGGATTTGATTAGAGGCAGAGGAATTGGTAACTGAGCCAGCTGGGCATTGCTCTATTCTTTGGGTGATGGGCAATACTGTGTTCCTCTGCCTACTCAATATTCCATTTTGGCTCAAATTGCTGATACCCTTCTATCCTATAGTCAGGGCCGGCCCAAGACATTGTGCTGCCTGGGTCCAAGGATGAAATGATGCCCCCTCACGAAAACCACACCCACCAAACTACGCCCACATCCATTATGTTAGGCTCTTTTGTGTACCCTTCTCTCTTCCCTCATTGTGCCCCTACTTACCTCCGTTCATATAGTGTGTATGCGCGGTAGAGGAGCTTTTGTTGCCTCTACCAGACTGACAGGAAGCAGTTAAATTTTCTCACTGAACATGTCCTGTCAGACCAGGTAGAGGAAATAGATCCTCTATTGCGACGCTGTTCGCTTGACCACACTACATGAAGAAGAGAGAAAAAAAAAAAACAAGCAAACCGTGCAGAAGGGGAGAGTAAAAACAAAATAATTACTTATATTAAGAATGCATTAATTCCGATCCAAGAGCTACAGGATATACATGAAGGCCTATATCCAGCATACACAGACACAAACACACTCATACATGTACATTTACATATACACAAGTAGTGTATATGTACAAGTATACACAAGCACATACACCATATACATAAGTACATACAGAAATATACATATAAATACAACCGATTGCAAAAATATATGTACATGCACACCTATACATACATACATCCACACATAACCACCAATACATGTACCTACACATGTACAAATGTACAAACCGGAATATAGGTAGCGCCAAAACGGTAATTAAACAGTAAAAACAATGCGTGCTTACATAAAATCAATAAAAAAGGAATAATGTCCTTATAAAAAGTGTAAAAGATAATAGTCCAAGTTTGATTGAAGAGATGAGTAGAATCAATAGACCTTGTAGGATCCGAGGAAGTCAGGTATCCAGATGATGTGGAGGCATGCAGATAGAGAGAAATTCCAATGAAACTGTAATGGGAAGATGACAATGGTGGTAATATCAGTCCTTCTTACTCACCTATTTCAGAGCTTTGGCCAGCTCAGGAGTGTGTAGCATTCAGTGGCGTTGATCCCCCACTAGTAGGATATAGGTGTTGGTAAGTACACTTCCTCGGTATGGAGAGAGAAATAAAAACAAATAGTGCTGTCTGTATATAGAGACACACACACTGCACAATAGACATACACTGCCTAATACATACATACACTGCGTAATAGACACACACGCTGCCTAATACATACATACATACATACATACATACATACACTGCCTAAAACATAAATACTCTGCCTAATACACACACACACACACTGCCTAATACACACACACATGCACAGCAAACAGCACTCCCTTACATACACCAGTGGGAGTTGGAAGAACTCCAAGCAGCCCATTAGAAGTACATCTTGCAGGCAGGGGTGGCAGTTCCTGGATGCTGAGCTCTTGCGGTACCCTGCTGTTAAGTAGCCGGCTGTCCATATCTTGCCTGAAGCCGGCTGTTCACATCTTGCTGCGCGGGCAGTAGATGAGCAGTGTAGTTACTGCCTCCACCTGGCAGCGCATTCTCACCGATGTGTGTTCACGTGGGGGTGCTCCAGACATCCAGCAAACCTACTGAGAGCGCCCCCCCGATCTAAGTGGTCGCAGGCAATTACAAATTAAGCATGGGGAAATGTGTGGAGGGGAGGTAGGGAATAAGTTAGGGGGCACCTGCCTCCCTTTAGTGGCCCCCATGGGAGGAGTGTGATAAGCGGCATAGGAACATTCTGTGACAGGAGCGGCAAAATGCCGCCCCTGTTAAAGTGCTGCCTGAAACCATGGCCCCACCGGGACCTATGGACGGGCCGGCCCTGCCTATAGTAGATCTCTTCTCTATAATTTATACGGTAACTCCCCCCTAAACTTCTTTTAACCCCTTCAAAGCAAACATCTCCGGATTGACAGACTAATGACATATGCCTAACTCTTGAAGAGTTTAATAAATCTTAAACATAATATGCTCATTGTAACTTTTTGCACCTCACTGTAGAAGAGAACATGTAGATTATTTATAAATACTATCGCATCCAACAAGAGATCAGTGTAGATTGTTTATAATTACTAACTAATCCACTAATATTATTTCTATTATCACCAACATTTTCCATAGCATTGTGCATGGCTATTACATTATATATGCAATTGTGATTGCTTACAGATCATTGTTCTTATTCACACCAGTCTCCACCTTAAAGGAATTAAGAGAAATCCATTTAATCCCTGTGTCCAAGCCATCATCAAAATACTAAAAGAATAAATATATAAAGAACACCCAGTAGTCCTACACTCTAGCAATACACAACAATACCTGCTTGGGCCTTCATCAGCAAAAGTAATTTAAAACTTAGCTTTGATTTGCTCAAATAAGATCGTCAATGTTTCAGTATTAACAGCAAAACATTCATCATAGCAGTAATGTCTATATGGTGTGTGTGTGTGTGTGTGTATGTATATATATGGTGTGTGTGTATGTATATATATGGTGTGTGTGTGTGTGTGTATATATATATGTGTGTGTGTGTGTGTGTGTGTGTGTTTTTTTTTTCAGCTGACATGTTAAAGTAAGTTTGATAGCGTCTCCTGACACACAAAGATCTTATCACAGCAGACTTGCTCTGAGGTTTCACCTGCTCAGGGAAATGGTGTTATTGTTGGCAATTACTATGTAAATGTGCTTGTTTCCGTATATAGATTTTAAAGAATGCATGGGAAGATACTACACTGAGATAAATGTTTCTGGTTGTTAAAAACATTCTCTGTAGATTTTTATTATACACTAGCTGTCAAGGTAAAAGATGTATGCTAGAACCTTGGGTAATACAAGCATCTGTGGCAATCATTGTAAAATTACTGCGTTATGCTATACAAGTATACTATACAAAAAAAAATGGTATCTTGATAATTTCTGCCCAAAATAATGTATTTATTTTTTGGAGCAGCATAATGTTGGCTATATGGCAGTTCAGCTTGGTTGAATTTTGTTAATGAGGAACGATCTAGGAAAATGAGACAAAACAAAATATCTGCATAATATAAATATTGTATAGCAAGAGGGGATCAGTGTCTTGGGGTTTCCTCAAATCCAGGTCAGTATGAGCCAATATGTATGGAGAAAGAGAACAAAGCGCAAAATATAATATAGGAAGTTGGTAAAGTGATAAAAAGAAGCTAAAGGAATTGAATATGTACTTGATGTCTTGGTCCAATGGAGGGTGTTCCAGAAGTATGTAAACGGCAGATGACACCGACTTACTAAACTATATTTTGCACTTTGCCCTCTTCTCGTTACATATTGGCCCACATTGACCTGGATTTGAGGACACCTCCAAGAACAAAAAGATATACAGCGAGATCTAGTGCAATATGTATAAACCGTGTGGTAGTATAGATACTTAAATATAAGATAATGAACCACTCGCATGTTCCAGAGCCTTCCAATAGGCTCTATTTGGCATATGTGAGTGGAAGTCTAAAGGGATCCAGTGGGAACATTTTTTTTTTTTTTTTTAATATATCCTCTGAAATATATTTCATCCAGAGAAGCAAAATCGCTGCTAAGTATTTTTCAACTCTATATATTGTAATATTTTAACTGTTAACATGGTTATGAGATTGTATTGCACATTTATTGCTCAAAAGTGGTCCACTAAGCACTTTAAAAAGGATTCCTTTAAATTAACATGATTATGAAGATAATAATCATAAAAGCTTTTGCACAAAATTGATGTTTTTGAATTGCATGAGTACTTTATAACACAGGTTGGATTCTGGTTGTAATTCGATTTTTCTTTATACATTGGGACACTCCTGAAAGTGACTTTTCTCAAATCACTTGTTGGGTTTTTAAACATACACTTTTTTATGTTTTAGAGCGTTTTTGAGGTTGACATTTGATAGTGGTTAGCAGCTCAGCGATTTAAGATACACGGATATAAATTATTTTTAACATCAAAGTAATGGGATAATGTTGTCTATAAGCAACATTAGTTTGGTGATGGCCATGCAAGAATCAGTCCACCAGTGCTTCTCTATTTGGAACACTGGTGTGCTCTGTGATCATCATTATCACGGTGAGTGTTAATTTTTTTTTAATTTCTTTTTTAATTTCCAAAGTGGAAAACCTAAACCTAATAGTTAAAATGAACACTCGGATTTTGTGAATAAGTATACTTAATGCCAGGATGGGGGTTAGTAGGTAAGAGGGGCTTTTCACCCTAAAGATTTAGTATTAATCTAGAGGTGCATGAGGACAGCCTACAGAAATTGTCATTTATTTTTGCTGTAAAATAGTATGTGCCAATATACATATTAGAAAGAAATGTTTATCAGCAGAGGCTGCTCAAAACCAATCCCATTCTTTAATATCTGTCCTTAAGGATATCCTTTCTATGAGATCATATGAATAGACCAGTGTGTGAATCATCGTTTTATAGTGTTTTCGTCTGAATTAGTGCTACACAAGTCCAAGAATGCATTAGATATCTATGAAAATGCTTCTACATTCTCCTGTGATTCAATGATAAATTAGTATTCTAATGAACTTGGTTAAGTCAACACTCTGTTCTATTGTAGTGGGGAAACAAGACCTGATATGCTGGATGTAGGTACCGAGGTGTGCAAGTTCTCCCTTAATCACTTTACTTCCCCTTGCAGTTACTTGGCAACCTGTAGCAAGTATAAAGGGAAAGAAATGTGCTTCTGACTCATACAACAAAACAACCGTGTGCCTGATTGACACAGATGCAAAATAGCATAGGTCTTAAAGGAGAACGAACTACAGTTTCCCGCCCCTTCCTCCCCCCCCTAATAAAATGTGATTATTTCAACCATTATTTACATAGAAAGGTTTAAACACAAATGTGTTTTGAACAGAAAGAAACGTTTATTGAGCGTTTTCCTTTAAGCAGCGTTTAAAATCTTCACTCTCCTTTGGCTTTTGGTGAGTGAAAATATAGCTGTGGTGAATAGAAATTCACTCTTGTTGAGTATGAAGTGGACCCTTCTGGCTTACACTGGCAAATAACTGGCCAGTAGAGCAGGACATGAAATTCTAAGCTCTGCTTTAAATATTGCGAATGTGACTGCAGATAAGAGCTATTTGGGCCATCTAGCCTGCCAAGTTTTCTAAATACTTTCATTAGTCTCTTATATCTAGCCTTATGCCTAACCCTTGCATGCTTAAACTCCCTCACTGAGTTAAAGGGAATCTATAGTCAACATATAAAAGCAAGAAAGACAGTTCCCCCAGCCTTCCTTCTTGCTTTTATATGTACTTTCATTTATTAAAAATAATTTTCGATGCTTTTTTATATTAAAAACTTACCTCCGTTCCAGCGCCGAGCTCCCAGCCATGCCGCGCCCCCTTTTTCGTCAAAATGACGAAATCGCGGGGCCCAATAGGTTGCTTCTCTGAGAGAAGCGTCATCGCGATGTGGTGCGCATGCGCGGCTTCACGCTGCACCAATCGCGTTCTTCATAGAGCGGCATTGACAGCCGCCCTATGAAGAAATTCAGCGCTTTACCGTGCATGTGCGCGGAATGCGCGTTCGCGAGCTGAGCTGTCTGACTGATAGCTCAGCTCGCTTTCTAAAACTAACAATAAGGGGTGGGGACCTACTGTCCCCCCCCGGCCCCCACCCCTGTGCGGCGGGTGGGGGCCCTAAAATTCACAATAGGGGGGACCTACTGCCCCCCCCCCGGCCCCCACCCCTGAGCGGCGGGTGGGGGCCCTAAAATTATCAATAAGGGGGGGGACCTACTGTCCCCCCCCCTGGCCCCCACCCCTGAGCGGCGGATGGGGGCCCTAAAATTATCAATAAGGGGGGGGGACCTACTGTCCCCCCCCCGGCCCCCACCCCTGAGCGGCGGGTGGGGGCCCTAAAATTATCAATAAGGGGGGACCTACTGTCCCCCCCCCGGGCCCCACCCCTGAGCGGCGGGTGGGGGCCCTAAAATTATCAATAAGGGGGGGACCTACTGTCCCGCCCCGGCCCCCACCCCTGAGCGGCGGGTGGGGGCCCTAAAATTATCAATAAGGGGGGGACCTACTGTCCCCCCCCCGGCCCCCACCCCTGAGCGGCGGGTGGGGGCCCTAAAATTATCAATAAGGGGGGGACCTACTGTCCCCCCCGGCCCCCACCCCTGAGCGGCGGGTGGGGGCCCTAAAATTATCAATAGGGGGGGGACCTACTGTCCCCCCCGGCCCCCACCCCTGAGCGGCGGGTGGGGGCCCTAAAATTATCAATAAGGGGGGGACCTACTGTCCCCCCCCGGCCCCCACCCCTGTGCGGCGGGTGGGGGCCCTAAAATTCACAATAGGGGGGGACAAACTGTTCCCCCCCCTCCGGCCCCCACCCCTGAGCGGCGGGTGTTGGCCCTAAAATTCACAATAGTGGGGGGGACCTACTGTTCCTTCCCAGCCCCCACCCCTGAGCGGCGGGTGGGGGCCCTAAAATTATCAATAAGGGGGGGACCTACTGTCCCCCCCCGGCCCCCACCCCTGTGCGGCAGGTGGGGGCCCTAAAATTCACAATACACAGTGCTCTGTGTCATTTTACAAGCGTGGGAAAATTCCAAAGAACTTTCCCACGCTTGTAAAATGACAAAGAGCACTCTGATTGGCTTAAACCCACCAATCATAGTGTTCTTAGCCTAATTGCAGGGCGGGGCATACTTTATAAGCCTTCCCCCGCTCTGCTGCTCAGTCTGCGCGGAGCCTTCCATGGGTGAAGATGGATTATTTTTTTTGCGCTCTGGTTTTTTTTTTTTTTAATTGCGTCGGGTATTATGGCTTTTTATTTGGCCTTTTTTGGGGCTGAAAAAAGAAGATTTTAGAAGAAAGAAGACATTGAATGGTAAGTTGTTTTTAGCTTTTTTTTTTTTTTTTTTTTTTTACAGGTTTTTAGTTATAGGTCCCCCCCCCTCATTATTTTTAGGTTGAGGGGGGTAGGTAGGGAGATATTTTTTTTTGGGGGGGAGGGTTAACTAGGGTCCCCCCCCCTTTTGTATTTAGGGCCCCCACCCGCCGCACAGGGGTGGGGGCTGGGGGGTGACAGTAGGTCCCCCCCCTTATTGATAATTTTAGGGCCCCCACCCGCCGCACAGGGGTGGGGGCCGGGGGGGGGAGGAGAGTAGGTCTCCCCCCCACCCCCCTTCAACCACTATTGTGGCCAGAAAGCGTCCCTGTGGGTTCGGGCTTCAGCTGTCCGCTGAAGCCACGCCCACAGCAGTGCTGACAGGCTATCAGCACACAAAGCGCGTTCACAGTGCTTTGTGTGCTGATAGCACGTCTGAAGTATTCACCCAGAATGCATCAGACGCGAGGCCTTTTTAGGGCCTCTGAACTCGGAAGTCCCTCTGGTGGCCGTCTGATTCCAAGTTTCTCAGAAAATACAGTGCTTACAAGAAAAAGGCTGCAGGGAGCTGTAGCACTCACCTGAACAACCTCATTAAGCTGAAGTTGTTCAGGTGACTATAGTGTCCCTTTAACCTCTACCACTTAAGCTTTAAGGCTATTCCATGCTAACAAAGGAATACTTCCTGATATTATTTTTAAACCGTTGCCCCTCTAATTTAAGACTATGTCCTCTTGTTGTGGTAGTTTTTCTTCTTTTAAACATAGTCTCTCCCTTTACTGTGTTGATTCACTTTATATATTTAAATGTTTCTCCTTTCTGGCTCTGCCCCTCATGGTAGGCTGCTCTGCCTTTAATTGCCTAGGCTGAATTTCTGTCCCAGTCCAGCCCTGCTTAAATTCCCTGTGTATTTCTCCTTCATCCTTTTAGATTGTAAGCTCATTTTGGCTTTAGAATTTGGTGTTTGTCTTGTTTACCTATTGTACAGAGCTACAGAATATGTTGGCATTTTATAAAGAATTGGAATTGCAAAAAACCCAACTGTGAAAACGTGTATAGTGTGACACGTTCGACTTTATAAGGTTGTGTTGGTGTACACAAGAACATTTGTGACTAGTAAAGTGTGTGTGTGTCTCTCAAGAAAGCTATGGTGGGGAAAAATGTTATTGAAAACCCCTTTCACCTGAAATCAATACATTGTTAAACAGAGATCGACACACCAGTCAAGCCATAAATCTTTATTTTTTTCACAAAAATCTCAACAAGGAATCCATGTTTAAAGGAAAACTCCAGTTTTCCATGAAAACAATCAGTTTTCTTGGCACTGCAGGTTCCCTCTCCCTCCCACCCCCCAATCCCCGGTTACTGAAGGGGTGAAAGCCCCTTCAGTCACTTACCTGAGGTAGCAATGATGTCCCTTGTCACTGTCTCCTCCTCCGCGCCGCTCCTCCTACTGACGCCGGTGGGCGAGACTGATCTCGCCCACCGGCGCATGCGCATTAGCGCTCCCCATAGGAAAGCATTGAAAATGCTTTCCTATGGGGAAATGAGCGACACTGGAGGTCCTTTGCTATAAATCAGGAAGTTCCCTCTAGTGGCTGTCTAGTAGACAGCCACTAGAGGTGGAGTTAACCCTGCAAGGTAATTATTGCAGTTTATAAAAAACTGCAATAATTACACTTGCAGGGTTAAGAGTAGTGGGAGTTGGCACCCAGACCACTCCAATGGGCAGAAGTGGTCTGGATGCCTGGAGTGTCCCTTTAAAATGGAAATGAGACAAAAAGGTATTTCTTTGTTGAACTAATTTGCAAATGTCCACCCAGATTCTTTGCAGTAGTAACATCACTGCAAACTTGAGATTTCTGTGGGAAAAGCAAGTCATATAGTTTGACTAGTGTGTGCATATCTGTGTTTAACAATGTATTGTGTGTGTGTGTGTGTGTGTGTGTGTGTGTATATATATATATATATATATTTTCTTTGGGTTTTTTTCATCTATGCATTTGCTAGCAATGTGGCAGGCACAATCTATGAATAAACTGTAATGGCATAATAACATGCTGTGCTCGGAATAACAGCTTCACTTTTGGGCAAAACAAATTTCTGTACATCTAATTATACATTGATTTTCTGTTATTTGCTGACGTGTGTGTGTGTATGTATATTCTATGGTACCCATGCATCCACCCTCTACAACCATTTTTGGCAAAATAGCTTCACTAAAAATGTAAGATATAGACTAAGAAAGCATTAGGAAGCAGGGGCGGGCTGGGCCGGGGGGCAGAAAGGCAATTGCCCCCCAGGCCGCCCTAAATTCTTTTAAGACCGTCCGCGGCGGGTCGGTCCTAATGCTGCAGCCGCCTGAGCGCTCTGTAAAGAGCGCTCAGACATCTGCAGTTGCTTCTCCCCTCCCCTGTAGTGTGGCCGAGCTCCTCTCCGGTCCGCGGTTCCCGGCCGGAGTGATGGGAACGTGCACACTCAGTGTGCACTTCCTGTCAGTCCGGCCGGTTACAGGAAACTGAAACGCCTGTTCCGCGCGGAGTTTCTGTTTCCTGTAACCGGCCGGACTGACGGGAAGTGCACACTGAGCGTGCACCTTCCCATCACTCCGGCGGGGACCGGAGAGGAGCTCGGCCGCGCTACAGGGGAGGGGGTAAGAAGAACTGGGCGGGGGTAAGAAGGGGGCGGGGGTAAGAAGGGGGCGGGGGTAAGAAGGGGGCGGGGGTAAGAAGGGGGCGGGGGTAAGAAGGGGGCGGGGGTAAGAAGGGGGCGGGGGTAAGAAGGGGGCGGGGGTAAGAAGGGGGCGGGGGTAAGAGGGATGGGGGGGTAAGAGGGATGGGGGGTAAGAGGGATGGGTGGGGGGGTAAGAGGAGGGATGGGTGGGGGAGTAAGAAGAGGGGAATAAAAAGAAGGGGAGTAAGAAGAGGGGGGGGAGTAAGAAGAGGGGGGGGAGTAAGAAGAGGGGAGGGGAGTAAGAAGAGGGGAGGGGAGTAAGAAGAGGGGAGGGGGGAGTAAGAAGAGGGGAGGGGGGAGTAAGAAGAGGGGAGGGGGGAGTAAGAAGAGGGGAGGGGGGGAGTAAGAAGAGGGGAGGGGGGGAGTAAGAAGAGGGGAGGGGGGGAGTAAGAAGAGGGGAGGGGTGGAGTAAGAAGAGGGGAGGGGGGAGTAAGAAGAGGGGAGGGGGGGAGTAAGAAGAGGGGAGGGGGGGAGTAAGAAGAGGGAAGGGGGGGAGTAAGAAGAGGGGGGGAGTAAGAAGAGGGGGGGAGTAAGAAGAGGGGAGGAGTAAGAAGAGGGGAGGGGGGGAGTAAGAAGAGGGGAGGGGGGGAGTAAGAAGAGGGGAGGGGGGGAGTAAGAAGAGGGGGGGAGTAAGAAGAGGGGAGGGGGGGGAGTAAGAAGAGGGGAGAGGGGAGTAAGAAGAGGGGAGAGGGGAGTAAGAAGAGGGGAGAGGGGAGTAAGAAGAGGGGAGAGGGGAGTAAGAAGAGGGGAGAGGGGGAGTAAGAAGAGGGGAGGGGGGGAGTAAGAAGAGGGGAGGGGGGGAGTAAGAAGAGGGGGGGAGTAAGAAGAGGGGAGGAGTAAGAAGAGGGGAGGGGGGGGAGTAAGAAGAGGGGAGAGGGGAGTAAGAAGAGGGGAGAGGGGAGTAAGAAGAGGGGAGAGGGGAGTAAGAAGAGGGGAGAGGGGGAGTAAGAAGAGGGGAGGGGGGGAGTAAGAAGAGGGGAGGGGGGGAGTAAGAAGAGGGGAGGGGGGGAGTAAGAAGAGGGGAGGGGGGGAGTAAGAAGAGGGGAGGGGGGGAGTAAGAAGAGGGGAGGGGGGGAGTAAGAAGAGGGGAGGGGGGAGTAAGAAGAGGGGAGGGGTGGAGTAAGAAGAGGGGAGGGGGGAGTAAGAAGAGGGGAGGGGGGGAGTAAGAAGAGGGGAGGGGGGGAGTAAGAAGAGGGAAGGGGGGGAGTAAGAAGAGGGGGGGAGTAAGAAGAGGGGGGGAGTAAGAAGAGGGGAGGAGTAAGAAGAGGGGAGGGGGGGAGTAAGAAGAGGGGAGGGGGGGAGTAAGAAGAGGGGGGGAGTAAGAAGAGGGGAGGAGTAAGAAGAGGGGAGGGGGGGGAGTAAGAAGAGGGGAGAGGGGAGTAAGAAGAGGGGAGAGGGGAGTAAGAAGAGGGGAGAGGGGAGTAAGAAGAGGGGAGAGGGGAGTAAGAAGAGGGGAGAGGGGTGTAAGAAGAGGGGAGAGGGGAGTAAGAAGAGGGGAGTGGGGAGAGGGGAGTAAGAAGAGGGGAGTAAGAAGAGGGGAGGGGAGAGTAAGAAGAGGGGAGGGGGGAGGGGGGAGAGGGGAGGGGGGAGAGGGGAGTAAGAAGAGGTGAGGGGGGAGTGGGGAGAGGGGAGTAAGAAGAGGGGAGGGGAGTGGGGAGAGGGGAGTAAGAAGAGGGGAGGGGAGTGGGGAGAGGGGAGTAAGAAGAGGGGAGGGGAGTGGGGAGAGGGGAGTAAGAAGAGGGAAGGGGAGTGGGGAGAGGGGAGTAAGAAGAGGGGAGAGGGGAGTAAGAAGAGGGAAGGGGGGAGTAAGAGGGGAGAGGGGAGTAAGAAGAGGGAAGGGGGGAGTAAGAGGGGAGAGGGGAGTAAGAAGAGGGGAGAGGGGAGTAAGAAGAGGGAAGGGGGGGAGTAAGAGGGGAGTGGGGAGAGGGGAGTAAGAAGAGGGGAGGGGGGAGTAAGAGGGGAGTGGGGAGAGTGGAGTAAGAAGAGGGGAGGGGGGAGTAAGAGGGGAGTGGGGAGAGGGGGGAGTAAGAAGAGGGGAGGGGGGAGTAAGAGGGGAGTGGGGAGAGGGGGGAGTAAGAGGGGAGAGGGGAGGGGGGAGTGGGGAGAGGGGGGAGTAAGAGGGGAGAGGGGAGGGGGGAGTGGGGAGTAAGAAGAGGGGAGGGGAGTAAGAGGGGAGTGGGGAGAGGGGAGTAAGAAGAGGGGAGGGGAGTAAGAGGGGAGTGGGGAGAGGGGAGTAAGAAGAGGGAAGGGGGGGAGTAAGAGGGGAGTGGGGAGAGGGGAGTAAGAAGAGGGAAGGGGGGGAGTAAGAGGGGAGTGGGGAGAGGGGAGTAAGAAGAGGGGAGGGGGGAGGGAGGGGGGAGGGAGAGGGGAGAGGGGAGTAAAGGGAGGGGGAGGGAGAGGGGAGAGGGGAGGGGAGGGGAGAGGAGAGGGGAGGGGAGTGGGGGGAGGGGAGTAAGAAGAGGGGAGGGGGGAGTAAGAGGGGAGTGGGGGGGAGTAAGAGTTAGAAAAGGAGTGGGGGGTAAGAAGGAGTAAGAAGAATAACAAGGGGGAGTAAGAAGGACAAGGGGGGAGTAAGAAGATGGGGGGAGTAAGAAGAAGGGGGCGGGAGTAAGAAGAAGGGATGGGTGGGGGAGTTAGAAGAGGAGAGGGGGGAGTAAGAGGGGAGTGGGGAGAGGAGAGGGGGGAGTAAGAGGGGAGTGGGGAGAGGAGAGGGGGGAGTAAGAGGGGAGGGGGGGAGTAAGAGGGGAGGGGGGAGTAAGAGGGGAGTGGGGAGAGGAGAGGGGGGAGTAAGAGGGGAGGGGGGGAGTAAGAGGGGAGGGGGGGAGTAAGAGGGGAGGGGGGGAGTAAGAGGGGAGGGGGGAGAGGGGAGGGGGGAGAGGGGAGGGGGGGAGTAAGAGGGGAGTGGGGAGAGGAGAGGGGGGAGTAAGAGGGGAGGGGGGGAGTAAGAGGGGAGGGGGGGAGTAAGAGGGGAGGGGGGGAGTAAGAGGGGAGGGGGGAGAGGGGAGGGGGGGAGTAAGAGGGGAGTGGGGAGAGGGGAGGGGGGGAGTAAGAGGGGAGTGGGGAGGGGGGGAGTAAGAGGGGAGTGGGGAGAGGGGAGGGGGGGAGTAAGAGGGGAGTGGGGAGGGGGGAGGGGGGAGTAAGAGGGGAGTGGGGAGAGGGGAGGGGGGAGCAAGAGGGGAGAGGGGAGGGGGGAGCAAGAGGGGAGAGGGGAGGGGGGAGCAAGAGGGGAGAGGGGAGGGGGGAGCAAGAGGGGAGAGGGGAGGGGGGAGCAAGAGGGGAGAGGGGAGGGGGGAGGGAGAGGGGAGGGGGGAGGGAGAGGGGAGGGGGGAGCAAGAGGGGAGGGGGGAGTAAGAGGGGAGAGGGGGGAGGGAGAGGGGAGTGGGGAGAGGGGAGTAAGAAGAGGGGAGGGGGGGAGCAAGAGGGGAGGGGGGGAGCAAGAGGGGAGGGGGGAGCAAGAGGGGAGGGGGAGCAAGAGAGGGGGGGCAAGAGAGGGGGGGGCAAGAGGGGAGAGGGGAGGGGGGAGGGGGGAGCAAGAGGGGAGAGGGGAGAGGGGAGGGGGGGAGCAAGAGGGGAGAGGGGAGGGGGGGAGCAAGAGGGGAGAGGGGAGGGGGGAGCAAGAGGGGAGAGGGGAGGGGGGGAGCAAGAGGGGAGAGGGGAGGGGGGAGCAAGAGGGGAGAGGGGAGGGGGGGAGCAAGAGGGGAGAGGGGAGGGGGGAGCAAGAGGGGAGAGGGGAGAGGAGAGGGGGGAGTAAGAGGGGAGGGGGGGAGTAAGAGGGGAGGGGGGGAGTAAGAGGGGAGGGGGGGAGTAAGAGGGGAGGGGGGGAGTAAGAGGGGAGGGGGGAGAGGGGAGGGGGGGAGTAAGAGGGGAGTGGGGAGGGGGGGAGTAAGAGGGGAGTGGGGAGGGGGGGAGTAAGAGGGGAGTGGGGAGAGGGGAGGGGGGGAGTAAGAGGGGAGTGGGGAGAGGGGAGGGGGGGAGTAAGAGGGGAGTGGGGAGAGGGGAGGGGGGAGTAAGAGGGGAGAGGGGAGGGGGGAGCAAGAGGGGAGAGGGGAGGGGGGAGCAAGAGGGGAGAGGGGAGGGGGGAGCAAGAGGGGAGAGGGGAGGGGGGAGCAAGAGGGGAGAGGGGAGGGGGGAGGGAGAGGGGAGGGGGGAGCAAGAGGGGAGGGGGGAGTAAGAGGGGAGAGGGGGGAGGGAGAGGGGAGTGGGGAGAGGGGAGTAAGAAGAGGGGAGGGGGGGAGCAAGAGGGGAGGGGGGGAGCAAGAGGGGAGGGGGGAGCAAGAGGGGAGGGGGAGCAAGAGAGGGGGGGCAAGAGAGGGGGGGGCAAGAGAGGGGGGGGCAAGAGAGGGGGGGGCAAGAGAGGGGGGGGCAAGAGAGGGGGGGGCAAGAGGGGAGAGGGGAGGGGGGAGGGGGGAGCAAGAGGGGAGAGGGGAGAGGGGAGGGGGGGAGCAAGAGGGGAGAGGGGAGAGGGGAGGGGGGGAGCAAGAGGGGAGAGGGGAGGGGGGGAGCAAGAGGGGAGAGGGGAGGGGGGGAGCAAGAGGGGAGAGGGGAGGGGGGAGCAAGAGGGGAGAGGGGAGGGGGGGAGCAAGAGGGGAGAGGGGAGGGGGGGGAGCAAGAGGGGAGAGGGGAGGGGGGAGCAAGAGGGGAGAGGGGAGAGGAGAGGGGGGAGTAAGAGGGGAGGGGGGGAGTAAGAGGGGAGGGGGGGAGTAAGAGGGGAGGGGGGGAGTAAGAGGGGAGGGGGGAGAGGGGAGGGGGGGAGTAAGAGGGGAGTGGGGAGAGGGGAGGGGGGGAGTAAGAGGGGAGTGGGGAGGGGGGGAGTAAGAGGGGAGTGGGGAGAGGGGAGGGGGGAGTAAGAGGGGAGTGGGGAGAGGGGAGGGGGGGAGTAAGAGGGGAGTGGGGAGAGGGGAGGGGGGGAGTAAGAGGGGAGTGGGGAGAGGGGAGGGGGGAGTAAGAGGGGAGAGGGGAGGGGGGAGCAAGAGGGGAGAGGGGAGGGGGGAGCAAGAGGGGAGAGGGGAGGGGGGAGCAAGAGGGGAGAGGGGAGGGGGGAGCAAGAGGGGAGAGGGGAGGGGGGAGGGAGAGGGGAGGGGGGAGGGAGAGGGGAGGGGGGAGCAAGAGGGGAGGGGGGAGTAAGAGGGGAGAGGGGGGAGGGAGAGGGGAGTGGGGAGAGGGGAGTAAGAAGAGGGGAGGGGGGGAGCAAGAGGGGAGGGGGGGAGCAAGAGGGGAGGGGGGAGCAAGAGGGGAGGGGGGAGCAAGAGGGGAGGGGGAGCAAGAGAGGGGGGGCAAGAGAGGGGGGGGCAAGAGGGGAGAGGGGAGGGTGGAGGGGGGAGCAAGAGGGGAGAGGGGAGAGGGGAGGGGGGGAGCAAGAGGGGAGAGGGGAGGGGGGGAGCAAGAGGGGAGAGGGGAGGGGGGGAGCAAGAGGGGAGAGGGGAGGGGGGGAGCAAGAGGGGAGAGGGGAGGGGGGAGCAAGAGGGGAGAGGGGAGGGGGGGGAGCAAGAGGGGAGAGGGGAGGGGGGAGCAAGAGGGGAGAGGGGAGAGGAGAGGGGGGAGTAAGAGGGGAGGGGGGGAGTAAGAGGGGAGGGGGGGAGTAAGAGGGGAGGGGGGGAGTAAGAGGGGAGGGGGGAGAGGGGAGGGGGGGAGTAAGAGGGGAGTGGGGAGAGGGGAGGGGGGGAGTAAGAGGGGAGTGGGGAGGGGGGGAGTAAGAGGGGAGTGGGGAGGGGGGGAGTAAGAGGGGAGTGGGGAGAGGGGAGGGGGGGAGTAAGAGGGGAGTGGGGAGAGGGGAGGGGGGGAGTAAGAGGGGAGTGGGGAGAGGGGAGGGGGGAGTAAGAGGGGAGAGGGGAGGGGGGAGCAAGAGGGGAGAGGGGAGGGGGGAGCAAGAGGGGAGAGGGGAGGGGGGAGCAAGAGGGGAGAGGGGAGGGGGGAGGGAGAGGGGAGGGGGGAGGGAGAGGGGAGGGGGGAGCGAGAGGGGGGAGGGAGAGGGGAGTGGGGAGAGGGGAGTAAGAAGAGGGGAGGGGGGGAGCAAGAGGGGAGGGGGGGAGCAAGAGGGGAGGGGGGAGCAAGAGGGGAGGGGGAGCAAGAGAGGGGGGGCAAGAGAGGGGGGGGCAAGAGGGGAGAGGGGAGGGGGGAGGGGGGAGCAAGAGGGGAGAGGGGAGAGGGGAGGGGGGGAGCAAGAGGGGAGAGGGGAGGGGGGGAGCAAGAGGGGAGAGGGGAGGGGGGGAGCAAGAGGGGAGAGGGGAGGGGGGGAGGGAGAGGGGAGGGGGGAGCAAGAGGGGAGAGGGGAGGGGGGGAGCAAGAGGGGAGAGGGGAGGGGGGAGCAAGAGGGGAGAGGGGAGGGGGGGAGCAAGAGGGGAGTGGGGAGGGGGGAGCAAGGGGGGAGTAAGAAGAAGAACACAGGGAGGAGGGGGGTAAGAAGAAGAACACAGGGAGGAGGGGGGTAAGAAGAAGAACACAGGGAGGAGGGGGGTAAGAAGAAGAACACAGGGAGGAGGGGGGTAAGAAGAAGAACACAGGGAGGAGGGGGGTAAGAAGAAGAACACAGGGAGGAGGGGGGTAAGAAGAAGAACACAGGGAGGGAGGAGTGAGAAGAGCACAGGAGGGTGGGTGAGTGTGAGAAGAGACCGCTAGGGGAGGGTGGGGGAGAGGAGAGACCACTAAGGGGCAGGGGAGAGCTCGAAGGGACAGCTCTATAGGACAGGGGGCAAGACAGGGAGCTCTTTCTGATTTGATGGTGCAATGGGCCACTTGACTGGTTTTGCCCCCCAGGCCTCAGGCTGCCAGCCCTCCCCTGTTAGGAAGCAAATACAATTATAAACAATCGTTTTATTTCTAGTCATAGTTATGAAAACAAGTTTGTGCCTAAGCTGGTACTAAAGTGACTAACACTGTTTTGTAAATCACTTAAGTTGTATGGAAGGTAAATAAAGTTTAAACCGTTTTAAGTGCCTGATCTAGTTTAGTAAGAAGGTGTGGTTATTACATTGATACATTTTCACACGCTCCTTGTAATTGTGGGAGTATATTTAGCATCAACGTGTCCTACAGATCTGTGCCAAATGTTGTAATACGTATTTCCATAGTTTACAGTGCAACGTCGTAAGAATATAAATAACTGTAGATTTATCAGGTATGTTTTACACAGAGCATATGTCTCAGACATTTCAATGATGCTTACAAAGAAATTAGGGTCACATTAAAAATTCTGGACAGGACACGCAGGGTTCAATTAGCCCTTCTAAAATATTATGCAAGTTGCAAACTCACTGGTGTTAGCCTGAATTTTAGTTCTATTAAGTATCTTTTTAGCTAGCCTTGTGTATGAAATTATATTGTATAGTATTTGTGTTGTCTTGTGGTATCTTGTCGTTTTTTGTTGTCTTTATTTTTTTTTTTTTTTTTTTTATATTTTACAAAAGCGGAAAGCAGGAAGAGAAAAGGATAGGAAATAATCAGGATGAATATACATCAAAGTACATTAAAATCATATGCAAACAAATGCATATTGTTATTGCTTATTGAGATTTATTTGGTTTCAATTCTGCATGGCCCTATGGTGTTTTTAATTATTTTTTACATTTATATTTGTTTTTGTTTTTTCATATTTCATTTTGGCACATTTAATTTACTTTTTTTTTTTTGGTCTTATCTCCTGGAATCCAGAACAATTAACTAATGAACCAGTGGAAAGTGACCCTTTTGTGTGTTTCTGTTCCCGTGTTTAGATTTAGCAATATAAGCACTGTATGTAACATGTACCATATGTTTGTATACTCTGTGTGTAAGTGATCCAATGGCTGTACAGGTGCTGTGGATGCCTGGCTACATCTGTGAGCGAATGTTTGAATGATGGGAGCAGAATGCGGAGCACATAGTAAATTAGACTTAATTATATGCACCTGATTCCTTTTTCTTCCTTGAGCTCTCGTGGAACATTAACCCTTTGGATAATTACCAGGTCAGTGCTGAGTTTGTTAATCATGGCATATTGCAGTCTGCTCTCTGAAGGGAGATCACTCCTTTTCTTTACTATAAATTACAGTTTAGTACTTTTAACTCAGAATGCCTGCTAATGCATCAGTAAATGCTTTTAAATCAAGACTGTTTGACTTGAAGGAGTCTTTAAGCATGCTATGGTTAGGATCAAGTAATATTGGCTGAGGCGTGCCTGTGGATCTTATGGCATGGTTTGATTATGCTTGGCAGTGTTTACTGAACATGATTTGGCAATACCTGGGAGAAAGGCACATTCAATTCACATATTTGTTTAAATTCAGGTATGTATATTTTGGTTAACTTTGTGCCGAAAGTTGGGCATGGCTTGGGGAATTCTGTACATATTCTTGACTTGGAAAGATATTCTATGGAAAAAGAATGTACTTTGACACTCTCTGTGAAATGTTTTGGAATATATACGGATTACTGTTCTTCTGAATGAAGCTCGCTCACTCATTCTCTGTTCAAGACAGAATGTATAGATTATATATGCAAAGAATGTATAGATTATTACATTTTATCTGATGTTTGGACACATGCTCCTACATGTGTGTACTGTAAATCCAGAGATTCTACATGCGGCAGTGTAAACTCGCAGTAGCATCTATAGTTGCTATTTAAATAACATAAGACTTAATAAAACATGAACATATTATATATTTGTCATACTGGGCACATGAAATGTTTTCTGAGGTACCTCTATGCCATAGCACTCTCCCTCTAATCTATGAATTATGTCTTCTTTATAAAACTTTAATTGTCCTTTTGTTAGAACTGTCTATTTTCCTCTCCATTTTTAAAATTTTGTTTTACTTTTAAGACCTCTTTTAAGGATCACTACACAAACATGTTCCTGACCCTATAGTGTTAAAACCACCAGCTAGCCCCCTTGGGCCCCTCAAGCCTCCATAAATATAGCAAAATATTACTGTATTCAAGCCTGAAGCTGTAAAAAAAAAAAAAAAAAAAAAGCAGTCTGCCGACATCATCAGAAGTGGTAGCCTGATCCAATCACAATGCTTCCCCATAGGATTGGCTGAGAATGACAAAGCGACAGATCTGGGGCAGAGCCAGCATGATTCAAACACAGCCCTGGCAAATCAGCATCTCCTCATAGAGATGAGATGAATTGCATCAATGAGGAAAGTTCAGTGTCTGCATGCAGAGGGAGGAGATACTGAATGTTTGGATGCATTTTAGGCAGTCATGACCCAGGAAGGATCTCTTGCAGCCATCTGAAGAGTGGCCAGTGAAGTTACCACTAGGCTGTAATGTAAACACTGCATTTTCTCTGAAAAGACATTGTTTACAGCAAAAAGCCTGAAGGTAATTATTCTACCCACCAGAACAAATGCAATAAGCTGTAGTTGTTCTGGTGACTATAGTGTCCCTTTAATGTTACTGATATTTTTCGAATCCCCTTCTCTCCCGCTGCCTCTCACTATGCTTTGAATTGTTCTTTTTGACTTTTTTTGTCTACTTTAATTTGTTTTGAATCTCTCACACCCTGTTTCTTCTCCCTCCCAGTATGAATTCAAAGCCAAGAACATAAAGAAGAAAAAGGTGAATATCATGGTATCTGTGGATGGAGTAAAAGTCATCCTGAAGAAGAAGAAAAAGGTGAAAAAAATCTCATGTTATGTGCCCACTAAATAGATTTTTTTTTTTTTCAGAAAACCATGTATATATTTCTATTAACTAATATAA
Source organism: Pelobates fuscus (assembly GCF_036172605.1). Taxonomy (NCBI): domain Eukaryota; kingdom Metazoa; phylum Chordata; class Amphibia; order Anura; family Pelobatidae; genus Pelobates; species Pelobates fuscus. The sequence continues at coordinate 83,868,175 of NC_086323.1, forward strand.
ATGCTAATAGTTATGCGTTAAACCTACAAGAAATCAGACTGAGAATTTGAGTTTTCTGGTCAATAACTATTTTCCTCTCCTTTATTGATGACAGGATTGTACATGACTTCTGTAGGAGTTTCGATCAACTGTATCATAAAAGGTTGAACAAGATAGATTTGAATCTGGTATTCATTCTAGATTGCTGTGTCAGTAAGGTGTGTCTTGTAGCAGTTCTTTTCTTATCTGTACATCTATTGATTATATTATTATTGTCCTCTCACTTTGAAGGGGTTCTTCTCAGATGCTGTGTGGCTTGTTTTTATCTGCTTTAATACTTTTTGGAGGAAGATCGTCTTCTCGATCTATGAAGGATTATTTCTTTGTCTATTTTTCCTTAAGAGTAATTTTTTTAGATCATTATTGGTGCTTCATATATAAGTGTATATTATATTTAAAAAAGAAAAAAAGACTTTGCACTCCTACTCATGGTTGTTTGTAACCCATCGCTCGATTGCACTGAATATGCAGGACAAAAAAAAATCTGCACTCCCAGGTATTTTCACACAAAACTTCTTTACTAGAAAATTGTCAACAATCAACGTTTCAGTTCCCAGTGGGCTGGCAATCCTGCTCTTGGTATACATAGTGGTTATTTCCTGATGTGGTATGTTTGCCACTGACCAGATCTATCGTTAGAAACTTTCCATGTGTTCAGTATTTTCACTACTGCCCTCCCACCAGCCCCAGTGCAGGGAGATAGGTATACAAGTCTGACCTCTAGCCATAATGTTAGTTTAGACAATATTGTTCCCCTCTCATGCTTGGCTGACATAATCAGAACTGGTGGTCTGAGCCAATGCTTCCCCATAGGATTGACTGAGACTGTCAAGAGACAGATCAGGGGAGAGCCAGCACAAGTCAAACACAAGCCCTGGCCAATCAGCATCTCCTCATAGAGGTGACTTGAATCAATGCATCTGTATGAGGTGTCTCCATACTAGAGGAAGCACCTCTAGTAGCCATCTAAAGGAGTGGCCAGTGGAGGTACCATATGCTGTAATGTAAACACTGCATTTTCTCTGAAAATACAGTGTTTACTGCAAAAACCCTGAAGAGAATGATTCTACTCACCAGCACAAACACAATAAGTTGTAGTTGTTCTGGTAACTATAGTGTCCCTTTAAGGCATGGTGATAGGTGTTCAACCTGTTTTTCTCTCCGAAGGCCTCAATCCCCTCCTAACCAACACCGCAACTGGTCAACCATGCAACCAATTGAACCAGTAGTTATTGTTTTTAAAAGTTATTGTTACTTTCTGGAGGTGTTTCTTTAAATTAGAAGTGTTCCCTTTAGTGAGGTCATGATGGTTGTATTACTTGGGGAAGGTGTTCTATCACACATTAGAACATAAAAACAGAGGGCAGCTATAACCTTAAAAGAATGTCTTTTCGAGCTGAACATGCCTCCTGGTGTTATCATTGTTTCGGGATGGTAATTCTCCCATTAGGTTTTGAGCCTTTCCAAGTGAAGTGTTCTTTTCCTCGAGTTATTATTAAAAAACAATTACTCCTCTGTTGGTTAAATTTCATCATGTAGCATTGCTTTTTTTTTTACTTTGTTGCAACAAAAGAAATTATTTTATAGCTACATAAAGTTACTCGGAAGCTTGTTTCATACTCCCCGTATTTTATGACCAAAGCATTTTTATTTGTACATGTAAATTCTGCATATTATGGAATAGATGTGTGCTAAAAATGTATGTGTTTTTTTTGTTTCTTTTGATTATAATGTGTTCCTATTGTACTAATTTTTTTATGCATTCATTCTGCTAAAATAAAGAGCTGAATTATATTTTATGGCTTTTTTTGTGTGCAGAGAGTTTAACAGATGTCAGGGAGGATGGTTGCTTATCTCCTACTTAAGAAAGGGTTTTTTCAAATAGATTTTAGAATTGAACTACTTCCTGTTCTTTATGTCAATCTATTCGAATAGCTACAGATTGTGATCAGGGCTTTTAAAATCTGCTGTATAGATGAGGGTTTTTATTTTTATTTTTACCTTTTTACATACTGTATCTAACTCTGCAGAATGTATTGGTGCTATATAAGTAAATTGCATAAATAAATAAGTTTTTTAACCGATTTTAGTTTAAAATCTTGAAGGTTTTTAAAGGGATACTATGGGAGCCAAACCATTTTCGCTTAATAAAGCAGTTTTGATGTATAGAGCAGCCTCTCCATTCTCACTGCTTAATTCTCTGCCATTTCTGTCATTTCAACCCTATTCATACCTCTCTGCATGTGACTTTCACAGTCTTCCTAAACACTTCCTGTAAAGTTATTTCATGTTTACACTTCCTTTATTGCAAATTGTTCAATTTAACATTCATCTCCTGCTCTGTTAATAAACTTCCAGAGCTTCCTAGAGCCTCCTGTTCATGATTAAAGTTCAATTTAGAGAGTAAGACATAAAAACATGTAAAGCAAAGACTTGACTTAATAATAATAATAATAATAATAAAGGGACACTGTAGGCACCGAGACCACTTCAGCTCATTGAAGTTGTATGGGTGCAGTGTACCTTTTGCACTTAGTGCTGCAATGTAAAACATTGCAGTTCCAGAGAACTGCAATGTTTACATTGCAGCTCTAAGTCTGCCCTCAGTGGCTGTCTACCAGACAGCCACTTGGAGAGCTTCCAGAATCAAGACAGACCTTTGTTCCGTTATCTGAAGCTGGACGTCCTCACGCTCTGCATGAGGACCTCCATCATCAGTTTTTCCCTATTGAAAAGCATTAAATATTGCTTTCCTATGGGAAAATGCTAATGCAAACGCAGCCATTGCCACGCATTAGGTCTCATGGAAGGAGCTTGACCCAGCTTGGGCGGAGTCTGACATCGGCTCTGGATTCGAGTAAGTGGGTAAAACACATGCACTCTCTGACAGATACCTTCAGCCCCACGGGAGTGGGGGACGCGAGGTAAGGGGGCACCTTTTAAGCCTATAGTGCCAGGAAAACAATTTTAAGGGATTTAAGGGATTCCCATTGGGAAATGGTGAAATAAAAGCCAGTTCATACCCAACTGATCTGCTCTTTTTAATCATTAAGGCCAAATCATATTTAACTCCCCTGTTGGAAGAAATTAACAACTTTGAAGTAAATTACGATAAAAGCGAACTTTATGTTCATATTCTCCTCACATGACAAAAGAGAGAGAATACTCTCCACATACACCTTCAGAGAAGCCACTACATCCATTAAATAGTTAGGAGTTTCATTTACACCCACAAAGGAGGCACAATATACATCTAGTGACCCAAATTTTAGCAGACCTGGCTAAACGGAACAAACCCTCCTTCACCTGGTTTGGTAAAGTTATCATCATTAAGATCAGGACTTGACAAATTTGCTTGAAATATAGGAACCAGCTAAAAAAGTTATGAGTCGTGTTTTTTTTGTTTTTTTTAATGGTTTCATTTTTAACGACAAAATTACAATTCTTAAAAAAGACACTACAATAATCAGAAACACTGCAAATTAATGTAGTGGTTCTTATGTCTATATGAGATGTTCCTGTAAGCTATTCAATAGAATACTACCTTTTCAGAGAAAAGGCAGTGTTTACGTTGCTGCCTAGTAGCACCTCTAGTGACAGTCACTCAGATGGCCATTAGAGGTGATTCCTAGTCCAGTGCTGTACAGTGTGCAGCACCTATGTTGAGCATCTCCACACTTTACATGGAGGCGCTGAATGTTTCCATAGAGATTAATTGATTTAGGGCATCTCTGTGAGTAAATGCTGATTAGCGCAGTGTTTTGTCGCACATGCGCAATAGACACCCAACACTTTCCTATGCGAAAGCATTGGCTTAGCTGAGATCATCAAGATTTATAATCTCAGCCATGGAGGTGGGGTCAGCCATGGCGGGACTGGCATAACGTGGGAAAAAATGTGAGTAAAACCACATTTTCCATGCTGTGGCAGAAATGCATCTGCCACGTGTTCCTGGAGGGGCCTGTTGACTAGCCTGCTGCCCAAAGATTATGGGCCCTGCAAAAAGACATGTTAAAAAGTGACTTCCATGGAAAAACCAAACCACTGAACCGATCTGGGTGATTTTTTGGATATGTTGGTCTCCCCAGGATTAAGCCTTGGCTCGTGTGGGGGCGGGGATTGCTTTACTGCTCTTTGGATTATTATACTCTCTTGGAGGAGAGGACTTCTCACTGGGAGATGGATCCAGGTGTTGGTCCAGGGTGGGAAGGGACGGCGAGACCCCAGCCAAGCTGCGGCGGTTAAGAGGGGCTACGGTGTTTATGGTGTCTGGTGCGGTGCTTATAGTACTCGGTGATACTAGAAAGCGTGATTGGCGGAGGTACCCAGTCAGGGTGCCTGGTGGTCCGTCACACATGCGATCAGAGGGGGAACCGTTAACTAAAAACGCACTCTCTGACTGACACACACATTTTCTCATACACTCACAAATTATTATTTATTTTTTCAATTTACATCACCAGAGCCTTCCTACCTTTGGGAGAGCTGGAATGGATCCATTCCTTTGGGTCAAGTGGAGCTTGTGTAATCTTCAAGCGTTTCTTGCTCTGCTGCAAGAACTGCAGGAAGATTTCTGCTCCCTTAGCTGCCTGGCTCCATGCTCCTCCGGCTGATCGCCTCCACTCTACCTCGGGCTGACATACACCAGGAGAATCCTTTTGCCTCCCTAAATTTATAGTAAAATCTTACTTGTATTCAAGTCTACAGCTGCTCTGCCCCTGTTTGCCTCTGACCTGCCTGCTGTCTGCTGACATAATCAGAAGTGGTGGTCTGAGCCAATCACAATGCCTTCCTATAGGATTGGCTGAGCCTGTCAAGGAGGCAGATCAGGGCAGAGCCAGCCAGTGCTGTATTTGCCACAAGGCAAACAAGGCATTTGCCTTGTGTGGCACATTCCAGGGGGCGGCAAAAACTCCGCCCCCAAATGCCTTGTTAGCCTCAGGGAAGGCGGCTAGCTGAGGCCCAGACGGGCGGCGAGGGAGCGCTGAGATCTGAGCTCTCCCTGCTCAGCTTCCTCACGCGCTGCAGAGTGATGCGGGGAGCCAGAATATGATGTCCCATTCCGGCTCCCAGCATCACTCTGCAGCACGCTAGGGAGCTGAGCAGGGAGAGCTCACAAATCAGCGCTCCCTCACCGCCTGCCTGGAGATCAACTAGCTGCCTTCCTGCCTGCCTAAACAGCCTGCCCAAACAGCCCCACTGGACCCCAGGTAAAAAATCCTCCCAGCTCTCCCAATGGTAGGGAGCCTGGGTAGATTTCAAATAAAAAAATAATCTGTGAGTGTTTAAGGGGAAGGGGGGGGGGGGGGTTGTGTGTGTGTGTGTCTTGTCAATGAATGTGTGTCTGTGAGCGAGCCTGTGTGTCTGAGTGACTGTGTGTGTCTGTCAGTGTGTCTGTGAGTGAGTGTGTGTTTCTATGAGGGAGCCTGTGTGTCTGAGTGACTGTGTGTCTGTCAGTGTGTCTGTCAGTATGTGTTTGTGTCTAAGTGAACAAGTGTGTCTGTGAGTGTGTGTGTGTGTGTTTCTATGAGGTAGCCTGGGTGTGTGTGTGTGTGTGTGAGTGATTGTGTATGCCTGTCAGTGTGTGTGTGTGTGTCTGTGAGTAGGTGTGGGTGTGTGAATGTCAGATTGTGTCAAATCAGTGTGTGTGTGTATGTCAGTTTATCTGAGAGTGTGTTTCTGGCAGTCAAAGTGTGTGTTAGTCTTTAACAGGAAGAAGGGTGGCCTCTAAAGGAAGGGGTGGGGGCAAATGTAAATTAGGGGGTGCCTGAGTTTCATCATGCCTAGGGCAGCACAGATCCAAAACACACCACTGGAGCCAGCACAAATCCCACACAGCCCTGGTCAATCAGCATCTCCTCACAGAGATGCATTGAATCAATGCATCTCTATGAGGAAAGTTCAGTGTCTGCATGCAGAGGGTAGAGACACTAAATGGCAGTGCTGCTCACTGTGCAGCACTGCCCCAGTAAGCACCTCTAGTAGCCATCTGAGGAGTGGCCAGTAGAGTTATCACTAAGCTGTAATGTAAACACTGCATTTTCTCTGAAAAGGCAGTGTTTGCATGTAAATGCCTGCTGGGAATGATTATACTCACCAGGACCAATTACATTAAGCTGTAGATGTTCTGGTGACAATAGTGTCCCTTTAACCCCTTAAGGACCAAACTTCTGTAATAAAAGGGAATCATGACATGTCACTCATGTCATGTGTCCTTAAGGGGTTAAGGTAAAATAGTCAAACTGAAAACATAATTGACTTGGAAAATGAACAATTGAACGATCTGATCCCTGATCAATCAGGTTTTTGCCAAAATCACTCCACTACAACTGCAATGACATTCAAACTCGCATGGAACAAGGAGACCTAACTGGAGCTATTTTCCTTGATTTTGCAAAGGCCTTTGACACAGTAGACCACAACGTTCTACTGCACAAACTAAAAAACTCAGGTATTGATGATCTTCCGCTAACCTGGTTTCGATTATATGTATCGGATCGATCACAATATGTGTCCATTTCTAACAGCAACTCCCTCCCTCTCCCAGTCAAGTATGGTGTTCCCAAGGTTCCATTCTCGGACCCATACTATTCACATTTTTTATAAATGGTCTGCCTAATGTCTGCAAATCCTCAAATGTACACATGTACACAGATGAAACCGTAATCTATGCAAGCAAATCCGATCTTAGGAGGCTGTGCTCCAAGACCAGTTTACAGAGGTAGAAAAGTGGATCACAACAAACAAACTCTTCCTAAACACTGACAAAACTGTCACAATGATCTTTGGAACAGTACCTAACTTACACAAATTACAAAATTCCCATCTATCCATCAAAACAAAATCAAATAGAACACTGCAGTCAAGTCTTTCAAATACTTGGGTACGTTGTTAGACCCAAATCTATCTTTTGGCCTTCAAATAGAAAAACATTCATCTAAACTTTAGCCCTGTACAGAAACAAATCCTGCCTAAGCCCTACAGTAAAGGATTAGATTGCACAACAAATGCTGATGCCAATAATTGATTATGGGGATGTTGTATATGCACCTGCACCGCAAACCCACTTTAATAAACTTAATACATTGTATAACTCGTTCTGCCGCTTTGTGCTACAATGTGATTACAGGACCCACCATTGTGACATGCTAAAAGAACTAAACTGTCTGTCGCTGGAATCCAGACGCACCCTTCATCTTTCCAGCCTTGTGTTTAAGGGCTTTTCTGGGAAGCTCCCACACTACCTGAACAGAATACTCGCCCCAGCTGTTCCCACCTCCTATAACCTCCGATCCAGTACCAGCACTTTATTGAGTCTACCTCAATACAAAAAGGAAGCAGCCCAATCGTCCTTTTCCTATAGAGCACCGCAATTATGGAATGACCTCCCGCACACTTTCAAATCTTCCCCAGGCCTAAAATCCTTTAAGAGATCCCTCTCTATATATCTCAAAACAGAATGCACCTGTCATGTTTGATTATATATTTCCTACCTCTTCTATGTTAAATTTTGTATATATTGTGTATTAATATTGTTTTTGTATTTTATTGTACCCCATTGTATCCATGCAATGTTTTGTGGGATATACTTGAAAACGAGATAAATCTCAACGTATCCTTCCTGGTAAAATATTTTATAAATATAAAAAAGGTTTTTTTTTGCCCTAAATGTTTCACTTTAACCTATTCATAACAAGCTTTTGTGTTAGGGACAAAATAGGCACAAAACAATTTCAGCTTAAAGGACCACTCTAGTGCCAGGAAAACATACTCGTTTTCCTGGCACTAGAGTACCCTGAGGGTGCCCCCACCCTCAGGGACCCCCTCCCGCCGGGCTCTGGAGAGAGGAAGGGGTTAAACTTACCTCTTTTTCCAGCGCCGGGCGGGGAGCTTTCCTCTTCCTCTCCATCTTGATCGCGACGTCATCAGCTGAATGCGCATGCGCGGCAGGAGCCGCGCTCGCATTCAGCCGGTCGCATAGGAAAGCATTTACAATGCTTTCCTATGGACGCTTGCGTGCTCTCACTGTGATTTTCACAGTGAGAATCACGCAAGCGCCTCTAGCGGCTGTCAGTGAGACAGCCACTAGAGGATTTGGAGGCTGGATTAACCCTCATTATAAACATAGCAGTTTCTCTGAAACTGCTATGTTTATAAAAAAAAGGGTTAATCCTAGAGGTACCTCTCACCCAGACCACTTCATTAAGCTGAAGTCGTCTGGGTGCCTAGAGTGGTCCTTTAAGCAGTTTTGGTGTATAGATCATGCCCCTGTAGTCTCACTGTTCAGTTTCCTTCCATTAAGAGGTCAAATCCCTTTGTTCATACAGTCCTCCCTACATGTGACTTGCACAGCTTTCCTAAAAACTTTCTGAAAAAGAACATTTAGATTTTAGGTTCATGTATTGCACAGTCTGTTTATCTGGAATTTCTTATCTCCTGCTATGTTTATAGCCTTCTAGAGCCTACATGTATGTGAATAAAGTGCAATTAACAGAGCAGGAGATACAAACAAAGCAAGTTAAAGTCTGATTGAAAATGAAACCATTTTCTTATGCAGACTGTGTCAGTCACAGACAGAGGAGGTGTGGCTAGGACTGCATAAACAGAAACAAACGTGATTTAACTACTAAATGGCAGAGAATTGAGCAGTGATACTGCAGGGGTATGATCTATACACTAAAACGGCTTAGTTAAACTAAAGTTGTTTTGATGCCTACAGTGTGCCTTTAACCTAAAGCATAAATTAAGTCCAAAATTATGTTGCTTATTTGTCCTCATGCACGTGATACTCTGAGTTCCATTTGTATCCTTGAAGAAGATTATGTTCCTGACACTGTTTGTCCTATTGCAGAAAAAGGAGTGGGCCTGGGATCAGAACAAGATGCTAGTTATGCAGGATCCTATTTACAGGTTAGTAAGCATGATTTACACTGTTCAGCTACTTGTTCTGTTTGTTGAATTTGAGTTTTATATTTGTCAAGGAAGGTCAAATACAACTGTCAGGGTATTTACTGTACCAGGAATTTCAGGCATTGACCAAGGAAGCACACTAAATGCCCAACAATTTGCAAATCCCGGGTCCTTTCCCTATCTTCACGTGATTCTGGTAGCGTAGAAGAAAGCACTGAGAGTAAAATGAGTAATCTCTCTTCTTCTTGGAATTCCACTGTTGTAAGCATTAATCTTTTTTATTTTTTTTTGTGAATATAGTTTTTATTTTCAATAGTCAACTGATATTGGTTAACTGTATGCAGGTTGGGACTCGCAGGTCCCCATTTAAATGGCAGCTGAAGAGACGCACGGGTCTCCATAACGTTAGTTTGAGCACCATTTCTGAGACTCGCCGGTCTTCATTGTTTAGCATAGAAAAATTCATGTTGGATTTGCAGGTCCCTCATATGTTTGAGCATAAATATAACATAAGCATTGGTATTATTCTGCATCTTATGTAGGTGCAACATTGTTTTGTGGCTATGGGGGGATGAGGTGTTCGGTTCCCCGGCTGGGGGATCGGGGGGACCATCATCGTGGGTAGAGGTGTGGGTCCCTCTGTTGCGTGTTGGTGCGTGGCAGGGCCCTGTCTATCATTTCTATAATTTCTGTCCTCCTTTTCACATCTCCAGCACAGTTCGGATTGGTTTGGGTAAATATTGTGAAGGAGATATGGCGTCCGGTACCAATTTGTTAGTAATTTATAAGCCGTCTCCTGTGTTCTGCTGTATACCGAGCAGTGGTGTGTGAAGTATCAGATGGTTTCCCATTCCGCTTCTGAGAACGTTTTGTTTAGGGCTGTTTCCCATCTTCCCATGAAGAGGGGTTATGCTGTAGAAGTCTCGGTTTGTAGCATGGTGTATAAGAAGGATACGCCGTGTGGGATGGGGTCTGGGTTAATTATTTTTTTTTTTTGACAATCTTTATTTTCATTTCTACCTGGAAAAAAAATGGTATTGGAATAGCAAAACTGGCATGTAGGAATGAGCAAGAACTTTCACAACCAATAAAGAGATGGTTACATCCCCTGAATGCCACATAGCCCGACACTAGCCTATTCATATTGGGTTGTTTGAGCTCCTTAGAGTGATAAATCATAATCTTGCAGCACCGAGGAAGTAGTGCCTGACACTTCCATATAACAGACCTTATCTGGGCACCAGTAGGGAACCTAAAAAATTGTCATGTGTCTAGTTGCAAATCAGTGGTTGTGTGCTACATCATCCTATTAAAACATGAGTCAAAGATTATAGATCATTTTCAATGTGTTATTAAATTGTGTAATTTTCAGAGAAGTTGTAATTCCACTTTAAGTTCTATTGCTGCCAGGAGTGTTCCTTTTAAGGTACATTCCTCCTGACATTAATCCCTGCAGCCTTCTCTATTCCCATTTCTCATGTAATGAGTTAGGAATGGCAGTACCTGGCAGGATTTACTTACGGAGACTGTATATTGTGTTTCTTCTCCTTTTACCTAATGTGATTTTATTATTGCTTATCCCTTTCTCTAACCTGTTTATTTACCTAAAGGATATTCTACGTTTCTCATGACTCTCAAGATCTCAAAATCTTCAGCTACATTGCCAGAGATGGAACCAGTAATGTATTCCGCTGCAATGTCTTCAAATCGAAGAAGAAGGTAATGTGTGCTTTTATATATACAGAACTAAACAATTCCATGGTTATTACTCCATTATTGGGCACTTGGGTAACCCATTACCAAACCTCCATAGATCTATGTCTTTAATCTATTCATTGCCAATACACATTATTGAAATCTTTTGTAATATTAAAGGTAAAAAAAAACAGAAATACTTTTTATTCTTTATTTTTTTTAAGTAGCTGGTTCACAGTTCCATAGTTCAGTGTTCATGAAATGCAATGTATTAACTCCTGAGCAGTTTTTCCATGTGTTTTTAGCACTGTTGTGGTATCCCCGGATGCCAGACATACCAAGTCCTTAACTTGCCTCATTGCTATGAACAATTGTTTGGTTTGGAGGAAGGGTGGATTTCTGTAATGACTAAATTAAGATCTTTGGGGAGACAAGCTAAAACAACTCAGAAATAAAGCATTTAGCAATCTGAAGCCAGTCAACAGAATAACATGATTAATTGCAATGGCAGATAAAATGAATTTACTAGCAAAATACACTTTATGTTGCACATGACATTTAATGGAACACTCTATACCTTTCAGTGAACACTTTTCAATGTGTTATACAGTGTATAATGCATTGATATAAAGATGAAATTAAACAATGAACCTGCTGCTTCTGCTATAACACTGCAAACTGATCGCTGTTTGATCAGGAAGCAACACCACAAATCGCTAACCTTGCATTCTTGTCTGCAGGTTTTTTCTTGTCTCATGAACTCCTTTTAATCAGCGGCTCATGGGATATGTTTCTCAGCTTCAAGTCACAGATTTGATAAGGGAACTGCTTAATAAACTGATAGCCACCATACCACACCTGCCATTTTCACAGCCCTAGGCCCAGTTTTGTTAATGGGGCAATATAGTTACATAGCTGGAAAGAGACTTGCGTCCATCAAGTTTATCCTTACTCACATTTGTTTTTGCGGTTGATCCAGTCTGAAGCGTTTCCAATTTTGCAACAAACTAGGGGGGAAAAATCCTCCTTGACCCCCAAAATAGCAGTCTATCTCCTTGGATCACATAGCTATTACCCCACTAATTAAATTGTATATTGTGATTTTGCAAGTATTTCCCCAATTGCTGTTTAAACATCTGTATAAACTCTAATCAAACCATCTCTTCAGACCGAGAATGCCACAACCGTATGTTTATGACTGTGAAAGAGAGAGACTATTGCTGTGTTAAAATGGTGACTTTCTTTAAAAAAAAAACAAAATTATTTAATTAAAATATGCCCCTCATAACTCCTTTTAAACGAATCAATAAAATAAAACTAAGACACACAAACAGAAACAAGTTTTTTTTTTTTTTTTTTTGTTAGATCTTTGAGAACTCTGGTACCTGCATAGGCCCAGATGAAATCTGAGATGCATCCGTTGCAGACTCTTATCTCAAAGGCCACACACTGTACCAGATGGAGCATTTGTTAGTGGTTCTGCCTGGCACAAACTGCATTCCTAAAATCCAGAAATACAGTGTTTGCATAGCAGTAATCCTTTAATGACCCTTGCACTTTGACACCGTTAAGTAGAATTAACAATAATGTCTTTAATCACTAAAACACCCATAGTATTACCATTTTATTATGTGAGTGACTAAAGTGTAATACAATTTAATAACTTCTCATTAATAGACCATTACAATTCTTTATATAATGCCAACATATTCCATAGCGCTGTACAATATTGAGTATTTAATTCTAACAAAACACGTATGACATACGGGAACAGTAGGTGAAGAAGGCCCTGCCCAAATTAAATTACAATCTAAAGGATAACTCAAAAAGGAGGTTTGACTAAGAGATCCCGTTTCCTTTTTTTTCTACTAAATGCAGTACTCTAAACTACATAAATTCTTAATTTGTGTTTCCACAAATCAAGGTTGCAAAAAAGGTTTATGTAACCGCATTATAATCACAGCTTGGTTCTTTCAGCCGAAATTTTGCCTTTTGATTTTCGATTCAGTCAGTGTGCAGTAAATAAAATTCTTTCAAATGTATCAGACTTTTAGCAGCATAAAGGTTACCTTTAAAAGGTACATATATTTTTCTATTTTTTATTTTTTTATTTCTTAGAATAACATTCAAACATCCATAATGCAAAAAAATATATGACTGTACTTTGTATGGAATGCATTTTCACCTAAATATTGTGCTAGCAGGCTAGTATATAATATTCAAATTGTATTTATCATATAATATTATACCCCGATTTTATTAACTTCCTGCGTATAAAGTTATTTCTGCTAGTCTGTGAGAGTCTCATGTGCTGTGTACATCCCACTTGACTAGTGGCTTAAAGGGTCCAACCAGAAAACGGTGTTATAATTTGTGTTAAAGTTGAGTTTCAGAGACATGTCGGGGTATAAATTTTAAACATACATCGAGATACATTTCGGTTTGGGATGGCAAAAGGTAACAATGCGTAGCAATTTAGGCACAGTGTTACCAGCATAAAGTATGGCACTGTTAACTATAGATGATACAGATGTAACTAGTGCCCAAATGGGAAATCTGATAAAACACCCATACAGAGGACCTGTTCAAAAGTTTTCAGGGTACCTCTGGAATGTCTCTTGCAACAGAGCAAAGTTGCAAGTTTAGATACAGTATAAATAACTGTGTAGCAATTTAGGCATAGTGTTAACAGCTTAAAGTATAGCACTGTTAACTATAGATGATACAAATGTGACTAGTGCCCAAACAGGAAATCTGATCAAAATCAGAGAGTCTGTTAGTGGACCAAAAAGAGCAACCCAGGGTGGGTGAGGCTAGAAAAATGTACTTAGAAATTCTTGAAACAATATACGTGAAAACCACAGTTCCCACACTAGACCCCTGAAAAAAGCGAAATGAAATTGCTCAGGTCCCAACAGAATGCATGCTCGGGATTCTTGTGGGAGCGCGGTATAAGTGGTCTCTAGACCGCGCTGAATGCTGTTACACTGAATCTACCGAGTCCCCTGACGCGCGCGTTTCGACACACCTCTACAGAGGGGAACCGATGTGTGGTGAGTATCAGCTATTTAAAAGTAGATGTTAAAGCTGATTGGAGGGTTCAAAAAGCCCGCTGACTTCAATGGGCCTATCATATTAGCTTAAGATTGCCGATGGCCAATAGGATGCCAGCCATCGTTAACCCTGTCGGGTGAAAATTCCAAACCCTGAACATGAAAGTCGGCATGAAAAATACCCGATCAGCATGTTCAATTATTGTGATGATCAAGATGTAGGGTGATCAGCCCTATAGTACATGGTCCTATAAAAACAATGTGCGTATCACATGTATTCTGCAAGGAGAAACATATTTTAATATTTAATTGCAGAGAGAGACCGGGGATTGTTCTAATCGGCTGACAGGCACACAAAGTGAAATGCAATCATTAATAACTCTGTCCATTCTAAACCAGTGAAAGGAGTGTCAAAATACACTGAATACAGTAAGGGGTTAATTGGGCAGACCGAAGTGCCATGGAATGATGTAAACACATTGGTTAGTTCCAATGCCAATGAGCGTGAATTAATACCCATGAAAGTGAATTCTTGAGTACAGCAAAGGTACCAAAGGGTGTAGGGGGAGGTTTTTGGTCCCTAGCGATGACCTGTTCAGTGCCGACGATCATTAACCCTGTCGGGTAAAATTCCAAAGATGAACCAGAACGTCAGCATAGAAATATCCGATCAGCAAGTATAGTTTGTGATGGCATTGGAGATGTGAGATGATTAGTGCTATCGTAAACAGTCCTTAAAAAGGATTAATAGTAATGCCAAAGTCGAATGTGTGCTGAAAGGAAGGATAATTAGTTTCAATAGAAAGTCCAGTGATTAACCTAATCGCCAATAGTTAATACAGAATTGAAACCATTAGGTGATGTTATAATTTCCTTTTATGTTGACATCTACACCCAGTTACTAAACCATAACGTGCCTCTTGTAATTAACTCTGTAATCTAGACAGAATAGTGTTTCGGCAGTGAGAGGAATGTAAAAATAATCTAAATGCAGAGTACAGTATACAGTTCTTCGGTAGGAAGACCGAAGTATCAAATGATTCAGAGAGAAGATCAGTGTGTTAAAATAAGTACTGAGAAGGTGCCAGAGGAAATGACATGATTGAGGTCCCTAACTGCATGAGAGAGAATGATTGATGTGAGAAATTCTTCCGGAGATAAGGAGAATTTGTAGCGTAGAGCCAGAGACCAGTTCAAAGTGATGCACATTATTAAACCCAATACCGGTCCAAGTGTATACTATGGAGTATAGGTAGTAAGAAAATAACTACGAACTGTTTATACTCTGATGTAATAACATAACGTTGCTATTGCTACTGTTAAAGTGGTTTGAGGGGTCCCACTTAGGTGGGTACAACAGTTTTGTTGTCGCACTGTATCACTTTTTTTTACTGTATTAGTTCCACTTGTAAATTCACAGTACCAGTAATGCTATACATAAAAGCAAGTTGAAGTGACCTTCTCATTTTACGTTTGATCATAAAACCTTTCTGTAAGGTGGTAAAACACTTTTTGGTTAGATTAACCCTTCCTATCCTGCTGACGCTACCTCCTATCCCACAAACAAATTAAAACAAACTAAAGCTAAAACTTCCCTCCATTCCATTTCAAGTTCTCATTTCAGCCAGATCATGGGCGGGCTGAGGGGATGACATGGAGGCACAAATATAGGGAACATGTCTGGACATGGAGGCACAAATATAGGGAACATTGGATGTCTGTCACCAGCATGCTTTTTGTGTAAGATGTCAGACGTACAATATACACACGACTGACGAGTTCCAGGTTGACTAATGACACCCCAATAATTCTGCTGGAGTTGGAGTTACACCTCTGACACCAAAAAGGGTTAAAATCTAAATGTGCAGTGTTTCACTTAAAATCACTAAAGTGGTTGTTGAGCATGTTGCTGTTTAAGCAGACTAGGCACAAAGCAGTTTGAGACTGAGCAAGAAGTGTTGTGTGGTGTACTTTTCTATCACTCAACATACACTAAAGGCAGCTTCTCTCAAGTTTGTCTTATAGTTTTAACCTAAATATTTAATGCTGATTTTCTTTGGAATTAAATTGTATTCCTTACGTTTAGACCTAGACATTCATACACTTGTGCACGACAGCTGAACTTTAAATTCTCATTTAAACCGTTTCTAGATTAACCTGTCACCCCATCTTTATTCCTCATCTCCCACTGTCTAAGTAACCCCCGTCTGCTGGGCTCCAAATTGTCTTACGACCAGGGCTCTATAGAGACCATGACATGAAGGATCACTATGCCGCTGACTTTTATTATTTACGTTGTCATGGAGATTTCAATATCTGAAAATCTAGACTGTAGATGGAAAGAAAACTGCTGCTATCAACTGAAGTATTTTCTTTTTCTCATTGTTTGATTTTAAAATTTAAAGCTGCTGTTATTGGCGCTCCAAAAAAACCCCAGAAATGTAACCTCTGTGGAATTTAATTAAAACCGTAATTCTTCACCTTCTTTATAAGCACACAATGTGCTTTGTGCTTACACTGGGAGCATAGTGTGTGGGGAACATTTTATAATGGTGTACACCAAAAGGAATGTACCTATGTATTTTTAAAGGTGAGATTCATTCAGTTGAATATTCAGTTATAAAAGACATTCATCAAACAAAAAAGATAAAGATTACATAAAAAGTTTCTTTGTTTTTAATATCTACACTTGAACTTTACAAAAAAATAAATCCAAACTTGAAGGTAAAATGCAAGTCAAAATATTTGTTGTAGTAAAAGCCTAGGGTGTGATAAGACACATTGTACTTTATTCACAAAAGTCTTAATTGTGACAAATTGAAATCTAAATGGCAATATTTTATCTTTAATTGTATAAAACCAGTTAAAAATTCAAATTGATATTCCTCTTTTTTTTTTTTCTTTTGTGATACCCTGTACATTGTGTGTTTCTCCTTCTTCTGTCTGTGGTCTCCTCTTCAGAGTCGGTCTCTCCTTGTCCCTCATGTGGTCTCCTGTGCAGTGTGGGTCTTTCCTTGTTCTTCATGTGGTCTCTTGTACAGTCTAGGTCTCTCCTTGTCCCTCATGTGGTCTCCTGTACAATCTGGATCTCTCATTTTTTTCTCATCTGGTCTCCCATACAAAACAAGGGGAAAATACATAAGGTGTTACTGACCAAATAGACCACATTAGGAACTAAGAAGGGCAATAATAAAAAGGATTCTAGGTTATCTCTGTTTAGGGCCTTTTTCTGTGCTCCAGAAAACTGCAAGCACTACTTCAAATACCATGTCCATTAATGTCACTCATTACTTGGATCAGCTACCTTCATCAACATGTCTTGCCATGTAGATAAACTACATTTAATAATTAAATTAATCCTGCATCTAGGTGTGTAGAAATGGACCTAATAAGGTGAATAAGTGAGTATATCTGGCCCTTCAATAAGCTAATGGGCCTTTTTATATTGCCTAGGTCGTGATACTTGATTTTCTATTTTTACCTATTCATTTCCTTTTACTTACGTGAAAGCTCCTTGAAGCAGAACATAGTTGGGATACTATATATTACTGTTCTTCACCTCAATACTTTTTGTTTGCTGAAGGATGGACACTGGTGGTCCAACAGCTACTTTTCTTTGTTGCCTCACTGACCAGAGTAAGCATGAATATTAAAGCCATACAAGTTTTTTTGCGAAGAATTGAATATGCAGTAATGCTGTCCACTTTCAACACTCTGTTAAATAGACATTTCAACATTTAAATATAAAATTAACATAATTACTAATCAGTGTTTAGTATTCTGCACAATATGGAATGGTGACTACACAACAGTTTAAATAACAACCCTAAAGAAATCCCATGAGAAGTATGAAAAAGCTAAGCATGTTCCACTAAATGTTATTAAAGCTCCTATGTAGACCCACCTTAGGTTTGTAAAGTAAATCAGAAATACTGATATTTTATTGCTATTGGGGTTATTTGGTGTTCACTGATCCTACCAAATCAGCATATTTTTACCAACATTTTTGTTTACAACATCCGTAAACTTTAATTTAACATCTCAAAACTAGAAAGGCAACCTACTCAAGAGACAGGGAAATTGATTCAAAGAATGGCATGGGTCAAAGCACTGATTTTTAAAGTAAACTGTTGTCCGTATTAAGCATTCTATTGTTCTATCTCTTGACACAGAGTCAAGCAATGCGAGTCGTCCGAACAGTAGGACAGGCCTTTGAGGTTTGTCACAAGCTGAGTCTGCAGCATACGGAGGACAGCAGGGATGGGCAAGAAGATGTGGAAAGTGAAGAGAGCACAGATGATTCAGGTGTGCCAGGTATGAGGTCAACAAAAAGGACATGGTGGATTCCTTCCTACAGTACCTGAGACAGAATGTAACCATTTGTCCCATTTAACAATGTTTTCATCCTGTTTTGAATGCCATCACAGCTATGGTGCCTCTTAGACGTTTTCTGCTTTCTTTTAACTTGTCATCACGGATTTTATCTGTTACTGTGCTATTTCACAGTGTGACACTTATTTGACTCACAACCTCTCGGTGCTTTTGTTTTTTCCGTGTCTTATTCACATCATGTTTTTCTTTTCAGTGATCCCATTTTCTAAAAGTTTACTTCTCATTTCCATAGCTAACTTCCATCTTTTTATTTCTATATGCTTTTTTCCACATTTACTTAGATCTGTTGTAACACTGGCCATTTACTATGGCCATTATCTATTCCTATTTTTATTTTGAGTAATTTTAATAATAACTCTACATGTGACAAACAGTGCCACCCAGTGGGAAATAATTTTTTCTTGCACAGCACTGACCAATGTTTTGTTTTGTATGTTTGTCTGTTTCACTGCTAGCTGTCTTGTTAACTTAATCTATCCTACTCGTGTACACCCCGATCCTCATACTGTCCATTCTACCAGGTGGCAATTTTTTATTTCTGCTCACTCCTCAACTTGATTTTGAGAACTGTCATGCAGTGATTTTTCTGTACTAGTTTTGATGCTCTTATATGGTAATACTTCAACTTTCTCATGGCCTTCCTTTGCCTTTTTCAGTGACACAAACCGTTGCCAGTGTAGATCATGCTGCTGATGAGACTGATATAGATGCTATTGACAGTCCTCTCCCCAGTGGAGAAGGCCCAGCATTCAGCCGAGGAGTGACTGACCTGGATGCTGTACATCTGGAAAGTGACCATATAAAGGACAGCAAGGTTAATGCTATTTTTTAATAACTATACACCATATAATACTCCCCCTCCTCCTGCAATGATTGTAAGAGAACTGATATTACCGCTGTATGCTGCTTGATGCATACGGCCTTGGAATGTAAATTTGCATACTTAACAATCTTTCTAACTAACTTAAAGGGCAACTGTCACCTAAAACTATTTTAATATTCTAAACCTTTCATCAAGTTTTTAAAGGAAATTGCATTTGTTTTAAATCGGCTATATGAAAAAAGAGAGAAAAACTCATCCCTACCTTTAGTATATGAATGGATACTTCAGCCACATGCACCATGGGTCAAACTGTGTTTGAAAAGCAGGGACGACCATAGAGATTAACTTATGGGTTTTCAAATACTATCTGACCCAAGGTGCATGTATATGGCTCAAGGATCTTATCCTGTAGTAATTGTAGAGATGACGTTTTTCAATTATTATTTTTTTTTTACATGTACTTTATTTAAAAAAATAGATATTATTTATAATATATAAATATTATTATTTCAAAACTTAATGAAATGAGAATTTCATTAAAAAATCATTTTGAGTTATAGTAGTCCTGTTTTAAGTTGCAGTAGACAGTATGTATATATATATATATATATATATATATACTCATATAATCTATACCATTTTTCTTTTCTGTTCGCAACTTTTTCTCTTGTATTACAAGACATGTTAACCGGCTCTTTGTTTTAGACCTCAACCAAGGACCAGGTAATATCTGCCTCACCAAAAATGCTGCTTCCAGCCGGCAGTCAACTCCCCCCTGGGACCCCACTCTCTCTGCACCACCAAATTCAGCTTCTCCAACAACAACTTCAACAGCAACAGCAGCAAACCCAAGTAGCAGTAGCTCAGGTGAGAATGTTTTAATCAAGTTATTAAGCATGCTAAAGTGCTTCCTGACATTTTTCGCTCTATAAAATCTTTATTAATTCCACTTTCTCAATTCTTTCCTCCATAGGTTCATTTACTCAAAGACCAGCTGTCTGCTGAAGCTGCGGCCCGGCTAGAGTCCCAGGCCAGGGTTCATCAGCTCCTTTTGCAGAACAAAGATTTACTACAGCATATATCCTTGCTGGTTAGGCAAGTCCAAGAACTGGAGGTCAGATTGTCTGGACACAATACAAGTAAGAACCATGCTGAGCATGTGATATGTTTCCAAGCTGTGGGATCATAGTGAATATTGTTTTCTATGTGAATTGCAGAAGTCTAGTATTCTGGATGTCAAGGTGATGCAGAGATTTGTAGCCATTGTGTTGTAATAACAAAAGTACTTGCCTAGCTACCGCTTGTGTGATATTTGTGTGCTATTGAATGTAAATATGGATCAAATAGTGTATTTGTATATTTGCAGTGGGATCTCAAGACAGTCTTTTGGAGATTACATTCCGTTCCAGTGTCCCCCCAGTCCTGTGCGATCCTACAACTCCACAACCAGAAGATCTACCACCGTTGACGGAGTCTGATTCATCTTACCAACTGGGAAGCCCCTTAGGTAGGACAGACTGCCTGGTGAAGGTGCAGTGCTACCGTTTTGTGCCAGGCGAGGGGCATGGGACTGGTGAGCTGCTGGGCAGCCTGGAGCTCTACAGATTCCGAGAATCTGGAATTGCCTCTGAATATGAATCTAACACAGATGATAGCGAGGAGAGGGAATCCTGGGGACAGGATGAGGGTGGTAGGTTGGCACATGTCTTGCATAGGGACATGCTAGGTGACAGTCTAGAGGATGAGATTGCCGTGTAAGCAATTGAATAGTCTGGTATACAGCGGAGAGGAAGTTGTCTGTATTTAAAATATCACAATAGTTGGTTAAATGTATACATTGTATGTCTCTGATTTTGAAAGACTGGATATATTAATATTCTATACACGTGGTTGCAAATACTTGCATAAGGAAGGGGGTTTAGTCACTGACTGAATACAGCTCTGTGAATTAGGAACCATATTGCAAAATAAAGGCTAAAATAATCAGTTGTGACTGTATCTAAGGGAGAGAATCTGCTATGTTTACTTTAATTTTGCCTTTCAGGTTTCACATTGCTTTGTGAATAACCCTGCCATTGTTTGATGACCACATAGTGTGTTGTGTCATCACACTATTGGAGTTAGGACAATCACATTCATGTTCACATATTTGGGGGAAGAACAAAAAGTTGAAATAGAAGTGTTGCAAAGTTAAACAAGTAGAGCAGTCACTGTGAAATCTAGTGAATTGCTTATATCATTAGTTTCTACGGTGATGGCTTCACTTTTCACTTCGCAACATTTGTAAACCTCATCCATTGCTTTTGTTATCCTGACAACTAGATTTGAATATGTCGGGTCATTCAGATGTGTTTACAAACTGTCTCCTGTCTGGGTGATTAGATTTATTCAAATACAGACAGTACAGTAGGATGTATTTGTGTGTAGTTTTATATAATATTGACTGATTAGAATTCTATTTTGTGTGGTATGACCAGTAAACAAATGTATGAATTGTATGTCTCTCATTTTAGGATCAATGTCTGTAGCTATATACTGTACTGATGAAATCAGGTCTTTTATATGGAATATGGTTTCTGGATGTATTTTATTTGCAGCCTAGCTTAGGAACAGATTAAGAATTGTCAATTTTGGCCAAAATAGAGGAGTTGTAGATTCTTTTGTTCAGTTGTGCTGTTTAGGCCAAATATTAGCAATTTTAAAATAATTCTCTAGAAACCCTGAACAGAGCATGTGGGTAGTGCTCAGGGAACAAATCTGAATATAAAATTGTATTTTGTGTATTTTATGGATGCACCTTCATGTTAAAGCATACACTTAAACATACACTTAAGCATAAAATACTTGATAATTATTGTCTGGCACTCCATGTCAGGTTTCTATACAGTGTGTGTAAACTATGTGACACCAGCGCCCATTTTTCGTTAGTTTCAGCTGCCTGCTCTCAGCCAATGAATACAAAAATTGTAGATTATGCTAGCTTTAGTGTACCTATAATCTTAATTTTATTAATGACAGGAGGCGAGTATTTGCTTAAGACTTTCTTTACTTAAGCTTCACAGCAGCACTTTTTTACTTAGTAACAAGGTAACCAATCAGAAAAAAGAGATAACAAGGTATATAAGTCCCTCCCAGTGACGTCATTTCCTCTTTCTGGCTGCGAACAAACAGGAACCGGAACAGAAGGAACCAGATGAGGAATTCAGGATGTCATATGAGAAGAGATGCTTGAGAGGGAAACAGGAACGTAGACTTGCGTTCTTGAAGGGTAGAGGTGAAGTTCGTGAAGGAACGGCCACTAGCTTTGACTTCTTAAGGGAGTTTTATGCTGAAACGAGAGAGCAGAGTCGAAACCAAGGATTAATCCGTGAATTGGATTTGGAAATCATGATAACCGGTTGTTATGCAACATATGTTATAATTTGTTAGAACAGTTAAGCTATACAGGATAGACAATAATAGCTGGCCCCATGGAAGTAAGGTATAGTGTGTTCGTTCTAGCCTTAGAACTTACCTTAGAAACTTACCTAGTGGGGCGAACCTAGGGTGGGGAAAAACCGAAGGTAACAGTGGTGGGAAATACTCGCCTCCTGTCATTAATAAAATTAAGATTATAGGTACACTAAAGCTAGCATAATCTACAATTTTATAACATGACAGGAGGCTTCGTATTTGCTGTTTTAACGCTCCCCAAGGAGGGCTAAGGAAGCGTGCACAGCGGGACGAAAGTAGAAGTTGCGGAACGTCTGTTCTCGGGACCAGTCTGCAGATTGAAGAATGTCTCGAAGCGAGGCTCCCGCGTTGAATGCCCCCGATGCTGCCGCCCCTCTGATGGAGTGGGCTCCGAAGGAGGCTTCAATCCCGGCTAGGGAGAGTAACCACCTAACCCATCGGGCCAGGGTTGTGGATGACACTGGATTATGTGGCTGGACGTATGAGACCAATAGTTGGCTGGAAGTAGTGGAACGAAGTGAGGAGGTGAGTAATAAGTAACGAGAAAGAAGAGACACCACGCATAATTTTGGGTGGTTAGGAAAGTAAGGGTAAAATATAGAAGAAGAGTTCGATTTTGTCCGTCTGGACACGGAGAATGTGACACCCTCTGGGGAGAAATTGATAGCGTCATGGTCAAATGCTCGAACATCTGATATTCGTCTGAAGGACACTAAGCAAAGTAATAGGGTGAATTTTGCCGAGAGTTGACGGAGGGAGAGATCTTCGTTGTCCGGCCAAGACTCAAGGAAACTGATCATGACATTAACGTCCCACAGATGGGAGTATTTTGGTTTGGGGGGGCGAGCTAGTTTGATGCCCCGCAAAAGTCTACAAACCAGGTGGTCCTGGCCCACTGGAACTCCGTCTAGAGGAACATGGGCTGCCGAGATGGCTGAACGGGAAACGTTGATGGATCTGTATGAGCGGCCTAGATCGAAAAGATGAGAGAGGAAGTTCAAAATGTATTGTCTAGGGGCCGTAAGGGGATCGGTATTCCGTTCCAGGCACCAATTGCACCAAGTGTTCCAGGAAGAAAGATAGCATCTTCTAGTTCCAGGGGCCCATGAATCCCAGAGGAGTTCCTTAGATCTCTGTGATAGTTCTCCGAAGTGCCAGGTACCCCTGAAAGAGTCCAGGCTACAAGGTGGAGGTGGCCTTGCGTTATCATTGGATGAGGGTTCCCTTGAGGGTCTTCTAGAAGGTTTGGCCATGGAGGCAGAAGGAGGGGATCTTGGCAGGAGAGGTCCAGAAGATCCGGAAACCATGCTTGGCCCCGCCAGAGCGGTGTGAGTAATACCAGAGTGATCTGTTGTCTGCGAATCTGGAGGAGAGTTCTGGGAATCATCGCAAATGGAGGAAAAGCATAGGCTCCCGTTGTCGGCCAATTCTGAAGGAAGGCATCTACCGCTAAACATTCTGGGTCTGGAAGCCAGCTGAAAAACCGTGGGACTTGAAAATTTGTCCGGGAGGCGAATAGGTCTAGGGTAAACGGGCCCCTGCGTTTGGAGATGTGGAGGAAAACTGTTCTGTGTAGGCGCCAGTCGCTGGTGTCCCTCCAATGTCGGGAGAACCAATCCGCAGTGATGTTCGATTCCCCTGGGAGATATTCTGCTCGAAGTGTGATGTTGCGTTGGAAGCAAAACTCGTAGATGTCTTTCGCCACTTCGGAAAGGATGCGGGATCTGGCCCCGCCCAATTTGTTGATGTATTGGACAGCTGAGACATTGTCCATCCGAAGGAGAATACAGCAGTTCGAGAGGTGACTGGTCAGACTGCGAATTGCGAACGAGCCTGCGATTAATTCCAGACAATTGATGTGGAGAAAGTGTTCTGAGGTGGTCCATGGTCCTCCGGTGGAGGTCGTATGACAGGTTGCACCCCAACCTTGGAGGCTTGCATCTGATTCCACTACATAGTCCGGGGTGGGACCGAAGATTGCCTTGCCATTCCAGGCTGACATGTGACGGAGCCACCAAAAGAGTTCTTTCCTCACCTCTGCAGTAATCGGGACCCTCTGATCGTATGATGGATGAGACCGGAGGAATTGAGCTTTCAAACGTTGCATGGCCCGGTAGTGAAGGGGGCCTGGGTAGATTGCCTGAATTGAAGCAGAAAGCAGGCCTACAATCCGAGCTAAACCTCGAAGGGGTAAATCCTCCTGACGAAGGACTTTGCGAAGTTCCTTTCTGATCGCAGATAACTTGGACTGGGGTAGGCGGAGAACACAAGTTGAAGAGTCGATCTCGAAGCCGAGAAATTGGATGACTCTGGACGGGGACAGTGATGATTTCTCTTGGTTTATGACGAACCCCAAGGACTCGATTAATCCAGATGTGTAGTTCGTCTGTGAACGCAGCCTGGATGCGTCTTCGCAGAGAAGTAAGAGGTCGTCGAGGTAGATCAAACAACGAATGCCCCTTTCTCGAAGATGTGCGGTGACTGGTTTGAGTAGTTTGGTGAAGCACCACGGGGCGGAACTCAGGCCGAATGGAAGGCAGGTGAATTGGAAGATTCGGTGGTGCCAATGAAAGCGGAGGAAACGCTGACTGGCTGGGTGTACTGGTACCGAGAGGTAAGCGTCCTTGAGGTCGAGGCGAGAGAACCAATCGCCTGGCCGTAGAATGTCTCTGAGGAGGTGAATCCCTTCCATTTTGAAATGCCTGTAGACAACGAAAGAGTTCAGTTGACGGAGATTGATTACTGGACGAAAGTCCCCTGATTTCTTCTGGACTAAGAAGATGGAGCTGAGGAAACCTCCGTCTAGAGGAGCGAGTTGAATTGCTCCTTTTGTTTGAAGAGAACGTAGTTCTGAATCTAGAAGAAGGCTCTGAGACTTCGACATTTTTGGATACTGAGGAAAACCTGTTTGAGAAGGAAGAGAATGAAACTCTATGGAATAACCCTGAACTGTGTTCAGGACCCAGGTATCTGAAGACAGAGTCTTCCACATGTCTACACAGTGTGACAACCTGCCCGCATGATAAACAGTAAAAAGGTGAAGGGTAGGAAATCTCACCTGTTGGATATCTGTTGCGTCCGCGGGATCTGTACCCTCTTCCTCTATCTGCCCTTTGGGCGTAGGAGCCTCTTGTTTGATAGTTGGGGAAAAAAGATGATGAAGTTGGGGTTCTCTGGCGTTGGTTTGTGGTCCAGAAACGGCTGACTGTACGACCCCTTGTACGGCCAGCCCTGCCAAAAACCCGTGAGGGTTGATAATGAAATACCCTTTTCATGGATGACTGCGCCTTGTTTAGCGTGGCATATAGGTTTACATGCTTATGTAGTTCTTTAATGTATGGTTCTCCAAACAATAGACCCTTTGCTTTGGGGCCCAATTCTTTGGTTCCCAAGTCAGCCAGCTTGGCATCCATACGCAGCAGCACTGCTTTTCTACGCTCAGTACAGAGAGATGTATTAGCGTTGCCCAGCAGGCAAATAGAGCGTAGTGCCCATTCTCTAATCACAGATGGGTCTAGAGGGCCTTCATTAGATAGGGCTTCATCAGACAGTAGGAGAATTTTAGCTAGGGGTCCTAGGATATCTAGCATTTTGTCTTGGGTCAGGCGTAGGCTGCGCTCAATGCCCTTCTTTGGATCACGGCCCGATCTGGCCAGATATGTGTGGAGCAGCGTATCCAATTCTGGGGTCACTGCAACTCTATCCGGTAGAGTGGGCCTAGGACATTCTGCTCGTAGTTTTTTACGGATCTCCCGCTCTAAGGGTCTTCTGATCCAGAAGTGAATATACTGAGCAAGATGGTCTGGAAGTGACCATTCAGATGATCGGGGATATCTAATTTGCCTCGGGTCAAACAGAGGTTGGCCAAGTGCATCCAGGAAAGATTCAGCGTCCCCAGATGGATTCGATCCGGGTATCTCACTTTCAGTTGGGAGATCTCCCATGATGGATTGAGGGAGAGGAGCACCTTTAAAGGGTGCTTCGGGCCAGTCTTCCCCTTCATCTGAGGAGTGGTCAGCCTGCCATTCATCCAGGATGGCTAAGGGGTGTAGGTCGAAGGAGTCTTCCTCCTCTTCCGACAGGGTAGGCTGGATGGAGTGTTGCTCTCTAACATCCGCCTGTTTAGGGCGCTTCGCCGGCTCTTTCCCCTTACGTTTGAGAGGTTCAGGCCCATTCCCTTTCCAATAACGTTTACTGGGTTTGGAAGGGTTTCTATTTATGGAGTCGGACTCCTCCGCATCTTCATCAGAATGCGGAGTTTCCGAAATTTTTGGCTCTTTTGAATCCACGGGCAGCACCCGAGCCAGGGCCTTCTCCAGTGAAGCAGCTACAGCTGCGTTAATAATTGCTTGCAAATTTTGGTCTTGATTTGAAGCCTCCATAGCAATAGTGTTGAAACCTATGGGGCAAAATAGGCCAGTGTTAGAATGTATTTAAAGGCCGTCACGGAATATTACAGTTTGTTATAATTCCACATTGCAAGCTGAAACTGGGGGTCACCCAGTAATAAATCACCTCAGGGAATACTTTTTCACACCCGTATAGAGGTATCGTGGCACAGACAAAGCGGGCCGATCATGGGCTGTATAAACAGACAGCAATCATATTTAATAGTTCATCAACCTTATACACATGAATTGTGTAAATTTGAGATGTATTAATCATAAATTATATATGTGGAATTGTTCAAAATAAGTATTTGAGAAATATGATTCCAGTTATATATAAATAAATTGGTTTTAAATTCCAGTAAAACAGATGTAATATAAACTTCTCCCCAAGGGGGAGCAAGACAGAGGTAAAGCTGTACCAGTATAGTGGTGAAAACTTCCTTATTAGTGAGGGAAATATGCAGGGAAAATATATATAGCCTTAATAATATAAGTCCGTGACGTTGATGTATTGAACTTGTGTAATGGAATCTGACCGCTGTGTAAAGCGGTATAATGCCCGCCGCACGGGTGGAGGGAAAAAAGCAGATCGCGGCTCCAAGAAAATGGCCGCCGCGATCTCGCGCGTGCGCACTAGAGAGGAAGCCGTTTGGATCCCGCGGGGGAGCGCGAGATCCAAGATGGCCGCCGTGCGCACTGAGGACCGTTGGAGGCGTTCTCCACAGTCCGAAAAGCCCGGGAAACGGGGCGAGAATGCCGCCGAATAAAACCGGGCTGGAGTGAAGGAAAAACGAAATTAAATGAAATAATAAGTAAGAAACTTTACACAATAAATAAATGAATAAGGAAATATTAAACAAAATAGTTATATGGGAAGAGAAAATATATAAACAAAAGATGAGCTTAGGAAAGTAGGTAGTAAGCTCAAAGGATAAAATAATATGTAAATAGATAACAGTTGAAGGAGTATGACAGAAAAAATTAATAGGTAAAATAGTAGTAAAACCACAGAAACCCACATTAAGTAGGAGACAGTGGCACTCTGACCTGTACTGGTGTGAAGCAGCAAAGAAAGAGGAAATGACGTCACTGGGAGGGACTTATATACCTTGTTATCTCTTTTTTCTGATTGGTTACCTTGTTACTAAGTAAAAAAGTGCTGCTGTGAAGCTTAAGTAAAGAAAGTCTTAAGCAAATACGAAGCCTCCTGTCATGTTATAAAATTGACATTAGCCAGCTGCACATACGGACTTCAGGCACCAGGACCACTTCAAATCACTGAAGTGGTGCTGGTTCTTCGAATAACTCTTCCACTTGGTAAAGGAGCAGTGGATGTTGTACATAAAATTCAGCAGATCCACAACCCACTGTACATCATGTCTGCCACTAGGTTAGGCCTATTTCTTCATTATACATAATGTCTGTATTGCAAAGAACACACTCATCTTGCACAATCCTGTTGCAAAACTATACACGAACTTTACTTTACATATTACAAGCTGCTAAGGACAGTGGATGTAATGCATGTGTGATTGTAGTGTACATTATGTCTGTTAAATCAGATATCTTGTACATCATGTAGTTGGTAATCTTTATGCAGTGTATGTATATAATGTATGTGCCATCTGACTAGGGCTTTATATATACACTGTGTAAAAGAAATGTGGCATTAGAACAGCATTACTGACCTCTGTGTTCGCTGTATATATTGCATGTAACACAAGGACTAGACACACATTACCCAGCTTAATGCACCATTTGTCTGTATGTATCCAAAATAAATGTAAAAATGCATTTTTTTTAAAAAACATTTATACAACGAACATCTCTGTTTGTTTATGAGAATTGTTGGGCAGCTTCAGGGCTCCTCGTTCTGTCTCTGTCAGGCACTGTATTCAGGCAGTGTGATGACCCACAAAGACACACTGAGACTTGGGATGATCTGTGAGAATGCAAGACAGTCCTGAAGCTGTCACAGCCACTGCAGTGTACAGAGACAACTTACTACCTTGCAGCCTAGAGCTAAATCTCTTGATCTGTTCTGATTGGCTGGGAAACAGATTCTTAGAGCCAGGTCTTAATTTTGTTTTGTAAACTTGCTGAGCTTTGACTTAGACATATTTGTGTACTGTAAGCTTGTGCGAATGTAGAATATTAAGGCATTTGATACTGTCCCTTCAGGTGGCATCTTCAAAAATGAGTTCCTCAAATGCAGAGGGTCTTGAAAACATGAAAAACATGCAATGTTGAAAGGGTTTCTGCAGCTCCTTTTAAGATGGAAACATTGAGCGTCATGTCCTTAAAGGTGGCAGATTATTTTGATTCTTTTCTCTTTGAGGTGATTCACAAACTTGTGCTCAATTACCAGCAAACATTTGTCTTGCAACAGAGATATCGGTAAAACATGAAATGATAGTGGTCATTGAGAACCATTTGGTGAATCACTGTCTTAAATCAGAAGGTATTCAAATAAGTCTGACAAATGATGCAAGTAGTTACGAATTCTACATGATTAATGAGAACCACAACAATATAACCAAACTTCAGGAAGTTTCCTCACTGTATATATCCTTTACTATTCCAACTAAATTAGTGTGAAGTTTAGAGACAACTCTCTCCTCGTGGGTTAGAGAGCTAGTTCAATTCACAATTCACCTCTAGCCTGTCAAAAGCAGAGTGCCTGTCTTTTCTCTATTCATGTCCATGCTCTAAATATCTGGATTTGACTTTAGTTTTCTTGAGTAGAGCTAAATGAAGCAGCTATCAACGTACTTTGCATTATCTTTGTGAAAGGTGTGCCAGACCCAAGAAACCTTTTCAGAAAAAAAAAAACAGACAAACAAATAATAACTTGGTAGTTTTCACCAGTTCTGTCATTAGTGAATACAAAAATGTCACTACACGTTACTCATTCACTCCAGGAATTCGTATTAGTATTATTATTATTATTATTATTTTTTTTTATGTTTATTTTTTTAATTTATTTTTTTAAACAAAGGTATTTCCAGGACGGAGTAGATTTTGACATTCACAAGCTTAAGTTATTGAATGTTAGAAAAATCATCATGATTCTGATAAACGGCTCTTTATTTCCATTAAGAAATTCAAAACAGAACAAAAAAAAAATGCCTGGCGGAGTTTTAAATCTTTTGTTTGTTTTGTTTTTGTTTTATTGTTTCCTATTTATTTATATTGCATATCATATCAGCACAGATTTCCGTGCATGAGATCTAGACTTGTGTATTTTTCATATTCTAAACACAGGTGGAAACTGTTATGGAAAAATAGAATTGTAGAGGAAGTTGTGAAATTTAATGTTGCAAGTCATCTACATATCCAAAAGCAAATATAAATCTCAAAGCAAAAAAACTTATCTAGACATATAAGAAATAAGGTAGTAGGTGACTGTTAACTAAATAGCGCTGAAAACTGGTTCTGGATACCCCAAACACCCTTTATGCAGAATGCTAAAAAGACCTTTCACCAAACTGCAAGGATAAAAGATATTTAGCTAAAATGTCATATCATAGCAAACTGATCAAATGCAGACATGAAATGCAAATTGGTAATTATAAATATGAATAAAGTAAAAATAATTAGAGGTCCAGAAATATTTCAAGGTAATGGTGAACTGTAGTGTCAAAATGTAATAATAAGACACAAATGTAGCAATCTAGTCTGAATGTTGCTATAACATACAATGTAATAATGTTGCAGTGACCAGACCTAAATATCTGCTCCTGGTTAACTGCTCACTTGGTGAAAGATCTTTTTTATCAAATCCCAAAGCAAACCTTAAAGGACCACTATAGTGCCAGGAAAACATACTCGTTTTCCTGGCACTATAGGGTCTCTAGGTCCCTCCCACCCTTAGGGTCCCCCTCCCGCCAGGCTCTAGGGTGAGGAAGGGGTTAATCCCTTACCTTTTCTCCACCACTGGGCTCCCTCGGCGGTGGGCACTCTCCGCCTCCTTTCCCCGTCATCGGCTGAATGCGCATGAGCCGCTCCATAGGAAAGCATTCTCAATGCTTTCCTATGGACACTGGCGTCTTCTCAATGTGAAAATCACAGTGAGAAGCGCCTCTAGAGGCTGTCAATAAGACAGCCACTAGAGGCTGGATTAACCCATAGGTAAACATTGCAGTTTCTCTAAAACTAGGTTTACAGCAGAAAGGGTTAATCCCAGATGGACCTGGCACCCAGACCACTTCATTGAGCTGAAGTGGTCTGGGTGCCTATAGTGGTCCTTTAAATGTCTGCCTGTAAATAGAAGGTGTACTATATATTTGGCACAACAACAAGCAGCACTATCACCTGGGAAAGTGTTCCTTCACATACACATATAGAAGTAGCGAAAAACAAGATATAGTTTATACAACTCTGTAGAAAAGTCTAAAACAGGTGATGTAGAACAAAAATATATAGAGGCTACGACCTGAAATAAACAGGATGTAATAATGGAGACCTGAAAATATAAAATCACATATAGTGAAGTATATACAGATAAATGGCTAAATTTAGGAGGTAGAGAACTTACAAGAGAACTGCGCATATCTCCCCTCAGGGGTAATCTGTAAGGTGGTGGAAAACTTCTTCCAATACGCTGAGTCCTCAAAAGGATAAAAATAGAAGTGCAGATAGTATAATACTGTAAAATGTAACAAAGATGTATTCACTGATTGCACTTACATACCCCTGAGGGGAGATATGCGCAGAACATCTATGTTCTCTTGTAAGTTCTCTACCTCCTGGATTTAGCCATTTATCAACTATATCTTGTTTTTTGCTACTTAAAGGTCTGCCTGTTTGTAAGGCTTGCTTTGGGATATTAGGTGATACACAACCGTACATTTCAGAGTTTCTATCAGTGGGAGCATTTTCATAATTTTTTTTCATCTCCCCAATTTTGAATAATGTTTACTTATAAAGGAAGGCGAGAGTGCTTATCCTACCCCATGAATACCATTGGACCCTTATTTGTATCCTGAGAATTGGTTATGATAGATCATCTGGTTAATGCACCAACTGAACAATCTTTTCAAACTTGAAATCTTCAGGTTCTACTTCTGGCAGGAAAATATAAGCCTTTCATCCTTGAAAGGCTGATAAAACTAATACCATTAAGTTGGATAATAGCCTCTATTCCCAAATATATACATTGGATATAATAGATATTGTATTGCTTTCTTTCTCCCCACCCCCTTTTTTGCATTTGTGATACTGTGTACCAACTTTAAATTGAGTATTGCAAAAGTGGTAAGACTGTCCCTCTATCCCCTATCTGGTGATATGTGACCAATTGTTAAAGGTTTACTCTAATAAGCACCCAAGCAACTGTTGAATCTTCAGTGGTTATGGTGCAGTTTTGCTCCTAGTCTAGAATTGTTTCTAACTACAGAGGTACAATATAAAATGGTTGTATGCCATCAAAAGAGGGATTTTATTTCTTCATTTGCTTGGCAAGGCCCATCTAACTTGTGCATGTTCATCCCTAGTTACACCTGTAACTGGGAGTATGGGTTGAACTACTTTCTCATAAACACTAATAGGACAGGGGTTAGAGGATCGCATCAGACCCTTTAGAGGAGCTCTAGCAGCTGCTGTACTTTTAGTATTATTAAAAATTCGTATCCAGTAGGAAATATAGTGTTCTGCTGAGAGGCAGGGGGCTCTACTAGCATAAAAAGGAGATGGAAAAGTGAAGGAAACCCTACCTTTAATCAATCTAGGGATATGCATAAAAGGCAAGCCAAAGGAAAAAAATGGGAGATTAGCTACACGGTGCCACGGGGATATGTGATCTAGAGTGCTCTAGGTCACAGGGAATGGGGGGAACAAGAGGAAAACAATTTAGCTCTTGGATATAGTATAAACATTTTTAACTACTGTTACTAATATGATTATAGTGCTAAAGTCCCCCATTCCCTCTAGCAACTGACTAAATGGATAGATATGGTAGATTTGTCAGGTAAAAAGGAAAGATAAGTAGGAGATTGGAGAATCTAATAAAACCCAATACAAACTCAAAAGACTTTCCCTTAGATTACCTCAACACCGTGGACAAGCCACTAATGTCTACCTGAACCATCTCTCCCTATTACAACTTGCCCAAGAAAAAGAGAAATGTGAAATAAACCACCCTAAAAAAAGATAATCAAATTGGTATGAAAATTGTGCTAACTACACTTATGCTCCTGATGCCGAAACGCGCGTCGAGCTTTCTGGTTTTTCTTCCTTTCACACCTCACTAGGTAGCAGGTTTTTCTTTTATGCATATCCCTAGATTAATTAAAGGTAGGGTTTCCTTCCCTTTTGTGTCCGAAGATCAAATGGTTTTTAGTCTCTAAATCCGCTGTGGGGGTGGCTTCTCTAGTTGTTATGGTTCACACCGTCTTGTAATATGGAAGACACAAGAAAAGAGGACCAATCGTGCGGAGTGTATTACAGTAAAACGTAGTGGAATTAGATCTTAAGTATTACACTCACATTTAGATGAGCTATAGCCAGCTCTGGGTTTGTAGGCATACAGCGGAACAATCCCCGCTTATAGGATTTGTTGATGCTTGTTAATGCTTGTCCTTCAGGGGTTTGGTCCAGCTTGCAGGAGAAGGAGATAAAAACAGCAGATAGTGCTCTCTGATGGTATTTTAAGTGATGAATAAAATAAGATAGAATATACTCACAAAAGGAGTGCAGGTCTCACTGCACTTTTTGGATAGCGTTAGTGGTATAATCCCCACTTCAGGATATGTAGTATAAAAATGCCAGGAAAAATAATAAAATTTATAGTTGTGTATAAAAAATGATAATGGTGCATATATCTAACCAAAAAGTCATTTATTATTTAAAACACAATATAAAATAACCATAACGCGTTTCACCGCTGGGGCTTTATCAAAATGGTTTTACATGTAACCTGGCACAAGAATAGTTTAAATAGGTACACTAGTACTTTAAAAAATGGCGCCAAGATGACATCATAGTTAGGTGGCCAATCAGAATCATACACTGTACATTTAGAAACAGATTTGAAATTGAGATTAAAATTTTGAACCAAAGGGGTGTATCTTTTATAAAACATTTGTTTAAGTCATATCCGATCGTTATTTTTTAAAAACGAGGTTTGGAACTTTAGAAAATGAAAGTTGTAATAATCGTACGTCACGTGACCCGCACGGCACCATGGGTAATGTAGTGCGTCGGTCACGTGATCGGCTTTTACAGAATGGGGAAATGCTGATGTCCATAACAGGAGGGGCGGATGATAAAGCATCATGTGACCCGCGGCCAATAGGAGAGGGGCACGTGGGTCACGTGATCGGCAAATCGGCGAAAGGGCGCTTGGGAAATGTAGTTTAGCGCGCCCTTTCGATATTAGATTAGGAAATACATATTAAATATGTATACAAGTGGGTAAATACTGGCTAGTTCTCAATAAAGGGATAATACTAGCTGATATAACAATATAAGATATAACACATAACATTATGTGCAAATTGGGAGAGTTAAAATGAGTATATAGACATCACTTAGATAAACTTAATAAAACCAAAAAGTAATAGAGATATTTTGAGACACATTATTAGTAATAGATGGATAAAAAATAGGATAATTAAGATGGGATAAAATAAAATAAAATAGAATAAAATAATATAATGAGACACTTATCAAAGAGTAACTAGTAGTGGAAGCTCTACATTGTAGGCTTTCATTAAGGTGCTTATACATATTTGGGCATATATATTCGTGGTAGACATATAAGCAATAATGCAGTCAGGCTGGGGGTATCCCAGACTATAATGCCGTAGGTGACAGCTATGAATTGGATAGCCCCAGACTGACTGCATAAAACCATACATAATAAAATGACATTAATTAAAAAACGACATTAATTAAAAAACAATCATATTATAAAAAATTAAATAGATCAAAGTCAGCGTTTAAGCCCTGGGGGGTTAGAGTTTGTAAATTGAACACCCACTCCATTTCTGATCTCCCTAAGATATTTTTTATGTTGCCCCCTCTCCAGGGCAATTTACATTTTTTGATACCTATACATTTTAAAAATTTGGGATCCCGATTATGTTTCATAAAGTGCTTAGACACGGAGTGATTAGGGTATCCATTTTTTATATTCCGGCAATGCTCCGCTAATCTGGTTTTTAGACATCTGGTGGTCATACCTACATATTGGAGGCCACATGGGCACTCCAATAGATAGATGACGTTGGTGGTATTACAACCGATAAAATCTTTAATAGTATAGTTTTTGTTGGTGACATTGGATTTAAAATTAGTAACTTTACAGTGTGTGGAGGGAGCAGTGCTCTTACATACAATGCATCTCTTGCATTTGTAAAATCCTGTAGCTCCATCTAAAAAGGTGTGTGGTGGATTTTTTATTACCTTAGTATAGTTTTCAGTTAAAATGGATTTAAAATTTGGTGCACCTCTAAAAACAATTTTTGGTTGTGTTGGTAAAATTTCTTTCAGGAGATCATCCTGTCTTAAAAGATGCCAATGTTTTTTGATTGTTTTTTTGATAAAACCATTTTTATTATTATAATTAAAAATTATAGGAAGGGTGGGGGCTTCTGTATTGTTTTTATCCTTATAGGTGAGGAGGCTTTCTCTAGGTTTTTCTTTTACTGATAATATAGTGTTGTCCAGTTTTGTTGGTGAGTAGTTTTTTTCTATAAATTGTTTTTTTAAAAACAATGATTGTTCGTTAAAATCATTAATGTGGGAGCAGTTTCGGCGTATTCTTAAAAACTGGCTTTTCGGTGCACTCTCCAGCCATGGTTTGTAGTGACAACTGGTGTGGTCAATTGCCGTGTTAGTGCATACTTTTTTAAAAAATGTTTTAGTGTGTATTGTGCCTTCTTGGATAAAAATGCTTAGGTCTAAAAAATTAATTATCTCTTTACTGTGTTCACATGTTAAAACTATCCCTTTATCGTTGGAATTAAGGTGTGATATAAAAGAGTTAAGTGAGTCCTCCGTGCCCTTCCATATAAAAAATAAATCATCAATGTATCTAAAATAGGAGACTAGGTTTTGCTCCCAGGCATGTCGTCCCCAAATGGCGCTGGATTCCCAGTCAGCCATAAAGAGGTTGGCATAACTAGGAGCAAACCTAGTCCCCATAGCCGTTCCCCTTTTCTGAAGATAAAAAGAATCATAAAACCAAAAGTAATTATTAGTTAAAATGATGTCTATACCTTCTATAATAAAATTAATCTGAGAGTCTGGAATTCTTTTTTCGTTAGTTAGTATTGTTTTGACAGCATTGCACCCAAGTTGGTGGGGGATAATAGTATACAAGGAGGTGACATCACAAGTAACGAGTGTAAAATCTGGTTCCCAACAAAAACCATTTAAAAATCTCAGTAGTGACATTGAGTCCTTCAAATAAGATCTCATGAGTTTTACCGCTGGTTGTAATAGGGTATCTATATATTGGGATAAGTTGCATAACGGGGAGTTGATCCCAGACACAATGGGTCTGCCGGGGGGGTGTTGAGCGTCTTTGTGTATTTTTGGTAAAAAATATATTACTGGGATTTTAGGATTTTTCACAAACAGGTAATCAAATTCTTTTTTATTCAGAATATTTTCATCTAATCCTTTTTGTAGAAAGGTAATTATTTTTTGTTGTATGGATGATGTGGGATCCCTAGATAATTTTTCATATGTGGTAGTATCGTTTAGTTGTTTATAAGCTTCGTTAATATACATTGAACTCGATTGAACAACTAAACCCCCACCTTTGTCTGCAGGTTTAATAACAATATCTTTGTCTTGTTGCAATTGTTTGATAGCTCTTTTTTCTAGTGCATTTAGGTTCTGTGCATCATATTTGTTGTATTTGATTTTGTTAAAATCTCTTAATACTGATTTCTCAAACATCACTAGAGGGGCTGATTTAAAATGATAGGGATAAAAAGTAGATTTTGGTTTAAGGTCCGTGTTGATGTAAGCAGATTGCTCGGTGGTGGTAGGGGAAGGGAGGGATGAGGGGGTAGGGGGATTGGTTGTTGAGTTCTGTGCATTAAAAAATCTTTTAAGTGTAGCTTTACGTACGAATTTGTTAACATCTAAAAATGCTTCAAAAGGTTTAAAAGAATTTGTTGGGGCATATTTTAATCCTTTGCTTAAAACTGAAATCTGTGCTGCATTTAAAACTTTTTGTGACAAATTAAAAATGCCGGCATCTGATTCTTTCGGAGCGGATATTATCTTTCTAATCTCTCTTTTTTGCTGTCTTCTGCCGCTCCGTTTGCCTCTGGGCTTAGGGTTCTTTTCTTTGTCCTTATTGTATTGGCAAAGGTGTTGGGGTGTGTTTGAATCTCTAAAAAATGATCCTCATTTTCAGTTTCGGAGTCGATAGATAATAATTGGTACCTATTGGTATGTGTAATGGGGGTATCACTGTGATTTTTATAGTAGTGGTTAGGCCTTTGGGTTTTCGGTGAGTGTTTGAGAGTGTCGGGACTCCGTGCATTGTAATAAGTGGAGCGGGAATCTTGGTGTATAGACGTGTAGTGAGAGGTTCTTCGTGGTTTGAATGTGGCTGGTCGATGGTATGTCGATGTGGGTGCATGATTCGGGTTAAGATTCCTATAATAAGGCTTCAGTTTGTGAGGGGAATGGTGAGGGAATTCGTGACGTGTATTTTGTGCTGGTTGTCTTTGGTATCTGCGTGGCTCTGTTCTCATATTAAGAGATTGGTTTTCTGATGTATATTTTCTATTTAAATGGTATGTCCTAACCTGTCGGTTGGCATAGTCCTGTTTGTCTCTTATATATTTTTTTACTTTAATGTGTTTAGTGTCTGTTTCTATCTTTTCAATTTTACTCTGAATTAAGACTGAGTTTTGTTGGTATACGCTACTTTCTGTATAGGGCATAAGTTTGTCTCTCAGGTCATTAATTTCTCTGTCTAGATTTTGAAGCTTTTGGCTTTTTTTCTTGATTAGGGTTTCCATAAGACCAAATGTGCACGTTTCTAATTTGCCATTCCACTCATTCATAAATTCTAGATCATCCTGGTCTGAGGTAGGTAATTTCATAAGTCTCAGGCCACGGGGTGTTATGTGTTCATCGATATATTTTTTGAAAGTGGCAATCTCCCATTTGAGTTTAATTTCAGTCGTTAAGGCTCTCTCTAATTTAATAAATAATTCCTGTTGAGTAAAGGTGGGAGGTCTAATATAGATAGGACTACTTGGTTGGGTGGAAAAGACATTGTCTATATCAATAGAATACTTATTTCTATAATCAAAAATAGACATATTAAAAGCAGCTAAAACCAGAGGGGTATGATAAGATACAGAAAAAGAAAAAAGGGGTGTAGGTTAGCGCTAATAATATATTGAACAGGCAGCGACCTTATAGAGGGTAACCCTCTAACCCTCTATACATAGAATACAAGGTAGAAAACAGAGAAAGGTTGCGCCAATGATAAAAATATATAACCAGTAAAAGACTGTACAACAATAAAAATAATAAAAAGAAATATAATAAAAAAGTTCCAATGTGTGTCCGAAGATCAAATGGTTTTTAGTCTCTAAATCCGCTGTGGGGGTGGCTTCTCTAGTTGTTATGGTTCACACCGTCTTGTAATATGGAAGACACAAGAAAAGAGGACCAATCGTGCGGAGTGTATTACAGTAAAACGTAGTGGAATTAGATCTTAAGTATTACACTCACATTTAGATGAGCTATAGCCAGCTCTGGGTTTGTAGGCATACAGCGGAACAATCCCCGCTTATAGGATTTGTTGATGCTTGTTAATGCTTGTCCTTCAGGGGTTTGGTCCAGCTTGCAGGAGAAGGAGATAAAAACAGCAGATAGTGCTCTCTGATGGTATTTTAAGTGATGAATAAAATAAGATAGAATATACTCACAAAAGGAGTGCAGGTCTCACTGCACTTTTTGGATAGCGTTAGTGGTATAATCCCCACTTCAGGATATGTAGTATAAAAATGCCAGGAAAAATAATAAAATTTATAGTTGTGTATAAAAAATGATAATGGTGCATATATCTAACCAAAAAGTCATTTATTATTTAAAACACAATATAAAATAACCATAACGCGTTTCACCGCTGGGGCTTTATCAAAATGGTTTTACATGTAACCTGGCACAAGAATAGTTTAAATAGGTACACTAGTACTTTAAAAAATGGCGCCAAGATGACATCATAGTTAGGTGGCCAATCAGAATCATACACTGTACATTTAGAAACAGATTTGAAATTGAGATTAAAATTTTGAACCAAAGGGGTGTATCTTTTATAAAACATTTGTTTAAGTCATATCCGATCGTTATTTTTTAAAAACGAGGTTTGGAACTTTAGAAAATGAAAGTTGTAATAATCGTACGTCACGTGACCCGCACGGCACCATGGGTAATGTAGTGCGTCGGTCACGTGATCGGCTTTTACAGAATGGGGAAATGCTGATGTCCATAACAGGAGGGGCGGATGATAAAGCATCATGTGACCCGCGGCCAATAGGAGAGGGGCACGTGGGTCACGTGATCGGCAAATCGGCGAAAGGGCGCTTGGGAAATGTAGTTTAGCGCGCCCTTTCGATATTAGATTAGGAAATACATATTAAATATGTATACAAGTGGGTAAATACTGGCTAGTTCTCAATAAAGGGATAATACTAGCTGATATAACAATATAAGATATAACACATAACATTATGTGCAAATTGGGAGAGTTAAAATGAGTATATAGACATCACTTAGATAAACTTAATAAAACCAAAAAGTAATAGAGATATTTTGAGACACATTATTAGTAATAGATGGATAAAAAATAGGATTTATCCTATTTTTTATCCATCTATTACTAATAATGTGTCTCAAAATATCTCTATTACTTTTTGGTTTTATTAAGTTTATCTAAGTGATGTCTATATACTCATTTTAACTCTCCCAATTTGCACATAATGTTATGTGTTATATCTTATATTGTTATATCAGCTAGTATTATCCCTTTATTGAGAACTAGCCAGTATTTACCCACTTGTATACATATTTAATATGTATTTCCTAATCTAATATCGAAAGGGCGCGCTAAACTACATTTCCCAAGCGCCCTTTCGCCGATTTGCCGATCACGTGACCCACGTGCCCCTCTCCTATTGGCCGCGGGTCACATGATGCTTTATCATCCGCCCCTCCTGTTATGGACATCAGCATTTCCCCATTCTGTAAAAGCCGATCACGTGACCGACGCACTACATTACCCATGGTGCCGTGCGGGTCACGTGACGTACGATTATTACAACTTTCATTTTCTAAAGTTCCAAACCTCGTTTTTAAAAAATAACGATCGGATATGACTTAAACAAATGTTTTATAAAAGATACACCCCTTTGGTTCAAAATTTTAATCTCAATTTCAAATCTGTTTCTAAATGTACAGTGTATGATTCTGATTGGCCACCTAACTATGATGTCATCTTGGCGCCATTTTTTAAAGTACTAGTGTACCTATTTAAACTATTCTTGTGCCAGGTTACATGTAAAACCATTTTGATAAAGCCCCAGCGGTGAAACGCGTTATGGTTATTTTATATTGTGTTTTAAATAATAAATGACTTTTTGGTTAGATATATGCACCATTATCATTTTTTATACACAACTATAAATTTTATTATTTTTCCTGGCATTTTTATACTACATATCCTGAAGTGGGGATTATACCACTAACGCTATCCAAAAAGTGCAGTGAGACCTGCACTCCTTTTGTGAGTATATTCTATCTTATTTTATTCACCACTTAAAATACCATCAGAGAGCACTATCTGCTGTTTTTATCTCCTTCTCCTGCAAGCTGGACCAAACCCCTGAAGGACAAGCATTAACAAGCATCAACAAATCCTATAAGCGGGGATTGTTCCGCTGTATGCCTACAAACCCAGAGCTGGCTATAGCTCATCTAAATGTGAGTGTAATACTTAAGATCTAATTCCACTACGTTTTACTGTAATACACTCCGCACG
The DNA here is from genome assembly GCF_036172605.1 of Pelobates fuscus. Classification (NCBI taxonomy): domain Eukaryota; kingdom Metazoa; phylum Chordata; class Amphibia; order Anura; family Pelobatidae; genus Pelobates; species Pelobates fuscus. The sequence goes on from NC_086323.1 coordinate 83,908,951, forward strand.
ATTGGTCCTCTTTTCTTGTGTCTTCCATATTACAAGACGGTGTGAACCATAACAACTAGAGAAGCCACCCCCACAGCGGATTTAGAGACTAAAAACCATTTGATCTTCGGACACACATTGGAACTTTTTTATTATATTTCTTTTTATTATTTTTATTGTTGTACAGTCTTTTACTGGTTATATATTTTTATCATTGGCGCAACCTTTCTCTGTTTTCTACCTTGTATTCTATGTATAGAGGGTTAGAGGGTTACCCTCTATAAGGTCGCTGCCTGTTCAATATATTATTAGCGCTAACCTACACCCCTTTTTTCTTTTTCTGTATCTTATCATACCCCTCTGGTTTTAGCTGCTTTTAATATGTCTATTTTTGATTATAGAAATAAGTATTCTATTGATATAGACAATGTCTTTTCCACCCAACCAAGTAGTCCTATCTATATTAGACCTCCCACCTTTACTCAACAGGAATTATTTATTAAATTAGAGAGAGCCTTAACGACTGAAATTAAACTCAAATGGGAGATTGCCACTTTCAAAAAATATATCGATGAACACATAACACCCCGTGGCCTGAGACTTATGAAATTACCTACCTCAGACCAGGATGATCTAGAATTTATGAATGAGTGGAATGGCAAATTAGAAACGTGCACATTTGGTCTTATGGAAACCCTAATCAAGAAAAAAAGCCAAAAGCTTCAAAATCTAGACAGAGAAATTAATGACCTGAGAGACAAACTTATGCCCTATACAGAAAGTAGCGTATACCAACAAAACTCAGTCTTAATTCAGAGTAAAATTGAAAAGATAGAAACAGACACTAAACACATTAAAGTAAAAAAATATATAAGAGACAAACAGGACTATGCCAACCGACAGGTTAGGACATACCATTTAAATAGAAAATATACATCAGAAAACCAATCTCTTAATATGAGAACAGAGCCACGCAGATACCAAAGACAACCAGCACAAAATACACGTCACGAATCCCCATATGTCACCAAAAACTTCAATCGCCCCACTCACCCACCCCCTCACCATTCCCCTCACAAACTGAAGCCTTATTATAGGAATCTTAACCCGAATCATGCACCCACATCGACATACCATCGACCAGCCACATTCAAACCACGAAGAACCTCTCACTACACGTCTATACACCAAGATTCCCGCTCCACTTATTACAATGCACGGAGTCCCGACACTCTCAAACACTCACCGAAAACCCAAAGGCCTAACCACTACTATAAAAATCACAGTGATACCCCCATTACACATACCAATAGGTACCAATTATTATCTATCGACTCCGAAACTGAAAATGAGGATCATTTTTTAGAGATTCAAACACACCCCAACACCTTTGCCAATACAATAAGGACAAAGAAAAGAACCCTAAGCCCAGAGGCAAACGGAGCGGCAGAAGACAGCAAAAAAGAGAGATTAGAAAGATAATATCCGCTCCGAAAGAATCAGATGCCGGCATTTTTAATTTGTCACAAAAAGTTTTAAATGCAGCACAGATTTCAGTTTTAAGCAAAGGATTAAAATATGCCCCAACAAATTCTTTTAAACCTTTTGAAGCATTTTTAGATGTTAACAAATTCGTACGTAAAGCTACACTTAAAAGATTTTTTAATGCACAGAACTCAACAACCAATCCCCCTACCCCCTCATCCCTCCCTTCCCCTACCACCACCGAGCAATCTGCTTACATCAACACGGACCTTAAACCAAAATCTACTTTTTATCCCTATCATTTTAAATCAGCCCCTCTAGTGATGTTTGAGAAATCAGTATTAAGAGATTTTAACAAAATCAAATACAACAAATATGATGCACAGAACCTAAATGCACTAGAAAAAAGAGCTATCAAACAATTGCAACAAGACAAAGATATTGTTATTAAACCTGCAGACAAAGGTGGGGGTTTAGTTGTTCAATCGAGTTCAATGTATATTAACGAAGCTTATAAACAACTAAACGATACTACCACATATGAAAAATTATCTAGGGATCCCACATCATCCATACAACAAAAAATAATTACCTTTCTACAAAAAGGATTAGATGAAAATATTCTGAATAAAAAAGAATTTGATTACCTGTTTGTGAAAAATCCTAAAATCCCAGTAATATATTTTTTACCAAAAATACACAAAGACGCTCAACACCCCCCCGGCAGACCCATTGTGTCTGGGATCAACTCCCCGTTATGCAACTTATCCCAATATATAGATACCCTATTACAACCAGCGGTAAAACTCATGAGATCTTATTTGAAGGACTCAATGTCACTACTGAGATTTTTAAATGGTTTTTGTTGGGAACCAGATTTTACACTCGTTACTTGTGATGTCACCTCCTTGTATACTATTATCCCCCACCAACTTGGGTGCAATGCTGTCAAAACAATACTAACTAACGAAAAAAGAATTCCAGACTCTCAGATTAATTTTATTATAGAAGGTATAGACATCATTTTAACTAATAATTACTTTTGGTTTTATGATTCTTTTTATCTTCAGAAAAGGGGAACGGCTATGGGGACTAGGTTTGCTCCTAGTTATGCCAACCTCTTTATGGCTGACTGGGAATCCAGCGCCATTTGGGGACGACATGCCTGGGAGCAAAACCTAGTCTCCTATTTTAGATACATTGATGATTTATTTTTTATATGGAAGGGCACGGAGGACTCACTTAACTCTTTTATATCACACCTTAATTCCAACGATAAAGGGATAGTTTTAACATGTGAACACAGTAAAGAGATAATTAATTTTTTAGACCTAAGCATTTTTATCCAAGAAGGCACAATACACACTAAAACATTTTTTAAAAAAGTATGCACTAACACGGCAATTGACC